>NC_134242.1:9390054-9713054 GCF_965152275.1 Natator depressus
GGAGACCATGATCCTCTCTACTATGTGGCTCAGTGGGATTAAAGACACAGGAATTAGGGTACAAAATGTCCTAAGCCAACAGAAGAGAAGGAGTGAACCTTTCCCTGAGCCTGCTGATGTCCATAAATAGCTATTCTGCATGGTCGGGGTTCCATGGATTTTCATGGGTGGACCCAGAGGTAAGGAGGCATGGATTCAGAGGACAGACACACCCTGTGACATGCTCCCATGTAGAGGATGATCTCCCTATGACTGTGACAAGCCTGAGCAACGTGTGATTGGAAAAGATGCACTGGTTAATTCCAATTCAGCAACAGTATCGTCGGAAGAGCAACCAGTATCACCAGTGCCCCAGCTGTGGCTAGAAACTAATTAATTCATTAGACTGTTTCATCCATGGAAATACAGTCCATCCTGGGTTGCTCACACATAAAATGTAACAGCTGTTATGTTCTTTACAGTAACACAGTAAACCTTCATTGCAACATCAGAGAAGTCTGACTGGATGATGCCATCTCTGTGTTGTTATGCAGTATGCTTTCTTTCATCTAGTCATAAGCAGCCACACCCACTTTGTGCTGTGATTCCACAAGATAAAGCCGGGTTGGGCTGGGTCAGTATTTGGAGCAGAGACCTCATAGGAAAACTCAGTGTTCAGCAGGAAGTAGTCAAAGTCAGAGTTCCCCAAGGCAGCGGCTCATCGGGCTGACACAGTGAAGGAACATCAGTTTCACAGCTACCAGTACAGGGAGTGACGTGACCAGTATCGCATCCACCTGCCTGTGACTTCCCTAACCTGATGTAGCCCTATAGCTTCTGAGTGAATTGGAGGTGGCCTTTCAGCATGGGATCATGTGAGACTCAAACCTGCAACCTTCAAGATTGTAGTCAAATGCTGTAACAGCTCTTTCAGAAGACTTGCAAAACCACTATCCTGGATGCTTGTGGTAATTAAAGATCGCAGGGCACTTTTTGCAAGAGGAATGGTGTTAACCTTGGTGTCTTGGCTAAATTGCAACTCTGCTCATTTAAATTCTGCTTATCTAAATTCACCCCACAGCTTCAGTTCCTACCCTGGACAATTATGTGCTGCTTTTGTGCATTGTTAAGTAGGTGTTTCATCCAAGAGGTATGACATTTCAGTGATGGTGAAACAATCCCTTTATGTATTTTTATATCTATTTCAGTTTACAAAACTTAAATGGGCCATAACTTTAAATGTTTAACTATAAGTGAATTACTATTTTCATTTTCTGCTTATTTGCAAACAATTTAGTCATATATCCATGTATACATATACTGTACATGAAGACAAGTGGCTACACAAACCAAGCATCTCTCCTTTGAAACACTATTTTATTTTCCTGGAGATGAAGTTTGGAGACATAAGTGCTGTAGTAAGCGCAGTCGGGAAAGTAACTCAAATACTTTCTTGGTGGACTGTTTTTTCTAAATGAACAACCTATCCTAAATTCTCAGTTACTGAGGGACAATCTTCACTTGTTGATATATTTTGCTTTCAGCCACCAACCTCTCTGTATAACTTTTTTCATGAGTAATGTACCCAAATACTTGGATGCTCAATATCTAAACTGCATTCTTAAATTCATTCACCTAAATTTGGGTTATTGCTGATTATTCACTATGTGTATCTTATGACTTTAAAAACAAACTTTGTATTTGTGGATAATCTAAGCACTATACCCAGATGTAGAAACACTCTTTTCTCAACCTGTATATTATATAATTTGAACATTCGCTTTAATAAAATTTTCGCTGATCTCTTTCCCACTGTCAGAGGGGACTCATTAGGTAGCCTCTTCCTATATCAGCTGCACATTTACAGCTTATCTCAGCATAACAAGAGAGAAACTGTTAGAAGAGAACAATGCAAAAATGTCAGTATGTTTTGGATTTGTTCCCTTGATGATTTTAAAAATAATCCCCAACATCTAGTTTCAAGAACAGATTCAAATTTAGTCCAAAGAGATTCATAAACCTTGGGTGATATTCCATAGAAAGCAGGTCAGATGTTCTAAATAAAAGAGTGGGTTTCAGAATGCTCTGCAGTTTAGGAAATAAATTCACTTTATCTCCAATAGTTCAAAAGCATAGGGGTATAAAATAACACTTTGTGCCTTCTGTGTGGGTCCTAAAGCGCAGATATTTGGAAAGCGCTATGTTTCCCAAAGGTCCTGTAAGGTGGGTAATTATTATCATCCCCATTTTATGGAAAGGAAAGTTGAGGCATGCAGATGGCATGTGATGTTGCTAGACATCATTGGGGCGAAGCCCTTAGTAGGATTACAAAAATCATAGTGAGGATAATGAGAATATCTACAGCTACATTGGGGGGATAAGACGTGTAGAAGTGGTCTAACCCCTCATGTATCACAGAGTAAGCCAACACTGAACTGACATGGTCATTTAGAAACTTTCCTAGGGGCAGGTTATTCTAGAATTGTGCACTCTTAAGGCCACTGCACCATCCTCCAGAGCAGCTGGGACTGGCCACTGTTGGGAAAGAAAGTGTCCTAGCAGGGAGCATAGGGTAGAGAGGGGAACCCTCTTGTAACCAAATGCTCTGTTCTTTCAGCAGAATTCTCATTCTGCTACTAATAAACACTCTTAAAAAATCATGACACCCGTGCCCCTCTGCTGTCGCTTGCAGAAGTTAATAGGGTGAGAAGGGGTGATTTGGATCCAGATCTGGATTAGGTTTGGTCTTGGTATTCAGGGTTTGGCTTCACAGGCCAAATCAGAACCTGATCTTGCAGTCAGTGGCACCAGAATCTCCTGAGCTGCTTTTGATGAAATTTTGGCCCAGAATGGTGGAAATCTCACAAGATTGGCTGCTTCCCTGAGTTTTCCACCATTTTGTGCCAAAATCTGTCAAGAATGATTCTGGCCACGATCTGAGCCAGAAATGGGTCCCTTCTAGTTTGGGAGCTGACTCACCAAAAGCATAGGGGTGGGTTTGGATCTAGGGATTTCTATCCAAACCAACCCCTCACCCCAAATTTGAACTGGTTCTGATCTGAGGTTCCAGTCGCACTCCATCTCTGATTAATGTTTCCCTCCAACAGGATGTAACACGAAAGGCTGGAGTCAGTGCTCAAGTTATGTGTGTGGGGAACAAGGGGATGGAATTATTGGTTATGCCATAGCTACAACACCATGGTAGCCCGCTGAGGATGACATTAACATAAAAGTGGTGCCTTCAGTCACCGTGTGATAACCTAATAATGGTTTTGTTTCTTTTGCCCAAAGATATAGCAGGAAGTCATCAAGCGTGTATGAAAATAAATCTGAGCCATCAAACCGGGAAACATCTAACGACAGGAGCAGAAACTCCAGTCCCAGCACTAGACAAAAGAGAGGTAGGGGTTCCGCGGCACTGTGGAATGTTATCCCATGGCGCTGATATTTATATCTCTGTACACCCAGCTCTGGATTCTTCAAACTGTTGGGATGAATCAAGCTTAACATTGAAAACAAGGTTTTACAAAACTTACAGTCGGAACTTAGTCAATTATGTCCATGGTTATTTTTTAAAATCCCAGTGTAAGCTAAAGTAAACTTCAGAAGATAACTGACTGATTATTTAGCCGGGGACTGTCAGCTAACAGGGTTCAGACCATAATTATTTAATGACAGTCTCTAATAAGTTCTCAAGCTGCATTTTTCTTACTTTACCTAATTGTGAATCTTGATTATTATCAATGGAAATATTTTTTTCATTGGTCAACATTTACCAATAAAAATCTAACCCTTTCAAGTCTAGGAGTTATGCATAGACCTGATTTTTAAATCAGGCATATGTACAATGGGCATTTAATTTGTCCATGCAGTTGTATCCAAACATCATATACTTGTGCATGCAAATAGATGAATATAGTAGTTTCTGCAGGCAGTTACCTGATTTGCATGTGCGGTTGTGATATTTGCAAAATAGGCATACATCTGTGCACCTGACTTGTTGAAAACTCTAGTCCTACATCTAGACACACACACACACACACACACACACACACACACACACACACACACACACACACACACACACACACACACTGTAGCCCAAACGACTTCCGCAAGCAGAAGTGCCGAAATCAGCTGCTCAAGAGGATGCATTCAGTATGGGAACCTGGCCTGTTGCAACTCACTGTGGCTGCAGAAGAAAGTGAAGGTCTCGAGGCAACTCAGGGTGGTACAACATGTACAACTTGAAGCCCAACTTCTAAGCAACATAGAACACTGGGAAACAATGGGAACTTGTGGTCAAAATGTCCTAGTGCACCCATCTGTGCAGAGATATGACTTGAAGTTAAGTATTTGATTTCTTTCTCCTTTTCCCCACATTAATAAACACTTTAAAATTAGGGTGAAACCCCCAGACACACACACATCTTACAATTTTCCTTGTGACTCCTTAGTGACCAAATGCCATGAACAAATGTCCCTTGCTTTAAAAGGATTGAATGTACAAAAACCTTATTTTCCCTGTTCTTGGCATCTTTAGAACCTATTCCTTTTATATTCCTTGCAAAATGCTAGTACGTACACACACACACACACTCTCTCTCTCTCTCTCTCTCTTATGTATCGTTCCCTTTGTGTAGCAGCTTGTCTGCAAACCAGGAAGTGATGGGATGTGCTTTTCTTTGGAATCACAGTGTGTCTGTTGCTTGTCAGTCTGGATATTGTCTGGATGCATTGTCTCTCTGTGTTTCCTTGGTACTTGAGGTCTCCATTTGCTTCTCCTTGGTGAAATCAATTGGCAGTGAAATAGTGACAGTGTAAGGCAGAGGGCCTGTATGGTCAAGTGGTCAAAACACAGGACCTGGAGTGAGGAGACCTGGTTTATAGCCCTTGCTCTGCCATAGACTTTCCTGTGTGACATGTCCATTATACAGATAGAAGACATGCAAAGTTTGGCAGTTGTGTTTGGATCTGGGACCTGGGTTCAGGTCCATTTCTTTTACTAATATGTGTGGGTGATTGTGACTTCTCCAAGTAAATGTAATTATCAGGGAGCTTGACTGTTTATTCAGGTAGGGGATTGGTTTGTTAGTTTTAAGGGCATGTGAATGCATAGAAGATATCCCAGCTAATCAAGTGATACAGTGCATCATTGTATGCCAGCTGAATTGCATGGAGGCTGTTGGAAAGATGTCAGCAGGTAAGGCTTAAATCACACGAAGCATCTGAGTAACCGATTTAGACTTCCAAGTGAAATACCACAGCAGTGGCCTAGTGGGTTGAGGCGACAAATACTCATTGTCAATATTTTTGCTGCATGATAATGCCTCATCTCTTATTTCCCACTGGAGCCAGGAGCTGCTGCCTATTAAAATCACAGCGACACTTTTTCACGGCACAAGGCACCAGGTTATGTGTTTAATTAGCTTGCTGCTAAACTGTATTTATTTTCCTTTTCAAATAGCCACATTCCTCCCCAGTTTTTTGTTTTTACTCTCCATGGAAATTCAGCAAGCCAAAATCATCCCTGGTGCAACTCAGTTGATTTATACCAGGGATCAGCTTGGCCCAGCTAGTTTAATTTACCTGGCTTCATGTCACCTCTTCAGCTGTTGCACAAGCTTGGACTTAATCTAAAGGATTTTTTTTTTTTTTTTTTTTGCTTGTCATCCAGCTCTACCCTTTTCTTTCCCATAAGCTGAAAGGGTGACCCTTCCTGTCTTATTTCTTTTCCCTCTGCCTCTCTCTCCTAGCTGATGCTTCCACCAGCCTTAACCTTGAGTGCTCAGCTCTTGCTAGAAAGCGATTCACATTACAAGGTCTTTCCAACCGCAGAGCTCCACCTAAAGGTAAAATCACCCCATGCAGCATTCAGTCTCCAGCCATCTGTCTCCTGTGTACAATCCCATGATGTTCTCTCCATTCCATGGTGCCATCCCTCACTACCTCCTAAGGTGCTGCTGCATCCCATCCAAACGCATGCACACGCTCCTCTGGTCAATCCTTTTTTACAAAATTGCTCCTATGGCAGTATCGACAAAGTTTGTGTCTTTAGTGTGGTGATGGAAAGCGTAACTGACGAGATGCGAAATGTTCATTTTTGCATTCAGGCCTCTCACAGGAGCCTAATCGTGAAAGAGTCTATTAAATCACAGAACAAACACACACACACCCAACAATAACTTTTTCCACCGCTTCTTGAGTGGGGAACACCCAGCCACCCAGCAATGTTTTGCTTTCTGGTGTAACGTGTTAAACTTTCATTTGTGAGATCACTTAGGCTCTGTAAGAAACTGTGGTCAGTGGTTAAGAAAGCATGGTCTAGTGGTTATGTCAGGGGACTGGTAATCAGGAGATCTGGAAATTATTCCTTCACCTCTCTGTTCCTCCGTTTCTTCATCTGTGAAATGGGGTATAGTGAATCTTGACTCATGAATGTTTGGACAGTGTTTAAGGTCCCTGGAAGGAAAGTGCTGCATGCTTCTGGGGCCATTATGCCAGCAGGAAGAAGAGGAAGTAATTTGGACAGTGAAAACGGGCAATAAAATTTGCAAGCAGTTTTCTGAAATGACTCATAGACTTAAAGATCAGACGGGACCATCATGATCGTCTAGTCTGATCTCCTGCACATTGCAGGCCACAGAACCTCTGACTGTTTGATGTTTTTTGCTTTTCTCCTGCTCTGATAAGTGACATTTTCTTTCCAAGTGCACCACGAGGCCAAAGGTCAGTGTAGGATAGTGGAGAGTGGACGCATCAGGAGAGGAAAATGTCATTGAATAGAAAGAGGCAAAGCGGAAGCATTACATTTAAAAAGTGACATAGCAGAGGAGAACACACCAAAAACCAAAGTAGCCCCAAAGTCCTTTCAGCTAACATAAGGCAGCACTAAAGAGAGAGGGTCTAAGCTGCAAAATCCAGTTCTGGATTTTGACTCCAGGGGCTGGCAGTTTTCAGATTTGGTTTGGTCAATTACAGAAACATTTGCAAAAGTCAAAATCAGATTCAGGTTCAGACTGCAATTCAGTTTGGGGCTTTTTGAACCCTTGGTTTTGGTTTGGGCCTTTTCCCCTCTTCTGTCTGCAATCATCTCAGTCCTTGTGGGATCTGTCTTCTCCTTCTATTCTCTTTCCAGGCAAAGGAGAATACTGAAATACTTACGGTGCTATCCCTGTGGAGCATGGGCATTACTCAAACTATTGTTGATTTAGGGTCCACTCTTTTTAAATGCTAAGCACCCTCAAATCGTTGACTTGCAGGATCTGGTTCTGACTTATGATTCTTTTGACACATCTAAAACATGCTACATCATGCCTGTGTTTATTGATTTCAGTTTGTTGTTCTGTTCTGTGCGCTCAGGGGAGCGAGATTTGATCCTCTCTTGGCATGGACGAAGCCCATGGTAGTAACTGCAATATGCAATATCCTGCAGAACACTGTCATTTCGCTGTTTAGTGACAGGGTTTTTTTTGCTCCTGCTAGTACTATAAAGAATGACTCATCAAGATACAGTACACATTAGAAGAGGGGGTATAATCAATAACAGTGACAAGACTATACTGGGGTTGCTCAATGGATTTGACCTGGGCAATACAAGCACTGCGGCTACTGTGCAGACACCTTTTCTGAACAACTCTCGCCAGGTTGCATAGCTCATGGAAGGAAAAAGTCCTATTTAGAAGCAAGTAGGTATCTTGGCATTGACCTCTCTAGGTCCCAGTTCTGCTTTCCTGCCACCCTCAAAACTGCCCCTGAAGTCAATCATCTCCCTGATCTTTTAAAGTCATCTAGCATGTATCTGCAGGGGTGCTGGAGCCTGGATGAGAAAAAAAGTCACCATCAGTATCCTGAAAAAAGGAAATACTAAAGAAGATCTAAGACCATGAATGGAAAGTGGAATTTTAATTGCATCTGGCCACGCTAAATACTAGGCCAAATTCTGTTCTCAGTTACAGCAGCATAAATCTGGAGTAATTCAATTATAATTATGTGTTGCAACTGACAGCAGAATTTGGCCTGTTGTGTTTCTTCAGGATTATAAGTGGGTGTAGAAAGGTGTATGCTCCGACACAGAACAGTGTGTTTGTGCTTTTACAAGTAAATTCATATAATAATCTCAGAAGCGTAAAATTTCCAATCATGTTACGGAGGCATCAGTAGCAACACCACAGTAGTTAAGGCTGCATTAAGCTTTTCACTGAACAGCTATGATGTCCTCCATTGTTGGCAGCCGGTATCAAGTGGAGTGCCCCAAGGGTCGGTCCTGGGGCCAGTTTTGTTCAATATCTTCCTTAATGATAGATTAGGAAGATGGCGTGGACTGCACCCTCAGCAAATTTGCAGATGACACTAAACTGGGAGGAGTGGTAGATACGCTGGAGGGTAGGGATAGGATATAGAGGGACCTAGACAAATTAGAGGATTGGGCCAAAAGAAATCTGATGAGGTTTAACAAGGACAAGTGCAGAGTCCGGCACTTAGGATGGAAGAATCCCATGCACCGCTACAGACTAGGGACCGAATGGCTAGGCAGCAGTTCTGCAGAAAAGGACCTAGGGGTTACAGTGGACGAGAAGCTGGATATGAGTCAACAGTGTGCCCTTGTTGCCAAGAAGGCTAACGGCATTTTGAGCTGTATAAGTAGGGGCATTGCCAGCAGATCGAGGGACGTGATCATTCCCCTCTATTCAACATTGGTGAGGCCTCATCTGGAGTACTGTGTCCAGTTTTGGGCCCCACACTACAAGAAGGATGTGGGAAAATTGGAAAGTGTCCAGCGGAGGGCAACAAAAATGATTAGGGGACTGGAACACTTGACTTATGAGGAGAGGCTGAGGGAACTGGGATTGTTTAGTCTGCAGAAGAGAAGAATGAGGGGGGATTTGATAGCTGCTTTCAACTACCTGAAAGGGGGTTCCAAAGAGGATGGATCTAGACTGTTCTCAGTGGTAGCAGATAGCAGAACAAGGAGTAATGGTCTCAAGTTGCAGTGGGGGAGGTTTAGGTTGGATATTAGGAAAAACTTTTTCACTAGGAGGGTGGTGAAGCACTGGAATGCGTTACCTAGGGAGGTGGTGGAATCTCCTTCCTTTGAGGTTTTTAAGGTCAGGCTTGACAAAGCCCTGGCTGGGATGATTTAGTTGGGGATTGGTTCTGCTCTGAGCAGGGGGCTGGACTAGATGACCTCCTGAGGTCCCTTCCAACCCTGATATTCTGTGATTCTGTGATTGTGCTAGTGTCCCTCATAAGATGTTTTGGCATGAAAAGGTGCTACAGAAGCTGTAGTTGTTACGCCAGCCATGCTAATTTCTGTCCCAGGGGAAAGACGCAGTGAGAAGTGAGGTTTGTCAAATAGAAATGAGGGCATAGAAAAGCCTCTAGTGTCTGGACACTGAAATGGGGAAATACAAAAAGAAAGGAAAGTGAAAGTTTTTTTTTTTTTTAGATCACTACTAAATCTCTACAGTACCGTAGTTCTGTAGAGCACACTGAGATATTCAGAACATTGTAAGTCGGAAACCACCATAAAATGTACTGCACCCCAGTGTTCTTCTAGTCCTAGGAGTAGGATAGCAACAGAAAAGCCAGGGACTCCTTCCCTTTTGATCCTCAGAAGATTTGGGGGACCGATTTTCTCAGTTGCTGAATCCTGGAACAAAAAGGTCTCTGAAATACAATTGCAATCCTGCGAACGCTTCGGCCATGATCCTGCCTTAGAATCTATGGAAAATTTCAGTGCAAATAAAACAGTTTTGTTTTCATTTAAATTTTTCTTTGAGTGTTTTGGGGGTTTTGACAAACATCTGAAAATAGCACGTGTTCAGGTTTTGGATGAAAATAGATTTTTTTTCACAAAACCTCTCATGGAAAAAAGTTCCAACAGAACATTTTAGCCCTGTTCGAATGCTAAGTCCCATTGAGGCCATGTGCCATTAAAGTAAATCACATGCCTTTAAAGTTTTGCTGAATCAAGATTTTACGCACATGTTTAGCTTTACTCATATGGGTTGTGTCCAATTGATATCGATGCGACTACTCATCTGAGTCAAGTTACTTGTGTGCTTGCGTGTTTGGAGGATCAGGGCCCAAGGACCCAATCCAGAAACACACAGAAGTGAGCAAATTTTCTCATAGTGTGGTCCCATTGAAGTCAGTGTCATCGAAGTTACTCCCAGGCCTACTTGTTCGCAGGATCAAGCCTTTAACAAGTGTTTGTGGGTTTTCAATACGTTTAGAAATGCCACCTGCCTTCTGGAGCTGGCAGTTAATTAGTCCACGGGTCTCTTTTATAAAATACTTTAAGACAAAGTCAGCTGGAGGAGGTGGAGACAGCTCACATCGAAATCTGTGCAAGTTGTGTCCTCTCTCCAGAACTGAATTTGGCTCCTTGAAAGAAAAGATCCAGGGCTCCAGATCCTGAGCTGATGTAAATCAATGAAACTTCCTGGCCTTCAGTGGAGTCATGTTGATTTACACCCGCTGAGTATCAATGAGTCGCTAAATACCTTACCGAACCTGGGCCCTAGCCCAGAAGTGTTTATTTGTCAGTGTTTTTCAGCCACCAGTAAACCAGTCATCGCAGAACAGTTCCAGTATTTTTCTTTTAAAAATCCACATAACCCATCAATTAAACTGTGCCATTTTAACTGTCCTGTTCATCTCTGTGTGGTTTGCAATTGTACTCACCCTAGTTTGGTGCTAAGGTATTAATTGGTGCTGGTTCCCCCCTGCAATATCTTAAGGATGGTGTAACGGTAAATGTTTTAAAAATATATTTTTCTATGCATGTCACTTACGAGATTGTACATTTCTTGGCAACTGACCTTCTTACCCTTTTTCAGCTGCTGCTTTGCTTTGGACCTGTATAACCTCCTCTGCTTACTAACCTCTAACCCTGCCTTGCCCTGCATCTCTCTGTTCTCCCAGATCCAGAATCTAAAGAGAGAGAAGTTACCCGTCGCTTTTCCCTAGCCTCCTCCATCAGCACCACGGTCACCACATCTGCTCTGACCAAAGGTACTGTCATACTGCCTGCTAGGCGAGCCTGGTTCCTCTTCACGCTGACTGTGATACATCTACTGCCAAACACTTATGTTTAAGGGATAAGCCTATACATCAGGCTCAAGTCTGATATATGCAGAGGGCTGCAGAGGGAGAGTGATCAGGGCCAGAATATGTCATCTGCAGAGAGAGAGAGGCCCAGCTGGGCCTATGTATCTGAAACATTTGCATGCATATGGAACCTGATCCCCTTTCCATTGAAATCAATGGGAGTTTTGTTGTCGACTTCATGGTCTATCTGGATGAATATACCTCAAACAAGTCCCACCAATATTCACAGAAATTGAATTTGCTTTGCCTGAGTCTGCACCCGATTTGCGTTTTCTTCCTGTGACTAGTCTATCGGACACATTCCCTGGCAGGAATGTTCATAGAAACAGCAGACTTGGATAATAGAAAATATGAATGGAAGTGGTCAGTTTTGAGCTCACAAATGCAAGGGTTTGCACAAGACACATGATTGTAAGAGTCATGTTCATCCAACAGTGAGGAAACTGAAGCATATCACCATGAGATCTGTGTGTGCATTCGTCACGCAGTCCTCACAACACAGCACTCCAGAACAATTTATAGGCCAAGAGCTATTTGCAGAAAGTACTCAGAGCTAACGAAGAAACTGGAGCAAACTTTAAGCTGTTTGCGGGCAATTCACAAACAGAAAAAGTAGCTAAATTCATTTAGTAAAATTTAGAGCTAAGCAAGTAAATTTTACTTGCTTAGCTCTACATGGGATCAAGCCCCTTATTCTTAGCACAGTTGGCTTTGAGTTGCATTGAAGAATATGAGCTAAGCCATTGCCTGAGCAAAGAGATGATGCGCTCCTGAAACCTGTGTTAGTGATGCTCTGGATGTAATGGACATGGTGTGGAGAAAGAGCTTTTCATCTGTTATCCTCATTCGGACTTTGGCTCCGGAGAGAGATGCCTGATTGCCATTTTAGCTGTGGGTAGGCTGGTGTGATATACAGTGTGACTAAGTAAGAGAGGAAATGGGAAGCCATAGCTGCACAGAGGAGCAGAGAGGGGACATCATATCCCTGGCATTGTTTTGTGGACTGGCTTATTGAAGAAAATGTGTATAAATTATAATGAAATATCAATTGCATTGTGAGAGTTTCCAATCCAAAAATCATAATGGAGATTTTAATCAAAACAAGATTGGTGGGCAGGTTTCTTGGCCGGAAGGTGAGAAATGAAACCTGATTCTGAATGATTTTAAGAGATGCAAGGCAGAGTCAATGATTTTCAATTACATATTTTATTGCTGTCAGGTACTTTAAGGAAAGATTTTGGGTGACATGCCCAAAGCATAAACTTTGCCTTGCCCTTACCCAAGTACAGAGCCAGTCAAGATTCTCACTTGCTCATTCAAGGGCCATTACTTGCCATTGTTCTCTTATCCTCCCTGTTAACAGACTAACCCCATCACATCATTTCACCTTGGGGATGTGAAGCAGGGCACGGGATGACTATCAGTAAATCAACTTGCAAGGGGCACCCTGCAACCCAGAATACAATGGCATCCTCTCTTATTCAAGAGTATACCTCTGGTACATTCACTGATCCAAGGCAGAGCCCTGCTGAGGTGGTTCTCAAAGCTGTGTCTTCCCTGAGACATTTGAATGGCCTAGTGCCACCTGCTGGACAAACGGGAGATGAAAGTCTATAAAAGTTGGGGCCAGTTACTTTTTCTCAATTTTACTTAAACTGTAAATGATCAAAGTTGCAAGAGGGGGTTTTTTCTTAGTGCATATCACAAAAGTATTTTTCTTCCCCTTTTCCAGAATTGCTTAGTGGGTTGTTTTGGTTTTTTTGGATTTTGTTTGTTTTGTTTAGTAAATGCATTATCCTACGCTCTTTACACTGGTCAGTTCCAGTAATTCCAGATCATGTTTCTCACAAACAGATAATGGGGAAAAAAGTTGTACTTCTAACTACATTTATAATCTTGTGCATCTGCAAACTTCACACAGGTCCCCTGGGTTCTGCAGTTAAAGTCAAGAGACATGAAATAAAGAGTGATCCAACTCCTCTGGGGTTTGAAGGTACAAGTATTGGCATCATGCATGGAATTCTTCTCCATAGTTCATTGATACCATCCATATCTCTTCATCATTGGTGGTAGATTACATTAAAATCCACAAGGATTTATGAGTTTAGTGTCTCAGTTTATGCTTGTCACCTCATTAGTTGAGCTATGTTTAAAGAATCTCATTTAGGGATGGGCCTGAATCAAAGCCCCAGGTCCAAACTCCCTTTGGGAAGGCAGTGAAGTTCCAGAATCCGGACCCAGTGCCAAATCTGGATTTTGTGGCTGTTTTCTTTCTCTATAAGGGTCAGAGCCCGCTGACTTGGTGGGGGCTGAGAGTTATTCAGAAGCAGAATCTGGATCCCATTTGGGTCCTTCTTCATCTCATCGATCCAAAGTAGGAGAAATTAACTGCAGTGCTGCCCAGATGGGAACCCTTCTGACACCGTATCAAGGGAATGGCACTTAATTGGCATTAAGTGGGGTCAATGACATCCTGCCTTAGTTTTAATAAAAAGTCTCACTGAGCTGCACCGTCACATTGAAGAGGAGAGCGGCACTGACACCATTCGATAATCCCTACGCTGCATTTGACCTGCAAATTCTAGTTTGGCCATCCCTGTCCCTTTCCACTCTCCCCAGACATCACACTTGTAATGGTAGCAGGGGGTTTGTGCATGCTGCATAGAGAGAAGGCTAGACGCAGGCATTTTTGTCCATTAAAGGTGCAGTGTTTCATTTCATTCAAGCAGAGTTTAAGACTATTACCTGCAGCATATTCTTCCACTGGGGAGAGACAGATCTGAATTGAACAAAGGATGCTAACCGGTTCACAATTCAGGGTGGGATTCACCACCACGTACTTGGAACAGCACATGCTTGCATGGCACAGTGTCCCCTTTTAATGGTCAGTGGTTGGCTGTGACAAAGCTAGGTCATAGAGTCAGGGTATAGGGAGGACTCATGAGCCAGGGCTATCCAAGGAGAGGTAAACTGCAGAACGCTTCCTTCATCTGTGCTGCTTTGCAGAAATCTGCATAGGCAAGGGGTGAGTGGCTGGTCAGTGATGGAACCAATCCGATATTCGGGGCCAGCTGCCTTATGAACCCCAGCAGAGGAAGCTGGACTTCAGAGGATGGAGGAAACAGTCCTGCGTACAGTCAGGGGGCTGTGGTTCAGGGCACAGATGAAAAGGGGGTTGTTCAGTTTTCTTCTCCCTGGTGACTCCAGCTCCTGAGTGCAGGATCATCCTGATCCCCTACTGAGTAGCATATCCCATCTCTCTTAACATGAAACCATGACCATTGTCACATCTTTACTTGTGGATGCTGCTGCTTCCAAAGATCCAAGTGAGATACAATTGGTAACATTAAGGGATTGATTTTGCTGTGAAAAACCCTAAACCTCCCCAACCAATTTGCATTGATTAGGAATTATTTCATTCATTCTTGGTCAGGAGGAACAATTTATGGTTTTTATTAGTCGTCATTTGGATGGTCATTGAAAACCAGCCAAAACAAACTCTAGGAGCTACAGAAGTATTGCAAATGCTGCAAGGACAGTATGTTACGGGGGAAAATAAGGAAACTTTGGAGGAATGGAATACTGCACCATTCACCTGACAATTATTTTTCAGTCAATAAATGACATCCACATTTCTCTTTGGTTTGTTCTGTTTGCTCTCTGCACATCTCACATTGCATCTGTGTTTTAGTGGAATGCCGATGTGATTGCAGCAGTGTTTGCGTTCAAGAGATCAAACTTGCTTTTTTTTCGGCAGTAAAGGAATACACTTGGTAGTGGGTCCATGTTCAGTTTTTCACTTTTAAGAAGAATCTCAGTAAGTGACAAACTTCTACTTCCTATCACAGATGCTTTTGAGAACACCATCTTAGCCCAGACTAAATGTAATGCCAGTTCCATCACAAGACCAGTTCCTAGATCTGCTTCACAGACAGGTAAACAGAATTAAAATGTTCACAGTGCTTCATGTAAATCTGAGGATATTTATGACTATGTTAAACGGTCTTTACCTTAAGCGAAGTCCTCACTATTTTCTCTCTCCATTTTTTTTTAAAGGAAACATTATTTCCTTTGAAAGAAATGTAACCATAAGCCTAGGTCACTGCAGAATGTAGAAATAATGGACCGGACTCTGATTTTATTTAGTGGATTCAGAATAACTATTTTTAATTAACTCTGGTAAGTTCAGAATCTGGCCTGTGTTATTTTATAGCATCTCTGCAGCGTATGAAAACGTACTGAACATGGGCCGTCTCTGAAATCCTGTCATTGCAATGAAAATTAGCAGAGAAAAGGATGGACCAGGTGATGGAGTTGTTGTAGGACTCTTTATTGCTGGGAAGCCTTTAAGTATTACAGTGAATATCTTGACTCTTGGCTGTGAATGACAATGGCATGAGATCACCACTAGTCTGCCCAGGAATGTTGTAGGTTTTTTGCTATAATCTAAATGTGTGAATTTAAATCAATAGTTTAGTTTATTTAGCTCAGGAAGGGGTTTAAGCAAAACCCAAAAAGCCACTCTTATATTGGAAAAAGAGTATCCACCTGGGGGTTATATTGGTGTAACTATATCGGAATAACTAGTAAAACTTTCCCATGTCAGCAAGGCCTCTGATGTACCTTCCTGAATTGTTCTAAGTCAGACCACTCTCCATTTTAAAATATCTCTCTAAGCTTGGTTCTGCAGAGCAGTGCTTCTAGCCAAACTGTGGTTATTGCTTAGAATGATGGAAGAACAGACTATCTCCAGGGTTAGAAGCTTGGCACAACGCCTTGGCTGACCTGGCAGCTAAAGAGCCAGTAACATCTGGAAGAAGAGGGACTTCAGACAAATGTGAAAAGATTTGGTCTAACTTTTTAGGATGCTTTGATTAATCTCTAACAGATGGAAATTGAGATATCGCTCTGGTGTTCCCTCCCATTCCTTTACCTTCCTTTCGCCTTTCCCTCCTCCCCCCACATTTGCCACCTATTTTGGGGGAAAGGGGATTTTTTTCAGTAACATATAAATAAAAAAACCGTGGTTCTGGGTTTGTATTGTTTTAAACCAACCTTTGCTCTAGAGCGTGCATACATGGCTGGGTCGTGCATAAGTATATTGTGAGAGCATCTGACTTTGCATCTTGTCTTTGCCATGGGACTAATTTGTGTTCAACAGGAGCAAGCTGTAAAAAGTTTGAATCCGCATCCAAGCTACCTGCACTTCTTGGCTCTGTTAACATGAAGGAAATGTCTGCTGGGCCCCTGCGTGGGTTCTTCCACCTCTCCCCCAGCATGCACCTGTTCAGAGGCTGCCCAGTGCCCTTGTGAAGAGTCGTGTCCCTGCTTCTTCTTAATAAGCACATACTCCACACCTGTCTGAAAGGGGGTGTCCATGGCCCCGCCCACTCCTCCGCACCAGCCCTCAGAGTTGGCCAAGCAGGGGGCACATTACACCCTGTCCCAGAGTGGCAGATTTACCACACCAGCATGTACATCCCAAGAGCTTCCTGGGGGAGGGAAGGTGGATTCCTCTTGGGATATAAAATAACGCGGCACCTTGACACCCCGTTGCGTGTCCGAGGGCACTAAGACGAGACGGTTGTGTCTGGGCTGGAAATCTGCCTCTCACATTAGATCCCTGGTATTTCTTCCTATGGCAGTGTTGGAGGGAGCCCAAGAGAATCCCATCTGACAGGATCAGGTCACTTCTGCTTCCATGGGTGCATGCAGATGAATAGCAGAGAGAAAGGTGAAACTGTTTCAAGAAAGAGTCATTCAGTTCAGGTTCAAGTTTTGGGCAAAAGCTGAGGTGGGGGGGAGGGAGAGGCAGCGAATCTGTTCACTTGGTCCTACTGTAAGTCTCATGAATGTTAGCCTGAACGCTGGCCGTTTTTCTTCGATACGTATAAACCCATGCATTGTGGTTCTGTGTGGCAGCTTCTCTCCCTTTGCACCACAGTTTGCAATGAAAAGCAAGTCACCTTTTTTATTAATAAAAAAAAATTGCAGCGTGCTGGAGCATTCCACATTAGTGCTCACTTCCCTGGTGCAACATCTTGCCATTTGTGAGGGTTGCGCTGGAAGGCATTAGAATGGCTCAGCTGTGTGTCACAGGCTCTGTATTGCTAACAGAGATTCTCCTTTACCTGTGTCACGGAGTGTAGGGGAGTCAGGGCCCTACATCCCCACTTCCTGCAATTCACTGTGACGCTCAGCCAGCCAGTAAAACGGAAGGTTTATTGGATGACAGGAACACAGTCCCAACCAGAGCTTGTAGGTACAACCAGGACCCCTCAGTCAAGTCCTTCGGTGGGGGGGGGAGGGGTAAGGGAGCTCATATCCCTGCCCTGGGGCTCCCTCCGTTTCCCCAGCCAGCTCCAAACTGAAACCCCCTCCAGCCGTCTCACCTGCCTCCCACTGGTTCCTGCTCCAGCCTTTGTCCAGTTTCCTGGGCAGAAGGTGTCACCTGGCCCCAACCCCCCTCCTGGGCTCTCATGTTACATGCTCAGGTATCTTCCCTCAAGGAAAGTCTCCCATCCCCAATGCAGACAGTCCCAGAAAACCTCCCCTGCAACATTCCGAGGTCAACACTCCCCACTCCCTGCTGCGTCACAACCTGAACGATTAGTGGCTTGCACAGAGGAAGAGCTGAGTCCAATCCTCACCAAAGCTGTGAGGTTCCAAGTGGCTGTGTGCACCATGATGACAGCAGTGAAATCCTAGGTGGCTGCAGATTTGTTGCTGTTACACATTTTTCTCTCCTATGACATTACAGTTTATTTACTGCCATGTATAACAGCAAGAGGAACCAGTTGATTTTGTCTGATATAAGATATCCACTACCCTGATCGGTCAAAAAGATTTATTCACATTAGGCATGTAAATCAGACCATCTCTTCTTGACTCCTGAACTCTGTTTGTATCAGTGCTGTGTCAAAAGACTTGTTCCCCCTGTTGTTCTAACTCCTTCCCCTCCCTCACAACTTCTGCCTTTGGCATACGTGCCAATTTTTGGAAGCTGTTTGGGCATAAGATCAGCTGAAGGCTGGGGTTGGGTGAACTGTTATTCAAAAGCCTTTGGCCTCAAATACTAGACATACAGGGAGGTGAGCTAGAAGCTTGAAAACTGAAACAGACCCAGCGCACCTGAAAGGCTACTGAAAAACCCACAGTGGCTTTGCAAAGTCACCATTTGCCATAATTCTCTGCTCCTTGTCTCCTACATTCTGTGATTCTTAAACTGAAGATATTTAGCAATGTGAAATACATATGTAATATAGCAGGGGCAGGGGGGGAGGGAATCTATGAACTGCCTATTTAAATGTTTGAGTCCTCTAAGAGCAAATGCCCTGTAGTTAAATCCTGCTGTTTCATTTCCTTTGCAAAGGTTGGCCCAGCAGGCAGATGCCCTCGCTAGACACCTTTGAGGATTTCGAAGCCATCCCATCCAGCACGGATGAACTCTCCAACTCTTCTGACATGGAGGAAGAGGCCAATCCTAACAATGTAATTTTTTTCACTCCCATCTCATTGTAAGCCTAGCCTGGAATGGGCATAAACTGCAGCGTTTTGATCCATGCATTTCCGAAGTTATGGGGTGTTTTAATTAGGGGGCTTGGTTTGGTTCTAGGATGGGGGCAAAAGTTCAGAACTGGAACAGGGTGCAGATCTCCCTGAAGTTCAGGGTAGTTCACACATTCTTGGTGTTGGTTTGAGACCATCTTAGGTTTTCAAGAACCTTAAGATCTAAGGCTAGGCTACTGTATGTAGGTATAAGATTTAGCAGTGCCCAGAATGCCCATCCAGCTTGCACTTCTAATATTTCACAGTACTGGTAGCACCAGAGCTCTGTAAACATACTGACATGCCCAGGCATTGCTTTGGGATGCATTGAATTCTTCCCTAGGTTGTTTTGCCAGCCAGAATCACAGAAAGTCTCACTCACTTTTAACCTCCTGATTTAAATTATGTTTAAATACATTAGATACAGAAACAGGGGGAAATAGCATAGTCCCTTCCCCTCATCCCTACGCCTTTTTTGGTTCCCAAAACTCAGAAGGGTCTAAAACCAACCGTTATTTTGCTTTTCTCCAAAGTGAGAAATCATGCCAATGACTGGAACAATATGTTGTCATTAATATTACACCCAAGCTCAGATATTGTCAGTCTCATCCTATAGGTGGCACTGGTGAGGCCACATCTGGAGTACTGCGTCCAGTTTTGGGCCCCCCACTACAGAAGGGATGTGGCCAAATTAGAGAGAGTCCAGCGGTGGGCAACGAAAATGATCAGGGGGCTGGGGCACATGACTTATGAGGAGAGGCTGAGGGAACTGGGCTTATTTAGTCTGCAGAAGAGTGAAGGGGGATTTGATAGCAACCTTCAACTACCTGAAGGGGGGTTCCAAAGAGGATGGAGTTAGGCTGTTCTCAGTGGTACCAGATGACAGCACAAGGAGCAATGGTCTCAAGTTGCAGTGCGGGAGGTCTAGGTTGGATATTAGGAAAAAACTGTTTTATTAGGAGGGTGGTGAAGCACTGGAATGGGTTCCCTAAGGAGGTGGTGAAATCTCCATCTTTAGAGGTTTTTAAGGCCCGGCTTGACAAAGCCCTGGCTGGGATGATTTAGTTGGGGATTGGTCCTGCTTTGAGCAGGGGGTGGGACTAGATGACCTCCTAAGATATCTTCCAACCCTAATCTTCTATGATTCTATGAATCATCTCAGCCCCGCTATAAACCCCATAAATAAAGGGGTGAGGGGTGCTGATTCCATTTTTACTTATACCATCTTTGTACTGGTCCATTGACGTCAATGGGCCTTACTCCTGATATACACCAGCGTCACTGAGAGCAGAAGCAAACACAGGAATGGAGAAAGAAGCCCTTAACTGCAGTACAAGTTTATTCATTCGTTTGGGCTCTTCTACAGCGCCTCTTTCTGTAGCATCTGGGAACTTCACATTCCCTTTAAAATAAGTAAATTCAAACACATCTGGATCACCCAAACTGATGACTCCGTAAAATCAAACAGAAACCCACTGTCAGAATGATGGCTGATTTATTAATTTGAGTTTGAATAGGCAGGTGAGTCCTGCACTGATACCTGAATATCACTAACCTCACGCGCTGACCAAAAATAAAAGAATGAAAAAGCTACGACATTCCCAGAAGAATAAATCTCTGCAAAGCCTAGCTCAGTATGTTAACCAGAAAGTCTCTCTCTTTTGTTTCCTCCCTTCATGGTAACTATATGCTGTATTGTCTCATTGGTTTTAGGGGTCCAATCTTTTACGGGTAGAAGGAAGTTATGAAACCTGTTTTCCAGAGTCTCTCACTCTAGAAAATGGAGATTTAGTGCATTTTGTACAGGAAGGAGAAAATGGACAATGGTAAGTACAAAAGAGAAAGTTGCAGCTAGGACAGCTGTAACCACATGTAGGAGGTGGAAAAGCTAATTAGAAGGATCTGAAAACATTTGCAGAAACGAAACCCAAAGCAGGAGGAAACCTATAGAAAATAGAGAGAACGCCACATTGTACGGTCTGTGGCAGAGTCTAACATGGCCTAAAGATGGGTTATTATGTACAAGGGATATATTCTCTCTGTGATACATGCACATAACCCATTTGCACCAAGGAGATACATTGGCACCATTGTACACTTATACCAATGGGACCATTGTATGCCTAGCACCTGCAGCTCCTCTTGAAGTCAAGAATTTCTTCTGTCCACTGGGCTCAGCCCCTCTCTGGATCAGCTGTGTATTGAGGGTAGGATGAGGTTAACATGTATTTGAAAAGTTACTGTGTCAGATGTGGAGTCTAAATTCAACCAGCAAAGTACAAAACAGAGGGGTTTTAGTCCTGCTTCAAGAGTGAAAGGGTAATTAATCCCTGTAACAACTTACCAAGGGTTGTGGTGGGTTCTCCATCACTCGCCATTTTTAAATCAGGGTTTGATGTTTTTCTAAAAGATCTGCTCTAGGAATTACTTGGGGGAAGTTCTCTGGCCTGTGTTTGCAGGTCAGACTGGATGATCGCAATGGTCCCCTCTGGCTCTGGATTCTATGGATCAGAGCCCAGCTTTAACAAAGGGGTCACTACGAATACCCCCACAGTTTAATAATCTAATCTACTAGTAACTTTTCTGATTCACCGCAGTGTGACAGGAGAGGCTCCTCCAATCGCTCCGCAGTCATGCTGCGTGACTCAAGTGCAGTGACCCTGGCCGGTCCCACCTAGTCCCCTTTGACCAGTAGTGGCTGGACATGACGCTTGGGTGGAGAGAGACATGAAAACAGAGGGGATGGGAAATAGTTGGGCCTCTGGCAGGGGTGAGGCGCACCCTTGGGAACAGAGGAAAATATACCAGTGGCTGCATCCTGCTCTCACTTACATCAGTGCAAGTCCATTGGTCAAAGGTGACGTGCAAGGTGGGATAAGTTAGATTCCCTTGCAGTCATTTAGGCTGCCTCTGCACTGCGAGCTACGGGCGTGATCCCCAGCTCACCAGACGTACTCGCCTTAGCTCTCATCAAGTGAGGATACTAAAAATAGCAGTGTGGCCATGGCACAGGCTACTGCCCTGAGTACCAACCCGCCTGAACTTACGTGGCACGCCGAGCTTCGCGCGAGACCATCTACGCAAGCTGGGAATCACATCCCTAGCGCATGGTGTAGAAAGAGCACTAGGCTCCCTGAGACTTGGACGCCCTTAAGACTTCCTTCTACCTGCTTACGGATGAATGACTGTCGGGAATTCTAAACGGGTGTAACTTGCATGCCAAGAGGCTGGGATATGGTGTAAGTCATAGCGTGGCCCCCTATAATTGACTTCTTGCCCTGTCCTAGTAGGTCCCTTTCCTGCCACACTCTCCTTTGACTAGTCCTTGAATGTGGGAGTTACACTCATTTAGACTCCGTTAGGCTACCTGACAGCCAGACTCAGGGGGCCAAAGTCAGGGGTGATGTGTAGGTGATGGGGTGGGAGTAAGTTTCATGTTCGGAGTCAGGTGTGAGTCTGAGTAAATACAGCCAAGGGGGGCTTAGTCAGTGTCACATTCAGACTGAAGGGGAAGACAAAGTTGTCAGATACCTTATCTTAGACACCTCCTGGAGACGCCTCTGAATTTGTCCCACCATCTCAAAAACATTGGCCAGATCTGGAGCTTCATTGCCACACAGTGTGTGTCTTTGCAGTGAGCAGATTCAGAGACCCTGTAGCACAGTCACACCCTCAGGCTGCTCGCCCCGTGCACAGCTGCCCCAGAACTGGGGGAGTGCTAAGGTGAGCTTTACATCGCCACCCTAGCAATCTACACCTCCCACCCCTGCTGTTCTTTGGCCGTAGCTGAGGAGTTACCCCTATAACGTGCATTTTCATGAAGAACTGTACCAGTGGGAAGGGAGGTGGGGAAATGCATTGACTGCTCACTCTGAATTTCCAGGTTAGTAAAGAAGCTGGCTTCTGAGAAAAGCGATTGGGTTCCTTCCAGTATGTTACAGCCAGCAGAAGGCGATAGTAACAGTATCCTTAGGAAGAACAATGCAGGTAATAAAGAGTTTCTAATGGGGTTTTAAAAGCTCCTGGAGTTTCCGTTTTTGTTTAATGAAAAGGCACTTTGGCACCTGATCAAACATACACATGACAGTACGATATGTCTTCAATCTAACTGTCTCACTGGAGCAGGGCTAGAGGTGGCATTTCAGTCCCAGTTGGAGTTCAAGGTTCAAACCCACGATCAGGGCTATGGTTCAGGTTTGGATTTGATGACATCAAAATCTCATGAGCTGTTGTTGCGGAGCAGGTGCTCTCACAATATTTCCACCACCTTGGGCTAACGTTTTTTCAAGAAGGGCTGTCCTGGTGAGATTTCAGTCAAACCAGAACTAGAAATAGTCCTTTTCCAGTTTCGGATCTGACCCAAAACCCAAACCATAGGGCAGTGATTGGATTTAGCGAGTTGCATCTGAGCACCCTCTGAAAATCCGGTTTAACATTACAATTTTGGCCCCTCTTTATAAATATCAGTCTGAAATCTGCCTTCAGTTACATCTTGCATTGGAAACAAAGTGTAACTGAGAGCAGAACCTGTCATGATCCATTTACTTGAGATCTGAAGGTGAGAGCTAATGATGGTTTCGTTGTTGTTTTTCAATTTGCTATGATTTAGGAAAGCACTTTTGAAAATTAACAAGAATTTCTTGCTGCAGTTTAAGAGACACACATGGTAGTTAAAGCTGGAACCTAATGAATCAGTGTTCCACCTAGACCAATGTCCTGCCACTGACACTAACTTATAACCAATGCTCCAGAAGAAAACCAAAAACACATGATGTACCAAACCAGTTGTTCAAGGGAATTCCTTCCTGACCCTACCTGATGATCAGCTAGTGCCATGAAGCATGAGGGTTGAGATTAGGTTTTTTTCAATTTTATTTTACTGCTGCGTACTCTGGGTTATTAATAGCAAACCTCCATATTGTAGCTTACAAGTCCTTGAGATATCCCTGTAGTGACAACCTGTGTGTGTTTGTTTTTCAGAAGTGTACAATGATACATGCAGCATGGCCCTGGCAGACACTGAAATGAAGGAAAGTGAGCTGGCCAGAAGCTTAACGGCAGAACAGAGGGCTGGGAGTTGAACTGCAGGACAGGTTTTCCTCAGGACTCCTTCCTCTTCTTTGTTTGTTTTGGTGGATGCTGGATCAAGTCACCTTTCCCACAAGCTCTGAGCTTCAGAATTCATTCCAACCTCATTGACAGGAAAGCTGCTAGGTCCAAGGCATGAGCTGGAAAACTGAAGGAGCATTAAAAATTCAAACGGCATCAAAATCATCTTCAGTATTGAACAGAAAAAATGCTTCTCGCATTGTTTATTGAATCATTGGATAGGATGTGGCCTAAATTAGGTCGACAGCAGAGTGAAAAGTTACTATGCACTCACCTTGTGGCGACATGGCTTGGACGTTGGGTTACTTCAGAAGAACATGGTCACCAGTTACTGCTCCACCATGGGAATGTCCTGGATTGTTTCTGTTCATTTGGCTCTGCTGCTGTGCCTTCCGCTGCCTCCCTTAACTCCACTGGATAGAAAATGATGTGTTCAGTCATTTCTAACTGATCATTAACAGGAACAGAAAACTGCAGGGTAGTGGTGGGGGAAATACAAGTCCCGAATCAGTGAAGCTTAGCACAGCGATGGTGTGACTGCTTCCTCTCAGTGAATGGCCTTCTGTTTACAAGATCTTTGGAGGAGACTTGACTAAGAGGTGGCGATTCAGACTGAGGCAGGAACCAAGATATGGCAACTATTGTGACATTTTGAGGTCTTTTTGCAGTATAAACAAATTCTTTCCCCCAGTCTGTTGGTTTTGGATCACATCCCTCCATATTTGGTGCTGATAATTCTGTTGAATGCCATTTAACGTTCTACATTTGAGTAGACTGCATGCTGTACACTTTCTTTGTGTGCTGGACTTTGGACTAGGTACGGTTCATCCCCATATGGTATCAGACTATACTTCGGCATTTGCAAATGGGCAGGTGGGCTTTAGAAGCTCTGAGGAGTAGATAAAGTGTTATCGTTATATGCTTCTTTCCAGGACATTTTATTAAGGACTGTACCAAATCTCTGCAGCATAAGGATATCGTGGAGATCCATAAAATTCCTACAGAAATCATTAGCTCTTTCAGAGCAGGTCTGATGGCATTTGCATGGCGGCAATTTGATGCAAAATGGGAGTTTTAGATCCCACAAAGCTGCTAGTACCTTAAGTTTTGCAAACATAAATATTGACCTAGGACTGTGAAAACAGAAAAAGACTGGCCTGAAAGAAATTATGCTAGAGAGCTCAAAAATCAGTGATTGATTTTGACTAAACGAGACCTTCTCTGTACCATGATTAGTGATGCCCCGTATAAATTAAAGGCTATCATAGCACTGAAAAGGGAGAAAAGGCCAAACCAAAAGCAAAGCACTCATTACGAATTGTACCATGGGCAAAATACGATGATGAATGAATAATGCTTTAAACTATGGTTTCATTGCAGGGACACAAGTGTTTTTCTTTGTATCGTGGAGGTTTTGGAGGGGGATGATGGCGCAATTACCATGATACAGCAAAGCACTGAAGCACGTGAATAGTCCCAGCAAAGATAAAATTAAGGCACAGGCTTAATTATACCTTGCTGAATTGGAGCCCTAGAGAGCGTATTGGTTTAATGATGAGTTTGACTGCGGTACCAAACAGAATGGATGCTGGCTTAGAACACCAAGTTTCTCATCCAGCCTCCAAATACCTAACTCCTTTGATTTGTGCTGCTTTCTATTTTGCTGATTTCTGTCTAGAGGAAACACGATTCAGTGGGACAGAGCCTTCCCTCTTTTACTGAAGTCAGTGCTGCTGCACTGAGATAAGGATTTGGCCCATGTTGTCCTGGGGATAGATCTCATTTACACTAAATGACATTCAGGCCCAGTATTGCCCTGAGGAACAAGCACACACAACTCCTGCTGAAGTCCACTGAAGTCATGTGAGCGACTTGAAGGCAAAGTCAAGTCCCTCCAGTCCCCAATATAATGAAATTTTCTCAGAGTGAAGTCATTTTCTTCCCCACAGAATAACTTCACTGAGACATCCTTGTTATTGTCAGTAGTGTATGCACTGTCTGGTAACAGTGCTTCTCTCTTACCCCCACCTTTCCCCAAACAGTGCGGGGAGAGAGTTTTTATTGCATGTTCACGTGGAGGGGGCTTATATGAAATTGCCAAATCTAAGATTTATTTGTACAGTTATTGTTGACTTGTGGAAAGGCCAAACATTGCCCTTTGGAATCTCTCTGGAGGAAAGGCTAGGATTTGACATTATTGTTGTTGATAAAATATCCGTCTTCCAGGAGTGGGAGCCAGTGGGGTCTATCTTTAGAGGACAGGAAATCAGGAATCCTTTGGGTTCTGTTCCTGCCTCTGCCTCTTCCAGTGTTAACTTGGGCCAAATCCCTTAGCCCCTCAGTGCCTCTGTTTCCCCATCTGTAAAATGGGGTGATGACATTTTGTTATGTGCAGAAGGTGTCAGCTTACAGTCTTCCCTCACTCAGCCCTGCAGCTGGGTGCCAGCAGGTGCACCTAAGGTGGGGGGACCCCTGGCCCTGAACCCAGGCTGGACACCTGTGCCCTCTTGGGCAGTGACTGAAGCAACAACAGATTTGATAGCTGTCTCCCCCCACACATACACCCCTTTATGTTCAAGGAGCACTCGCATAACATCCTGCCTGGGTCCTACTTGGGCACCCTGGGGCTAGTGGGGGGACAGGTTTTCTTTTCCTTCAGTGCACCATGGCAACAACAGCTGCAAAATTATAGTTTGGATTTTAACTACTTCCCCCCCACCACCTTTTTTTAATAACAGTTTCTGCATATTTCTGACACTTTTTTTCAAACAAAGTTTGTCCTGGTTTGACCAAGGTCTGTAGGTCACGCTGATACCATGAACATACTGAAGAGGGAGAGAATCATTCACTACCATGTGGCTGTGTGAATTGGATACAGCACTCAGGTTTCAGTCGTGGTTGGGGGCTGGTTAGAACGCAGCTGGCCACAGATACAGCTTAGATGCTTGATGCTCTTGCTGCCTAGCAAGCCTTCAACAGTGTTTTAGCTGTGTCCGTGACCCTTGCTATCAAGAGCCCAAGGCTTCTTGTTTGGTCCTGTCCCACCCACTTTACAAGCTCAGACCATATTTTATCCATTTTGGCCATTGCTGTGTTGTAGCTGGGTACCCTGAGATGGCTGGTTTTTACATTGTCGTATCAACCTTTGACTGAGTTCTGTATTGCTGGGGTTTTATAATAAAGTTCAAATGCTTTTGTTTTATGAGGAGTCAAAGTTTAAGCTGACGACAATTTGTTGAGTAGATGAGCCCTAAATCACAGTCTCATGACATGTTTACACTGTTTGGAGAAGGTTTGGTAGCTGCCAGGGTGTTTAAAAATGGTGGTTGCTAACAGGCTTCAACCAGTGCTTAATTTGAAAGGAAAGAGGTGCCAGGGCTCAAGCAATTAGGGGCTCAATCAATTTTTTTTTATATTCTAAACTGATGCGGCAAGCCTAGAGGTGCCAGGGCTATGAACTGCCAAGCCTAGAGGTGCTCAGCCCTGGCAAGCCCTAGCACAAATTAAGCCCTGGCTTCCACTCTCAAGGTCTCAGGCCCAGTCTATGCTATAAAAATAACCAGGCCTCAGCCTCCACTAGTTTTATGGAGTAGAGATGCGGGCCCACAGTCTTGACACACAGTAGTAAATCATGGTTGTCCAACGATGTTCTAACGGTGGCTTCCCTTGCCAGCGGGAATCGAGATTTGTGTGGTTGGTGTCCGCTTGCTTAACCATTTTAGTAGCCAGCCTTTGAGATTTCAAACAGGCTTGGGTGGCAGGAAGGTCAGGAGCTTCCTTTAAAAAAAAAAAAAAAAAAAAAAGTGCTTTGGGTCTGATTTGCTGTTAGATGATCGGAAGCATTTAAAGCAGCCAGATTGTATAGGTCCACCAGCAGCTGGAGTGGAAAGTTGCTACTAAGATTTCTGCTGCCCAGCTGAGAATTGGTACGGTTCGTAATGCTCACATATTTTCCATGGTGATGATGATGTATTTGTATATTGTGATAATCAGACAGGGAAAAAGCACAGAACTCGCTCGATAACTTGCCTGTCTCCCCTTCCCCCCACATCCCAGTCACGACAGAATGTATGAATTTATAACCCACAACCACCAAGTGTGTGAATCTGGAATTGCTGTAAATAGGCCATTCTGAACTGTGTAAAACCACACTTTGTTTGGTCTTTATAAAAAGTATAAATACTGTAGTACAAAACACTCTGTGAAGTTGGTATTTCTGTGTAATATAAGGAGAAAAATGAGCTTGTCATTCATTTTAAATGAGAGGGGCTTCGTAAGATCCCATCTACACAGCTGAAAAATTCATGCTTATGTTGAATTTAGCCTTAGTTATGGCCATCACATATTTGGCCACAAAAGATATGAAACCATTTTTCCTTTACAGATCTCCCTTAATCGTGTCCCTGAATCATGTTAAACGCTTAGAGAAGTCCAAGGCTTTACCTAGGGTTCGACAGCATGGTTAAGACTCATGTAAGCTAAGACTGTAACCAGATCATGGAACAAACCCATATTGTAGCTGGGTTCCCCAACACATTTATAAACGGGCCCTAAGCAATGTATTTGCAGTGTATAATTTGCCCTTTAATTGTGTGTTTGCAAGCTATCTACACAGCCTGAGCCAACTGCATGGGGTAACTCTGCAAAAGGACAGGGAGGTAAAATGCACAAACTGTCAGAATTTATTAAGCAAACTAAACCCGGAATATGTTTTGCCAAAATTTCAGAGCACATCCCAGATTGTATGAGCCAAAATTTTCTCATCTCACACCTAGTGTAACTCCATTATGGGGTTTACCCAGACCAGTAAGGGGTTCAGTCAAGTCACCCTCTGGTAACCACAGGTGTCCTCTGGCTGTGCAGCTTTGATCCAGAGCGCTGACCCCAGCATCCTGCCAGCAGTCCACAAGCCTCACCCTGCCTTTGCCCAACTTGGTTATGCCTTGCAGGCCGACCTTGGTACCCTTCCAGCCCTCAAAT
Organism: Natator depressus; assembly: GCF_965152275.1. Taxonomy (NCBI): domain Eukaryota; kingdom Metazoa; phylum Chordata; order Testudines; family Cheloniidae; genus Natator; species Natator depressus. The sequence goes on from NC_134242.1 coordinate 9,418,786, forward strand.
CTTCCTACTATGGGGACCAGTCCCTCTCACTGGATCCACACAGACAAAGTGTTAGGTCTGCTGCCTCTACAGAGTCAGTAAAACATACCAGCCTATCAGCTTACTAGAAGTACACACTTTAGCACTGATCTGACCCAGCACTGATGATTTATAATGAAAGCAAATCAAGTTTATTAATAAAAGAGCCTGGATTAAGTGATACCAAGGTAAAGAAATAAAAGGTAGAGATGGTTACAAGCAAACAGAAGTGAAAACACGCAGCTAAAAGTCTAAAACTTAATCTATCAAATTAGTCTTTGTTCAAGATGGTTTCTCTCACCCACAGTCTCCTTTTCAGCTTTGTATTGCCCAGCCTGGCGATGACCGAGCACAGAGATCAAATTGCTTGGTTTCTTTGTCTCCTTAAGTGAAGGATCACTTAGGGGTTTGCTCCACCTCTCTTTATAATTCGGTGAGCCTTTAGAATAGATTTTTCTGGGCAGTACACCAGAGAAAGGTCACTAGTTCATGCTGAGTAAGGAACAATGAGGTTTGGGAGATAAAGGTTCACGGTGATTTCTCTGCACTAGTGGGTGCGACTATGCAAATTATCTCTTCCTGCTGCAACCTCCAATACAAAAGAATAGCCCACTGAATTTGGGCCACACTTGGTTTGAGGCATTGGCCTGCCTCCTTTATCTGGAGGAAACTCGTTTACCAACTCCCCTGGATGAGCCTGGGTTAAGCACCTTTTAGTCAAGACTTTAAAGCGTTGTATCAGTGAGTAACCATAATTTCACATACCGCTTTGTTAAACACGTTTCACAATGACGTTACTGACCAGTGTGTCATTAGTTTTCAAATGATACCTCACAAGGCGTGTTTTGTACAATAACCATTCCTGTAGCATGCAGGGTGTGAGTATAGGGGTGCCTAGGGTCACACAGGGACCTAGGCATGCATCTGAAGAAGTGGGTATTCACCCATGAAAGCTTATGCTCCAATATGTCTGTTAGTCTATAAGGTGCCACAGGACTCTTTGCCGCTTTTACAGATCCAGACTAACATGGCTACCCGCTGATACAGGGACCTAGTAGAGTTACCCGTTCTATTCTGGTGTCAGTCAAAGGAAAACGGGGCTCATTCAGTTCCAAAGATTCCCCTCCCTCCCCCATTGCTAGAGTTTTCTATCCACTTTTCTGCCTCCTTCAGCTGCATGCCTCAAATAAACCCTCAGCTTTTCCAGCTGACTCCTTCTTGTTGTGCTTGTGAGTCCTTACAGTAGCTATTGCTGACCTACTTGGGGGCTTATGGCAGCAAATGGTCTGGAAGTCCCTGAAAGATTTGGTCCCTCTCTTGATTACACTGGAGTGAAGGAACATCCATTCGGTGAGCAATCTGCCTTTACTGAGAGATGCTAGCCTCACTCCCCAACTTTGTCTGAATTGCCCCCGGCCGCCTTGCTCAGTTAACCCTTCTAATTAGAGAGAGGGAAAGCAATGTCTCTTCTGCTCTGGAGAAGGTTGAAACGATTGAATGCTGCCGTGACTGAAAGGAAAGAAGATACTGATTATCCAAGAGATTTGCTTGTCAGCCATCTCCCACTCATTCACCCCCCTCACCACAAAACAAGGGATTCTCAGGGCAGAAAAGAACCTAGAAGTTAAAGGGGTCCAGCCACAGTATCGAGCAGTGGAGAGGCATGGAACCTCTGCACTCACCTTTTCTGGTGGAGCCCACCTTGGGCTGGATGGTTGGATGGGTCTTCCCTTTCTAGGTGCCCTAGGCAGAGCTGTGACTATCTGTCACAGTTGAGAGATGGCGACCCCTCTGGGTCTGTCTGAGTGCACTTTCTCAGGCCTCATAGCTTTGCTCTCCTGTGGTGGAATCAAGCAATTCTCTCACTTTTTTAGACTGGGCCCAGGATTGCCGTATCATGTTTATCTTCCTTGCTTACCCAGCCAGTCTGACTGGGTTAGGTACCCGTGGTTCTTCCCTTTGGGAGTTGCTGGCCAGCGGAGCATAAAGTGATCAGCCGGCCGTCTCAAATCAAGACTAAGGTATTGTTTAATCTTCACAGTAGGAACAAAATAAAACATAAGAGCAAAAGGATTTTAAAACAACACACGTCTGTCTTACCAAGAGTCTAACCATCCTCCTGATGGGGACCCCAGTAGGTCTAACTTCCCCCAGAACCCACACAACCGGCTGTGGGTTCTTAGTCTCAAAAACCTATGTCTCTGGCCTTAAGGGAGTTTGTGTCTCTTTACACCTTCCTGAATCTTTGATTTCCGCTCTTCAGAGGTACTGACTCCTTCCTGAGGAAGCCTGTCTGGCAATCCTAGCAGGGGGGTCACACCAGAGCACCAAAGCGATCGGCTCTGGCATCCTCCCTCCAGTGTTTGCTGTGCAGCATATATCTGGATTCCCTTCCCCCTTCCTGGTGCACTCCTTGGCAATCCTACTATTGAATTCACTCAAAATATACATTCAGCAAAACCCAGACCAACATATACAAGTCATAAATTATCACAGGCAACACCATATCCCTCACACTCTCTATTTTCTGGCTATTTTTCTCTTCTATTTCTCCCTCTGTTCCGCCATTTTCCTCCTTGTCCTTTTCCTTACCGGTGTGAGGTTTAGGGGCCTGTTTTGTGGCTTCCCCTCCCTATTCCCCACTTCCCAGAAGCCTTTGCCCTGCTCTGGGTAAGAAGGACGAGTGCAGTGATAGCTGTGTATGGAGCACTTTTACCCTTGTTCTCCAAAAACTGCCCTGGCTCCGTATCTACACATGGGCGTGATTCACAGTGTTAATAGACTGATAAAACCTGTACAGGTTGGGGCCCTGTCTACCTCTGAGACTCTCTTTCACCCTGTGCTCCAACCTGATGCTTGAGCTCAGCTGAGGAGCCTGAGCCATCAGACCATACACATGAACGTTGCAGGTGTGGAGACAGACTTTCCAGTGAAGGTCCCGCTGGTCTAGGATTTGCCTCCATTTTGGTCCCACAGAGCCTCAGAGTCGAGGTATAGCTCATCTCTCTCCTCAAAGGATTGTCTGAGGGTGCAGCGTGGAGGTGAGGGAGGCAGTTGTAAAGAACGAACTGAGCGGTATTTTGTGGTGAGTTTTCCTGGGTTGATATTTGTCAGCAAGTGACGTGACGCTCTGTTGTTTGAAACTTTTGATCATGTGCCCAGAGACTATGTGGTGGGTTGTTTTTATAAATCTGAATGCAACTAAATAAGTAAAAATAAGGTGTATGAGAGAAAGAGAGAGAGAGAGAGCATTAAACAGCCTGTTTAAAAATTAAACCAACCAAGAAATAAATGTTAACCTCTTTCAGTGAGTGTGTTCTCTGCAATACAGCCCATAGGCCAGTAGAGGGTGGCAGCTCTATTGTTAATAACACAGTAGGAGTTGGAAATATAGCTTAGTTTTAAAGCCCTCCCTGGCAAAGATTTATATGGGGGGCACAGGTATTATTCCAGAGTCCCTGAATAGAACTGGGGGTGGGGTCTGTGTTGCTAGAGGGCAGTAGCAGTTTATAAGTACATCGATGGTGAAATTAGCATATCATCTTATGCAAATGTTGATGGTTAAATTCTCCTATTGTATACGGAGGACCTGATTCTCCTCTGAGTTATGCTAGTGTAAATCAGAAGTCACCACGGAGGTTACTCAGAGGTGAACCAGGCCCTGAATGCTGCAGCTACTAATGTGGCAGAAGCATTTCTTAGTGCAATGTCATTTATAATGTGCACTTCATTAAAATGTGTGCCATTAATGATGATGTGTTGTCACCTGCTTAGAGCAAAGGACTAGAAGCCAAAAGGATGCCTGGGTTCTAGTCCCAGCTAAGCCATTGATTGGCTGATTGTCAACAAGCCCCTTTGTGCCTGGAAATTCTCTTGCAGCTTCTGTTTTCACATTCTGTTCCGACCATTTCTAGGATCAGGGGGCCCTTTAGGACATAAATAGCCTCAGGTGACAGGCTGCACACACGTATGGGGATGAATCAATTTTTGCTTTGCTGCGTTTTCACAGTCCTGACATTTTGCTCTATGCAATGGCACCTCTTCTGAGAAGGGGAAAGATCCATCCCCAGGTCTGACAGAGACGTGGGAAACATACCGGCACTGTTTTGGAATCGAGACTACTTCTGTAAATTCCAGTCCTGTTCTTTCTGGTTCACAGTATTTGCAAAGGGTTAGCTCCTGAGGGACCCCTATCTTCTCTGGGGCGTTAGTGGGAGGGTTTGGGGCTCAAGAGACCAGGTGGTCTTCTAGAAAGCATTCTCCCCACAATGAGCAGATGCAGGCATATGCCTTGGGGATTGCTGGGAGATCACAATAAATAGTACCCCTTATCCTGCTGATGAAAGGTGCAGCATGCACCACTCCAAGCATATGGCATGTCTTGAGTCCCGTGGAAATAAATGCAGACACACACCGGTACGGGGTGCTCTTATCTGCAGAACTCCAGCAGTCTGCTCCTCATTCTAGCAGCTTGCATACTAGGCTAACTTCCAGTCATGGAATGGTTGTCAGAATGAAGTATTAGGACATCTCGACATGTCATTACTATGTGTTGAGGGACCTGGCCGTGCTCTTGACCCTGCTGGCCATGTTCAGCCCAGGTGGTCACACCTCACTGAGATCATGGAGCACAATTGGGTACGCTAGTCAGCATTGCCCATAGTGCTCAAGAACTGCTAGCCAGCCCGTAGGCTTTGCCCGCCCCTCTGCTCATTCTCGCTGGGCTCTGTCTGGGTGGAGGTGGATGGACCTGGCTTCTTGCACCTGCCCCATTCAGTGCACTGTAAGTGTGCAAATCTCTACCTCTCCCAGTACTAAATTTAAATAAAGAATTTACCTCCCCCTCCCCAATTTTTTTTTAACCACACACTGGGGCAAAATAACTTTCTCTCTCTGTTCCCCATTTAATGCTCAGTATTTTCAATCATTAAAACTGCAGCCTTCAAAGACAGCATCAAATAGCCATACCTAGAAGCTGGAAACCTAGGGACAACATTAAGCCACTCTGCGTAAGCTCTTGCTACCCACTTGATGGGCTGCAGGGCGGGAATGAAACACCTTGCTTAAAACACCAGTCCTTCCTGTTTTCACTTTCCAGCCATCATCAACCTTTTCCTCTGTGGTGGCTTAACACTGAGAAGACACTGGCTCCTCCCTGCTCCACCCCCTCTCTCTGTTTATGTGACTTAGTGGTGTCTGCACAGTTTGAAATTGATCTGCCTTTTGGGCAGGCATTTGTTCCTTACCTTTCAGCTCTACAAAGAGGAAGAGCAGCACCTTACCCCACAACTGCAGCTAGCCTCGATCCTGCCTCCACCATGGGCAGGCGTGCTCTGGAGGTGGTGCTGCTAAACGTTGCCTGTGGTGAGTTATAGCCTTCCTAGTGCTTTATAACATCAAATGCGACCTCTGGTCATTGCAAGTTTGTGTTTCTTTGCATTAAAAACATTATTTTTAATAACAGATTAACACATGGAGAACAAATTTGCTTCTATAAATAATGATGCAATTAATATGTTCCCATTGCTCAGAAATGTGCTAGTAAATATGGTTATAGCTTAAGCTTTGGTGCAGCCACTGTTCTGAGTTTTTGCTTTAGATATTTTTCCTTGCATTCTGTGTTGAAAGTAACCCTGAGCTTATGGTAGGTAAGGTAAATGCATTAATAAGAAGCAGATGATTTCAGTTAAAGAGATCCCCAAACAAACCTATGGAGCTCACGGAAAATATTAGAGTTACAAGAGTTAGATAAAGACCATGCTGGGCACCTAAAACGGCTAATGCCCAGTTAATGGAGAGACATTAATCTATCTGGTACAGGACAGGAGCGAGGGGAAAACAGTTACATGGGATTAATCTAAATAAAAGTCAAAGGGCTAGATCCTGAGCTAGTGTAAATTAGCACCACTCCTCTGAAGTCAGTGGAGCTACACTGATTTACACCAGTTGAGGATGTGGCCCAAAATATTAAGACATCTCTTAATACCCGCATTAACTAAGAAATATCAATTGAGGAAATAGATGAAACTATCTGGCCTTTGAATAATGGCTTGGTGGCTCTGCCGTGTCGTTCTGCACGGATTATTCGCACCTAATGTGCAGGAAGCTTATAAGAATACAGTCAAAAATCTTTCCCAGAGCAGCATTAACCACAGCAATACGCTCAGCAGGGGAAACATCAGATCAATTGTACGAACAGCAACTTCAGTAATCAACCTGGGCAAATTCTGCTTTCTGGTGTCCTGGGGTATATCTGGAATAGTTCCGCTGGAGTCCACAGGAGTTGCTCTGAATTTATGTCACTGTAATGGAGAGCAGAACGAGACGGGGGGAAATGAAATGAACTGATAATGTTGTGCTGCCTTTAAGCAGAGGGAAGCTGCTTCCGAGGATCTTTTTCTATTTCAGATTCTCCCTTTTAGAAATTCTGTATGAGTTTTTGAAAAGTCTGCAGAGTAAAATTTCTCTGTGTGGGGCTGGGGGAAGGGAAGCCTGGAGTCAAGGGCTGGGGGCCTGATCCAGTGTTTGGGGGGCCTGAAAAGCTCCCACTGGATCTGACCCTTTATAAAACAACTAAATTAGGTGGATTCCCACTTCCTGAAGGCCTTGATCCAAAGCCAGCTGGAACCAATGGGAATAGTTCCATGGACTGCAATAAATGCTGGATCAGGCCTTATGTTTGTCCCTATTACCAGTCCATCACTTACAAGCAGCCATGTATTGGGTACAGCATAAAAAGGGAAAACCCTGAGTGGCCACTGAGCAGTTAGTGTCTCTGAGTGTAAAGCTGGGCAAAGGGATTTGGATGAGAGAAAAATATATTGGCCAGTTTCTTTATTGCCTCACCCTATAGCTATTATTATTATTAATCAGGTTTACTATGGTAGGGCCTAAGGGTCAAGCAAGATCAGGGCCTCATTGTGCTAGGCACTGTACAAACAGAGTAGCAAACAGTCCCTGCTCCAAAGATCTCACAATTTAAATAGACCAGCCAGACACAGGGTGAGGGAAACAAATGTCATGTTAGTCCCACACTTTTGGCAGGGGGGCTGGTGGGAGGAGTTTACTTAGGAAGAGGTATCTTAAACAGAAAGATAAGGGAAAGGAAGGGGGGATCAGGGGGAACGGGTAGGGGAGAAGAGCGTAGAAGGGGCTCAGATTGCTCTAAAAACATGGGATATTGTCTTAAAGGAACAAAGGTTGAGATTTTCAAGGGGCTTCGGATACACAGTCTCCACTGACATTCATGAAAATTGGGTGTCTAAATTCCTTTGGTGGCAGTGACAATCGCAGCCTGAATCAGTGGCTGTCTTCTCTTCCATCAGTGCATGAAAATGGAGATTTCAAACCTGGATTAGTAAAAAGGAACTTCGAAAACTGCCCTGTTCCTTCGATGTCAGAACACTTGAGCTCTATTAAAGTGGAAAGGACTGCAGGGTAAAAAAAAAAAAATGCAGTTCTCAAGGTCTGCAACTCTCACGAACTGAATCGTACATCAGCCAAGGTGGAAAGAGACGCTTTAAAAAAGTTAAAAGTTTTCAAAAAATGAACTGCTGAGGTGCTGAGCGTCTAAAGAAGCAGCAGCGAGTTTATATACAGCTTTGAGTCATTCTGACACAAAAATGAGATGGGGACTGTGACAGACGGACAATATCCGGAATATGTCTTATAGAACTAAGATAAACTGCTGTATATTGAATTGAGTCACACCTGATTGAATTAGGGTTATTACCTTTGGGGTACATCGTATTAAAAATGCAGTTGTGTCTGTGTTGTGGCATTACATGTAACTCCCAGTAGAAGGGGGATGGTAATGTACTTCCTCCATTATCAGCCCACTGAAGCCACACACACCCGGGTAGTTCAAACTGGATTCTCCAGAGACCAACAGACCAAGAAAGGAGTTTTAGATGTAAATAGGCTGATTTTATACAAGCTCAGGGCCTTCTTCCTGATCCAGCCAATGGACAGGACCCCTGGTTCATGGAGGGCTCCAATCCTTCGAGAAGGGTTAGAAGGACTGGGCCTACTGAGGCCCATAAGACTGGGTGTGCTTGTTCTGAGCTGGAGCTGTGATGAACTCGTAACCACAAGGAAACCCCTAGCATGCGGGGGTTGAAGAACTGCTCCTGCCAGTGTCCACTATAGGGTGAACTCTGGTGAGCTTATTAGCATGCGTATGGGTTCTTTTATTGTTTTGAATGTGTTTTTTCTGTAGTGCTTTCTACCTTAAGAATTAAGTAGGCTTGCTGAGAAAGACCTGTGTGGTAACTTATAACTGTAGCAATTACACCTGTTAACTGTCTCTGAAGAGAAAGCAAGTGGGCCTGCCTGGGCAGCCTGGCTGTGCTGGGAACAACACCGTGAAGGCAGGGAACTATGCTGCTGGAAGATACCCTGGTCAGAAAGGGAGGGACTCCACCCAAGAAAGGCAATGGGGAAGCTGGAAGCCTAAGAGTGGGTGACCTTGCTGGATCACTGACGGGAAATACAGGTGCAGATGTTCTGAAGTGTTATGGAGCAATGGAAAGAGACATAGGCCTGATTCATCATTGCATAATGGCTTCTTGTGCCAGAATAGCTGTTACAGGGATTCTAGAACAGGTGTAAGTCCCCCTGGTTAATAGCAACATCTCTATCAGTCAGCTTTGCCCTGGAGAAGGGGTATAACAAAACCATTTCAGAGGAAGGCTGGGGCTCAAAGAAGGGGTGGGTAGGCATTCCTATGCTTGGCCCTTTCTTCTTCTGCAATGGACATCCAGTGGATGCCACCTTCCAAGGGCACTTGGTCAGCTTTATTGGGCACTGGAACAGGCCCAGAGAATGCTGTGAAACCCACATCTGGAGAGCAATCCCAACAAGCAATGGGACATGTTTTCTGGGATGAAGCTCGCTCGTCCAAACGTCTTTTCAGAAGATGGAGCGAGCCACCTGAATGTGCAAGAGTAGCAACACTCTGACTGAGAGACACGAAAAAACCCGCCCCCACTGTGGACTGGTTATGGACGTTAGGCTGGTGGAGAGATTTCGGGGTTTGTTAGTGACCAGGACTGGCCATGTAGAGACCCATCAAGTGATGGCTTCATTTTTGCTTTTCTAACCTACCAACCTCACTAGAGGAGCTGGTTGAAATTTTTCAAAGGAAATATTTTTAATAAAAAATGACATTTTGATGGAAAACATATTTTGAAAGATTTCATTTTCTATGAAAAATTTCCTGCCTCTTAATTTTTTCCTCTGAATTTTAAATTGAAAATATTATCAAAATGGGTATTGAAATTGTTTTGTGTACCAAAAGCTGAGCAGTACTGAACTCTTGTTGTGTCTTCTCTATCTACATTAATTTAAATTTAAGGCTATTTCACAACCTTAAAGAAAACAAGTTAACTTACAGCTTCCTCTTTTCTATTTTTGTTGCCTAATGCACCAAACCGCACAGCTCTGACCTTGTCTCAGTGGGACCCACAGTTCCAGGCGGATTTACACTAGCCTCAGAGGCTCACTGTGACCCTCCACGTAGCCCTTCTCTCTCTAGAGGCAAGGGTCACAGCCAACTGATCCATTTTCATCATAAGACAGCCAGGGAGGTGGGAAGAAGCAACCCTCTCTCGCACAGTTTCTGTTGTCTCACAATCTCCGTGATTAATCGGGGGGACCCCGGACCCGCCCTCTACTCTGTGCTCCAGCCCAGGAACCCTAATAGTAGCAGCTATTGGTAGCTGACTTTTTGAAACAGGACAAGTACAATTCCCTGGGCCGCTTCCCCACAGCAGCCCCCACTTCCTCAACTTCTACTTCACCCTTATCTCAGGGCCTCCTTCATTGTGCCTGATAGGGTTTGTCCTGCCCAGTTTCTCCAGCAGCACAGCTTCCTCCTACAGCTCCTGATATGCCCCCCTAACTGACTAACTGGGAGGCTTTTAATTAGTTCCAGCCAGCCCTTGATTGGCATCAGGTGTCCCAATCAACGCATCTGTCTCCACTGCTTTCTAGAAGGATCTTAATTGGCCCCAGGTGTCTTGATTAACCTGGAGCAACTGCCATTTGGTTACCATGGTAACAGGGATTTGTTTCGCCTGGGGCTCACAAACCTGTTTCTCACTATTTTCCTATAGTCATCTGGCCTTGCCCCATCACATATCCCTCCCCTCTGCTCAACATCATAGAGTTGGGCAACATGGGGCACCAGGCAGTGTACTCGTGACAGGCCAGCAGCCTTGCCGTGGTGGCTTCCAGGCCTGTGCCATATGCGGAACTGGAATGGTTGTAGGGAAAAGAACCACCTGGTGACCCCTGCGTTCTTTTCTTTATTCTGCTGCATCCACTGGAGGGGTGCATGGTCCATCACAAGAGTAAATTGCCGGCCTAAGAGGTAATAATGCAGTGTCTCCATGGCCCATTTGACAGCAAGGCATTCTCTTTCGACTACTGAGTATTTCTGTTCTCTTGGGAGAAGCTTTCTGCTTAGGTAGAGGATCGGGTGTTTCTCTTTTCCCACCATTTGTGACAGAACAGCCCCCAACCCCACCTCAGAAGCATCTGTTTGTAAAATAAATTCCTTGTTAAAGTCTGGAGCTATGAGTATGGGGTCATTACAGAGGGCTGTCTGAAGGGCTGTGAACGCCCCCTCTGCAGAGTCAGTCCACTTCACCATTTCTTGACTTTGGGCCTTTACCAGGTCCGTTTGGGGACTTGCCCTAGTGGCAAAGTGGGGAATAAAACGTCGGTAATACTCTACTACGCCTAGGAACACGCAGACCTGCTTCTTCCAGGTTGGCCAGGGCCAGTTTTGAATTGCCTCTAGCTTATTCATTTGGGGCTTCACTATGCCCCTTCCTACAGTATACCCCAGGTACTTAGCCTCTGCTAGCCCTATGGTGCATTTAGCAGGATTAGCAGTGAGGCCAGCCCGTCTTAAGGTGCGCAGTACTGCCTCAACTTTCGCCAAGTGGGTTACCCAGTCTGGTGTATGGATGATGACATCATCTAGGTATGCAGCTGCGTAACTAATATGGGGGTGCAGCAGCTTATCCATGAGGCACTGGAATGTGGCCAGGGCCCCATGTAGCCCGAAAGGGAGGACAGTGTACTGGAATAGCCCCTCTGGGGTGGAGAATGCTGTCTTCTCCTTAGCTTCTTTGGTCAGGGGAATCTGCCAATACCCTTTTGTCAAATCCAGGGTAGTCAGGAACCGGGCACTATCCAGTCGGTCAACCAGTTTGTCGATGCGTGGTCTGGGGTATGCATCGAATTCGGATATTTCATTCAGTCGGCGAAAGTCAATACAGAATCTTGTGGTACCGTCAGGTTTGGGCACTAGTACAATTGGACTGGACCACTGGCTGTGAGATTCTTCAATGACCCCTAATTCTAACATCTTCTTCACTTTGGCCTTGATCTCTTCTCTTTTGGCTGCTGGGATTCAGTAGGGTCTCAATGTTCCTTTGGTTCCGGGGATCGTGCAGATATGGTGATAGGTCTCGGTCATCCACTCTGGTTTCGTAGAGAACATGTTTCGGTTGTGGTTGATCATGTCAGCTGCCTGGACCTTTTGGTTAGGCATCAAGTTGGGTGATATCCTCACTTGCTCGTGTAGGTTATCCACTTGGGGAAGGGCCTCCTGGGTGACTAAGCATGCCTCTCGGTCGTGCCAAGGTTTTAGAAGATTGATGTGGTAAATTTGCTCTGGTTTCCGGCGGCCTGGCTGCCACACCTTATAGTTCACTTCCCCCACGGCTTTAACCACTTCGTAGGGTCCCTGCCACTGGGCCAAAAGTTTACTATCTGCTGTGGGTACCAGTACCATCATCTGGTCGGAACTGTCAAACCTTTGCTTGGTGATTGTAATGGGTTTGTTGGGCCTCCTGTGCTTTCTCCAAATATTCCCGTACAATGGGCGTAACTTGGGCTATACGATCTCTCATCTGCAGTACATGCTCGACTATGTTCCTTCTGGGATTTGGTTCCTCTTCCCAGGCTTCTCTGGCTATATCCAATATGCCCTAGGGGTGGCGCCCGTATAGTAGTTCAAATGGAGAAAAGCCGATGGAGGCTTGCAGGACATCCCGGATGGCGAACATGAGGTAAGGCAGTAGTGTATCCCAATCTTTCCCATCCCGGCTTACCACTTTCCTAATCATGACCTTGAGGGTCCTATTGAACCTTTCCACAAGGCCATCGGTTTGCGGGTAGTATACAGACGTCTGTAGGGCTTGTATGTGAAGCAATGAACAGAGATCTTTCAGCAGCTTGGACACAAAAGGTGTCCCTTGATCGGTCAAGATCTTCTTGGGTAGTCCAACCCAGGCAAAGATCTGTACTAGCTCCTTAGCTATTGTCTTGGAAGCCGTGTTGCATAGGGGGCGGCTTCCGGGTTGCATAGTCCAGGACAACAAGTACATGTTGGTGGCCCTGAGCTGTCTTCTCTAGGGGCCCTACCAAATCCATGACTATTCGTTCAAAAGGTACCTCTATTATTGGAAGAGGTATCAAAGGGGCCCTCACGTGTGGGTGTGGGCTATGCAGCTGACACTCCAGACAGGAGGTGCAGTACCACTGGACATCTTCATGTACTCCTGCCCAGAAGACCCTCCGCAGGATCTGTGCCTGGGTTTTCTCTATCCCTAGGTGTCCTCCAAAAAGGTGACTGTAGGAGAGGCTCAGTATAGCTTTTTGATGTTTTTGTGGCGCCAGAAGTTGCTGTGTCTCTTGCTCCTGCATTTGCACAACCCGGTACAGGAGATCTTTCTTCACTATAAAGTAAGGTCCTGGTCCCCAGACCTTCCCATCCACAGGTATCCCATCGATCTCGGCCACCTCTCTCCTGGTGTTATCATACCTGGTGTCCTCCACCTGGGCCTGCCCAAAAGTCTCTCTTCCGGGTTTAACCTGCCCGAGGTCCCAGGGGCTGGCTCCTGCTTCTTCCAGTGACTCGCCGCCGTCACGGCTGGGGCCGGCCTCTGGCTCACCTTCCGCGGTGGAAGTTTCGCTTTCTGCTGCCTGTGTCCATCTGCCTACTAGGGCGTTCTTCTGGCCCTGGGTCAGGATCCAGGTTCCCAAGTCCTTTGCGGCCTTCCTCTCGTTTTTGGTCTTCCAGGTCTTTCTGGGAGCTGGGACAGATCCTGAGAAATCTCAGAAAACATTGGAGGTTGACATTCCCCCAGCGATGAGTTGCTGCCCTAAGGGTCCCCTCCTCCCTCTAGCCTCTCCGGGGGAAGTAAATTATCAAACCCTGGATAGTCCCTTCCAATGACTACAGAATTCGGGAGTTTAGGAACTACACCCACTGTGGGGTTCCCCTGAACCTCCATCCCCACCAGGATGGTGGGGTAATGGCTCACGGCCTCATGTATGCATGTCACTGCTATGCGTTTGGCCTGTAGCAGCTGGCTACTTTTTACCAGCTTACCCGATATGAGGGTGATAACACTCCCAGAGTCCACAGGCGCTGTAGTCTCCACCCCATTTATTCTCACAGGCCTGGTGTAGTTATGCAGGGCTAATGTGACCCCTGTGAGGTAGATAAGGAAGCACAGAACTTCCCAATCCCCCAAGTTACATTGTGTAAGCTCCTCGGTGCTGGGACACTGTGCTGCTATGTGTCCCCACTCCCCACATGCATAACATCTATAATTGCTTCTAGTCACTCCCCTATCACGTGGGTTAGGGGGTTTAGCCCCAGGGTTTCCCCCATTCAGGCCATTCCCTTCCTTCTGGGTTCCCAGCTGTTTTTCATCCCCCCTCTTCTTCCACCTAGAGCTCCCCGGAGGTTTGGCCACCCAATCTTCCAGGGTTGGGGTTTGGTGCTTGCTTCGTAAGGGGCCTTCCTTGGGTAGTCGGGTCAATTCCCTGGCTGTCATCTGTCTTTCTACCAGTGTGATCATTTCGTCGTAGGTGGACGGATCGTTCTGGCCTACCCATTTGCAGAGATCTGGCAACAGTCCCCGCATGTAATGGTCCATGACCAAAGTCTCCAAAATCTCCTTCTGGCTGCACGCCTTGGGCTCTAACCACTTCTGCGCGAGGTGTATGAGATCAAATAGCTGGGACCTCAGAAGTTTGTTCTCCTGGTATTTCCACTCATGGAACCTCTGGGCCCGTACTGCTGCTGTCACCCCTGATCATGCTAGGATCTCTGTCTTCAGCTGGGGATAGTCAGCAGCGTCCTTGGCAGGCAGATCAAAGTAGGCCTTCTGGGCCTCTCCGCACAAAAAGGGGCAAGAATGTTGGCCCACTGATCCTAGAGCCACGCCTCATGCTGAGCAATCCTTTTGAATGAGAGGAGATATGCCTCTACGTCATTTTCTGTCGTCATCTTTGGCAAACAACTAGTGGCCCTCAGGGTTCGCGTCCCATCAGACTCCTGGGCCTGGGTGGTGAGGATCTTCAGCTGGTCTACTACCTCTCGCAGGAGGGCGAGATCTTGGGTCGCCTGGCCCACTAATAATTGGTTGGTTTCCTGCATAGCCGCATAGATTCCTGTTGCATCATCACCTGAACCCTCCTGCTGGGCTGCCATGGCTTGTACCAGAGCTCTCACCACCTCCTCCATTGTGGTAAAAACAAAACAACCCCAAAACCCCAGTGCACTTTTTTTTAACCTCTTTCTTCCGCCACACTGTGAACAATTGATCCCACCCCTGATACCAGTTGTGACAAAGCTCTGACCTTGTCTCAGTGGGTCCTGCACTTCCAGGTGGATTACGCTAGCCTCAGAGGCTCACTGTGACCCTCCACGTAGCCCTTCTCTCTCTAGAGGCAAGGTCACAGCCTACTGAGCCATTTTCATCATAAGACAGCCAGGGAGGTGGAAAGAAGCAACCCTACCTCACGCAGTCTCTGTTGTCTCACAGTCTCTGTGATTAATCGGGGAGAGTGGGGGAGGGAGCCCGGGCCTGCCCTCTACTCTGGGTTCCAGCCCAGGGACCCTAATAGTAGCAGCTATTGGTAGCTGACTTTTTGAAACAGGACGAGTACAATTCCCTAGGCCACTTCCCCACAGCAGCCCCCAATTCCACTTCACCCTTACCTCAGGGCCTCCTTCATTGTGCCTGATAGTGTTTGTCCTGCCCAGTTTCTCCAGCAGCACAGCTTCCTCCTACAGCTCCTGACACACGCCTCTAGCTGACTAACTGGGAGGCTTTTAACTAGTTCCAGGCAGCCCTTCATTGACTTCAGGTGTCCCAATCAACCTAGCTGTCTCTGCTGCTTTCTAGAAGGATCTTAATTGGCCCCAGGTGTCTTGATTAACCTGGAGCAACTGCCATTTGGTTCCCATGGTAACAGGGATTTGTTTAGCCTGGGGCTAACATACCTGTTTCTCACTACTTTCCTGCAGTCATACTGCCTTGCCCCATCACAGTAGACAGAACGAAGCAACTGCATTTGCTCTCTATGGGCCATGGTCAATATGACCATAAGCAAGGGGATAATACAACTGCTGTGAAAGCAATAAATTAAAGTCTGGGAGAATCTGAACTGGGAAGATAAGTTCAAATATGACTATAAAAGCATGTTGTCATAATTAGATCACTACTGATAACAAATATTTATTATCTGAGATGTCAGTCATGCTAACTAGATGTGGCCCTTCTATTGTATTGAATTGTATTTTCAGGTTATAGTAATAGTTAGAACTAAAGTGAAATATAGTCCTTTCAACACTGAAATGAAAACAGGTCAAGATTAGAGGCAAGGCTGATCTGGAGCATATAATTCACAACCCTCACCCCTCTGCACAATTATTTTTTGGGGGGTAGCAGTGGGGTCAGAATCAGTCCCATATATCTGGATCCACTCCAATTGTTTTGGTTCGAGACTGGATCCAAAACCAAAAAGGTCTTATTTTCTGGATCCAGTTTGGATATATCCTATGATGGTGGACATTTTGAAAGATCAGATGTTCTGCCATTTTGGGCAAACAAACAAACATAAGAACAGTTTATGAGATTCCAGCACCAATTAATTTGAACCTTCCTCTAGGCTTGATTTAACCTAGAATCTGAATCTCAAATCCCATCTTTTGTATAATTTGGGTGCAGATTCTTATATATGGCTCCTCCAGATGGACTAAGTTAAAATAAACTTCTCAGCTAACTTAGTGAAGATCTTCACTCATAGACCACATGCTTTGCCTGGAACATGAATCATTTTGGACCTAAGGGTATCTGCTCTCCCAGTAATGGGGAAGCGATTTCTGTTCTGCAATTTCACCTAAACAAGAAGGGAAAACACTTCACCTACTTCCTGGATTTGTTGCACTTCAGGGAATATATAATTGGGCAGGACACTTATGACTTCTCTTAACTTGCCTTTGTTTTTACAGTGCCTGTCCTCTTCCCCCACCCCTACACACACACACACACACAGTTATACTCACAACCCTTTCATACTTCAGAAAGTACTTTTTTAAATTGCTTGTGTAGATTTAGGAGCTGAAGAGCTTTTTTTGTGCGCGTGGAGTGGGTGCACAAGTGGTGAGATTGTAGCAAACTCATAAGTTCTGCAAGAGGCACAATATAAACTTTCTGTAAATGTTACAAAGTCTGAAATCTCATCCCATGAGAAAAATTGTTGCTCCTTTGAATCTTTTTAGATATTTACTAAAAAGCAACATAACATTAGACTTTGAACCTTGTTTCTCTTGAAGGAGAGCTACTTTAGAGGCCTGATCCTTCCTTGGGATCCCTCTTTGGATCTCCCAGTGCACCACTTCCCTTTTTGAGTGTAGGCTGCCCAGTATAGACACATTGTTTGCACTCATTCCTCGGGACTTTGTCTCTCACAGACATTTCACCTGTTGCACTGGAGTTGTGCTGGACCTGCCCAGACCCAGTCTGTTAAGCAGTTAAAAAAAGGGGGGGGAAGAGGCAGATGGCAAGGGGTTGGGAATAGAGAGGCACTCTGCCAGGACCAAAGCTTCTGTAGTCTGTCTGCTGGACCCCAACACTGGCGGCTACATGGCTGACCATTAAGGTGTCCTGTCTGATCCTGCCATCCTCCTCCTAAAGTGAGCCCTGATCAGAGGTGGAGTGCTATGTTGATGAAATTAACCTTTTCTGTTGTCCTTGGCCAGCATGCCCCATCTAGGGATAATAAAATCCCTCTTCCCAGTGCACACTGTAGGCTGCCTATGGTACTGGTGAGACAATGGTGAGCGTGAGGTAATAGCTTTATTGCACCAACTTCCATTGGTGAGAGAGAAATGCTTTCGAGCCTCAGAGAGCTCTTCCTCAGGTCTGGGAAACTAAAGCCATGTCTACACTACCACTTATGTTGGCAAAACGTATGTCTCCCTGGGGTGTGACTATTCCACCCCCCTGAGTGACATAAATTATGCCAGCATAGGTGGTAGTGTGCACAGCACTATGTCGGCGGGAGCGCTCCTCCCACTGACATAGCTACTGCTGCTCATGGAGGTGGTTTTATTATGTCAACAGGAGAGCTCTCTCCTGTCAGCGTAGAGCAGCTACACGAGTGATCTTACAGTGGCGCAGCTGCATGGGTACAGCTGTGCTGCTGTAAACTCGCTAGTATGGACATGGCCTAATTCAAAGTGTCACTGCTAAATACAAGGTTTAGAATAAGTAGTTATGCTACTTACAGTACTGTTAACTATAGATGGGTTAGCATAAGTAGTTAGCACATATTTCAAGGGACCATTCAAGGTGACGTGGCCCATTAACACCCCTCCAGTCATAGGGAGGAAAGTAAGGGTGGGGGCGGGAGAAATCAGGTTGTGGGGGTTGTTAGTGGGTTACAGGTTGTTGTAATAAGCCATAAATCCAGTGTCTCTATTCAGTCCATGATTTTCAGTGTCTAGCAGAGTAATGAATTTACACTCCCAGGCTCGTCATTTGAACGTGTCGTGCAGGTTTCCTTTGAGGATGGGGACTGATAGGTCAGCTATAGAGTGATCACTTTGTGAGAAGTGTTCACCCACAGGTGAGATGGTGTTTTTGTCTTTTATCATTTTCCTGCATGAGTTCATTTGAGGGTGTAGTGATTGTCTGGTTTCATCCCCGAGGTTGTTATTGGGACATTTAGTGCACTGGATGAGGTACACCACATGTGGTGATAGGCATGTATAAGATCCATGGATCTTGGAAGGTGTGCTATGGGAGGGTGTTGATCATTGTAGCAGTGGAGATATGTCTGCAGGTGTTGCATCTGTTGTTCTGGCGTCTGTTGCATCTGGGTGTGGTGCTACTTTGCATTGGTGGGTCCTTGTCTGTGGGGAGCTTGCTTCTGAGGATGAGCTTGGAGAGGCTGGAGGGTTGTTTGAAGGCCAGAAAAGGAGGTTCAGGAAAGACTTTTTTCAGGATGGGTCCCCATCGACTATGGGTTGCAGTTGTTTGATGATACCCATATGGATTCTAGTGTGTGGTGGTAGGTGACAACTACGGGGCTGTACAGTCAGAGGGGAGGTTATTTCTGTGTTGAAGCAGGACAAGAGGTACCTGCCTGGGGCACCAGCCTCAGTGGCCTCCCCATCCACCTTCCAGACAAAGGCAGCTTGCAGAGGGAGGACCCTGGAAGTCCCGCACCCTCAGGATCCTTCCCCCAGAGCAGCCAGCAATAGCAACAACCAAGCGCACGAACTAAATCTGGGCTTTCCGGTCCCCACTGCCTTCCCAGTGGGTCCAAAGGGACCAGCTGGTGCAATGGAGCAAATGCCCTTCCCTCATTCTCTCCACACTAATAGGACTACACAAATAACCGCAGCTTTCAAAATGTTATGAGATGATTACTATGAAAATCTGTACCTTCTACAGATTGTTATGAGATGAATGCTATGAAAATCCATACCTTCTACAGATTCCTTCCCTCTTCCTTGATAAAAAGACCGGACCTACCTGAAAAATACCTTTATTCTTTTCTTGTTTCCCCTCGCATTACTTATTCAGCTAAACCCATCGCCTCCCTAGAAAAAGGCTGCAATGAGGATCAAAATCCCAGATCTTTAGCACCCAGCAAACCCGTGGTGCTGAGAGTTTGTCCTGTGACTATTTTAATGGTGTTTATTTGCTCCCCATTGCGTCACGCTTCAGAATGAAATGTCCCAATGTGCCAAGCTGCATAACTCTCCAGTTAGCAACAATATAACAGACTAGGGTATTGTTATAAAAGGATTCTTTAACAGGAGTTGTTCTACAGAACGGCAGCTCTGTTTCTTGCATTATAAATGGGGTGACAGGAGGAATCAAAAAATATCAGACTTCTTATTACAAAACCAGAGGGATACTGTAGATATCAACAGGTTATAAGCAATGAAGGTTACTAGTCTAATGACCTGTTTACTCCTTTGCAGCATTTTTATCCTGCTATGCTGATGTGGGGAATTACGAGATGGAGCTCAAATCAACCCCACAATCTACTTTGTTCCTACAGAGAACTACTTCTGCTCAGTCAGTTTCCCCATATCAGATAACTTCTTCCAGCCATGCAGTCACCACACTTTTCTCCAGCAGGACAAGTAATATTATAACTACCCCATTAAGCCAAAGAACATCTGTAGTCACTGCCACCCAAACAACAAACCATAATCCAGTAACAACAGCATCGGCCCCTAACATGACAACGCAAGCAAGAGAAAACAGCACCCAGCTGACCAGCAAGGTGACCCATCTAATATTAACAACTACAGTAGCAGGTAAGAAAACAACTGCAAAGCCCCCACTGCCGACCAATGAAACTACAACCCATGTAAGAGTAACAACTACAGGACAAACATCTAACAAGACAACCATCCAGAGAACTGAGAAAACCACACTGCCAGCCAACCAAACAACCCACTCAAGGGTAGCAACTACAGCTGCAGCTAAGAAGACAACTGCAAAGCCCACATCACCAACCAATCAAACTACAGCCCTAGCAGTAACAACGACAGCAACAAGCAAGAAGACAGCTGTAAAGACCACCACGCAGCCAACTAAACAAACAACTCATACAGCAGCAAAAACCACAGCCAGAACCAACATGACAACCATTCATCCAGGGAATCAAACAACCAGACCCGCTACGACAGCCACTGTGGGGCCCACCCTTGCACCTAATACATCATCACCCACTACTGGAGCCTACAATGTTTCCAATGGAAGTGTGAACTGCATTAAAGCATCAATGGGATTGGAGCTGATTGTTCAAAATTCTAAGACGGTGAGATGCAATATTCATTAGCATTAAAGAGATACATGATCTGAGGCTTGTACCAATCTTTCTTCATTAGTTTGAGTTTATCCTGCCTCCTTCAAAGCAATTCCCATCAATTATCACATGCCGCAAAATTAGACATCAGTGTAAGAAGTGTACCTGTTTCCCAGAATTGTGAGTGAGTTACAATCTGAGTTGTTTTAAAAAGATGCTTAAACTGGAGAGTCATAAGAGAGATGAGAAATTATCAATTAGTGTTTCAAAGATGGAAGTCTTTGATTTGGGCTCTTTGATATTGTAGAATCATAGGAATTGCCAGGAGGATCAGACCAATGGTTCAGGCAGTGACCAGTGCCATATGCTTCAGAAGAAGATGCAAGAAACCCCATACTAGTTGGTTACAGAATAACCTGCCCATATGGAAAAGGTTGTCCTAATTTCCATTAGGTAGAGGTTTGGATTATACCATGAAGCATTGGAATTTATATCCTTTCCAAAGCAAATGGTTTCTTGTTTTGTGTTTTTAATCCTTACTATTATAAACCTGGATGTTTTCATTTTGATTCTAAATGTTGTTTAAATGTGATGACTGCTAAGTGCAGATGAAAGTATATGTTACTCACTATGGTCCAAAGCTAAGCATAGCGCCTCACACCACTAAAGGACCTTGTTTCTAACCTGCAGACCTATTCTGCTCCAGGATATCTCCTTACCAGATGGCGATGCATTGTTTTATTATGTGAGAAAGGTCGACAGAGGGTTAGATTGAAGTGTTCTCAGCCTTAAAGGGACCCAAATCAGATTAGAGTTCAGGTCTGCAGAAATGATGTTAGGGACACGCAGCGCAATCTGCAGTGCTAAGTCCCTGGAAGTACGAGATCAGACTGGATAATGCAGCCCAAGGTCTCTTGCATAGTAGTCAACCACAAGGCTATTGATCCAGACTCATCGATTCGATTTCAGAAAGCTCTTAAGTGTCTGTGTATTTCTTTTTTTTGTTTGTTTTGTCTCTAACTGAGCTACACTGGAATTTTTTTTTTTTTGTCTCCACAGCAGAAGAAGGGATACTTCAATATTGATCCCAGCATCACACAAACATCTGGAAGCTGTGGAAATCTGCAATCAAATCTGAACTTAACTTTTAACGGAGGCTTTATAAGCTTCACCTTTGTAAAGGTAATTGTTGCACTCTAATTTTTTACAGCAAGGCAGAGGTCAGAGCTGGGGAATTGGGATTCAATTCCTCAGTTCTGTAGCCAGCACACTCAATGACTCATTGCATGATCATGGGCAAGTCATTTCATCTCCCTGTTCCTCATTTTCTCCAGCTGCAAAGACTTCACAGGGTGTTCTGATGCTCAATAAATTATTGTCAGTAAAGTGCTCTGAGATCCTCTGGTTGAAGGCACTAGAGAAGGGCGAAGTATTGATATTACAACAGGGTATCACTCAAAACCTGGATGTGGATTTCACACAGCTCAAAATATGGGGCTTTTTATACATGAATTTTTGGTTTGGCCCATTATAAAGAGAGGAGACATTTGCAAGAGATTTCCTCCACCACCAAACTTCAGAGGTGTTTGGGTCCGGGGTTTAGTTTGGGGCCATCTCTATTCCAAACATCTATGTAGAATACAGTATGGCATGTTAGTGACCATGTTATTCTGAATAAATACATCTGTGTGCATGTTAGGAATCTGGCACTGGGCCCTCAATTAAAGAGACAAGGGACTCTGGTTTATGTGGGACACCCATGCCTAGGGTTTTGGTGTGCAGAGGGAATAGATTCTATGATGGCTAACAGGGATTGTGCCGTGACACCAGAAGTGCTACAAAGAGAAGTTTGTACTATGAATGCAATGGACAAGGCAGTCGACAAAAGGTCTTTAAAATGGAAAAGAGACTGTAATAAAACTGAAACATCATCAACTGCCTCTGTGATTTAATTTCACAAACCCACAAGATTGTTACATGAAGAGGGGCCCAAATCTGAACACACCTGAACTTTGGAAACATTTGGGTTTGGGTCTGAGCTTCATAGCTGATCCTTACCTATTAAATGGGTAAAACCAAAACCTTGATTTTGGTTCAATCAGTCTTCCAGGACAGAATATCTCTGTCCTCCACACTGGTCAGGGAAATCATCGTAGGCCCCCGTTAGCAACAGCTGTGTTAGGGAACATGCAAGTGGTTAATCCATCCAACATTCACAATTAACCTTTGGACAAAGGGCCAGATCCTCAACTGGTGTAAATTGGCATAGGTCTGTTGGAGACATTGGAGTGAGCAATGCCAGTTTATACTATCTACGGGTCCTGCCCAAAGTTGTTAATATTTGGCTAATGTGACGATATTAGATTCTGGTGAATAACCATCTCCCTTGGTTGACTGGAGACAGATTTCTAAAACTGCAGAGGAAAGAGGAATAAATGTGAGGCAAAGGAAAATATACAAAGTAAATGTTTGAAAATAAAGGATCGGTTAATATTTTAAGTGCTTGTTTTGGATGTGTTCTCCTTGCACTCAGAGAGCTGCATTCCTACCCTGCAAGGATCCTTAGACCAAGTCCTGTGATTCAAGTACATATAAGCGTCAGCTGGAGCAGCAGCACTAAGGATACTGATATGAAACCTTGGGAGTAGTGCATGCTCTCACCCTCAGAACAATGAGATTAATGGCACAGCATTGCACAATCTATCCTTCACTTAAAGATAAGCTTTCACAAGGGTGTCAGGGCTTTGAAATATGAGCTGTTCAGAACTCAGTTTGCTACAGTTTCAGTCTGGTACAGTCAACCTTCAGACTCTCAAGGACTGATTCTGGTCACAGGCAAACTGGTTTTATGCTAGGGTGATCAGATGTCCCGATTTTATTGGGACAGTCCTGATTTTGGGGTCTTTTTCTTATATAGGCTCCTATTACCCCCCACCCCATCCCGATTTTTCACACTTGCTGTTTGGTCACCCTATTTTATGCTTGTATAGCTCCAGTCACTCCTGATTTGCATCAGTGTGTAACCGAGAGCAGAATCAAACCCTCAAGTCACATGTCTGCAGTGCTGAAATGTGATGACAGATAAATGAGTAGCTGCTTCTATGAACCCACATGCAGGTGTCCTTGCACAGGGTTTGAAAACAGGAAGGCCTGTAATGTACCAACCATATGCTCAGTAAGAACAGATGTTTTATTCCTCAGAGTAGAATTGGTCCCATGTCTGGACAGAATGCAAGGTTGCTAATGGAGATGGCAACTTATTTGTGATATGGACACTTGTCTGTCAGGAACTTCACTGACAACTGCTTCTCACTGGAGTATAGTGATTAGAGTGGGACACTAGGAGTCAACATTCCTAGGTTTGCTGTGTGATCTTGTGCAAATCATTAGCCCTCTTATACCTTGGTTTAACCATCTGTAAAATAGGCATTCTAATATTTCCCTCACAAAGGTGTTATGAGGTGTAAATGGCATTTGTAAAGGGCTTGAAATCTTCAGTGCTATAGAAAGAGCAATGGTATAATTTTTCCTCTTTTTCTGACTATGGAGTTTCACACATTTTCTATTATTGTTGTTGAAACCTGTGAGCCTTAAGACTCTCCTTACTTCGAGAAGGAAAAGCACAAGAGGAGAATAGTTGCCAGCTGGCAATTATCCAGCAGTCTAACCCTCCAGTCCTTCCATACAGAGCTGTAGCTGAAGCCACTAGTAATTCAGCCTCGCAGCAGGGCTGCAAGAGGAGGTCCAAATTCTAAACCTGAAACTTGTATTTCTATCATTTAAAATATTGCTCCTTGGGAATAGCCTCATAAGATACAACTCTCATTTCCGTGAGGGTTCCAGGGCAGAGCAATCAATCACACTCCACCAGGCTTTAGTGCAATACCCATGCAGGATGGACAGCTGAAAATACCACAGTCAGCTGTCACGATATCAGGTATTTTCCACTCCACAAAGCTGCAAGCCTGTGAAATCAAGCTGGCCTTGTGGGAGGTGTGAGCAATTACAGAAGTTACAGAAAGGAACATTCCTGTTACAGTTTCCTCTCTTGTTTTGCGATGTGCTTCTACCTGAAATTGTTGTTACACTGAATGGAAGGTAAGCAAAACCCAAACTGGAAAAAGGAGATCTCTACTCACAGTAGAAATGCACAAATTGTTGCAGACATCTTCCTGGCCCAAGCACCTTGAATCCAGGAGCTGCTGCCGTGAGACTGATTTAAAGCCACCATTCAGCTCTGTGTAAGTCATACATAAATTCAACTAGAGACAGCAGTGTGGAGATTCTCCCTCCAAGTATAAAAGCAGAACCTGGGTAGAAAAATAAAAGGTCTCATCGTGTGCCTATTAACTTGTGTAATAGAAAAACTTGCTGAACCCTCACCTACATGCGATTACCACAAATGACAGGGGAATGTGTAGACACAAGGTGAGTGAGGTAATATCTTTTATTGGACCAACTTCTGTTGGTGGGAGAGACGAGCTTTGGTGCTTACACAGCTCTTCTTCAGGCCAGCTCTGTGTAAGCTCTAAAGCTTGTCTCTCTTACCAACGAAAGTTGGTCCAATAAAAAATATTACCTCACCTATCTTGTCTCTAATATCCTGAGCCCAACACAGTTACAACAACACTGCATATGAAAATATATGGCTTATACTCACATACAACACCTGCAAATCACACCCACATGATCCACTTAAACTGAACTGAGCATTAGCTGCAGTGTATATGGCAGGGTGCTTGTACCAGACTTCGGCACCAGAATGTTAAAATAAAGTCCCTATGGCTGAGGGCGTTGAGTCTCAGGATCTGATGGGAGGATTTTTTTGATATGTTCCCATCTTGAATAATTGTGTGATCTCGTCATTGCTACCTTAGCCCATTTTTCCTCGTTCACCCTCGGTTTATTTTTAATGACCTTCAATGGGTTGTGTCAAATTTGAATCTAAACTCTTCAGGGCCGGGACTGTTAGCCAGACTCTCAATCACTATAAATCAGCACAGCTCCATTGAAATCAATAGAATTGAAATTACACCAGATGATAACCTGGCCCTGTGACTTTTTGCTTTTGTAAAGCATCTGGAAAATTAATAATAATCTCGAAGCACCACAGGGCAATGGAATTTAAGTTTCTTCCACAAAACACCTGCTTTGTTTAGCAAGACAATAACTATTTCTTCTCATATCCTCCGTGAGTCCATTTTGCTGGGTTTGTCTTCCCTGTTCTGCAGTATACAGTGTATTATATTTCACAAACATTAAGGCGCAATGGCAGCTAACGATATTCATTTGTTATTTTGCAGAAAGATAGAGTCTATTACATCAGTACAGTTGAGGCCAGCTTAAAGATACCCTCCGTGGGTAAGTGTTTGTGTATTTTATATTCGCAGTGTTAATTTCATTTCCAAACCATTCTTGATTTAATTTTGTTGTGATTTTTTTCTTATCAGTTATTTTCAGTTTTCTACATATCTGGGGTCTACATATCTGAGGGTGGATTTAGGCTGCCTTAGCTTAAGAGCCATGATTTTGCTGATAGGTGACTGTATTTTAGTCACTCTTTCAAATTAGCCTCTACCTAAACTTTTATGGTTTAAAAATCAAAAAGATGTGAGTAAGTTGCAGTTAACTCATCACAATTATTTTTTCCTACTTGTGTCTCCAACTCATTCATATACCTCTCAACTGTCCTTGATATAGACTGGAGAAGGGTCCAAACCCAAATACTACTCAGCTTTGGGAAAGTTTTGTATCTGCACCCAGAGAGAAACTTTGTCACTTGTAAACCAGAAATGTTGTGACTTATAAACCAAAAACAAGCACACACACCACAGAAATTCAGATCTGGATACAGCTTCCAAACACCCCAAAGTGTAGGAGTGGTCATGTCAGGCATGTTGGTTTGGCCCAGTATAAATATAAGAACCAATTGTAAAATTTGGATCCTAACCCAGTCTCTTTTTTAATAACTCTTGGTGTCAAGATCTGTAATTTTGTCTCTGACCCATCTTCACAACAGACCCAAGTTTTTCTCTTTCTCACACAGGCCTGGTGCTGACAGCTTTACCATAAATGAGTGACATCTGAAGTGCTAACTCATGGAAAACAATTCTAGAGAGAATGCTATTTAGTCAAAGTGATGAATCCTGCACCATCATTATATATTTTCCTTATTATTAATTTTACATATGTTTTGACCCACATGTTATTCATTAGTCTTGTGATTCATGCTTGTTATTCTCTGGCCAACAGAAAAAGAATGAAACTAAAGTAATCACTCAAGCAGGGGTGTCCTGATAGCGCTGGAGACTATGGCCCAGATCCTCAAAGGTATTTATTTAAATGGGAGTTAGGTGCCAACATGCCTTTCAGGATCTGAGCTTATGTGCTCGATTCTCTTCTCACGTATGAGAATTCCATTGACTTTAATGGAGCTACTTCTGATTAATAACACCAAAAGGGAAAGAAGGAGCAGGCCCAAAGGACATGCCTATCTAGGGCTACCCTCAGTGCCAATTTTCACAGAGAATTTCAGGTAAGGTTTGAAGAAGCATGTGAATTGTTGTGTGCTTTTCCAAACCCATCCCAAACTCTCATCTTCCCAAGGTCTGCTCATTAAAGCAGCCATTAAAAAACATCTTTGGGCCTGATAAACATTGTGACACAAAGACTGTTCCAATATGCACCCATAGAAGTGGCTACTGCCCTCCCAAAGCATTGTGGAACAAAGGCTCTTCAGAATCAGCCACCACTCAACCTCAGAAATGTTTCCATAGACTTATTGTCTCTTCCAATTTGTCTCTCTCTCTCTTTGTGGCCTCCAGGTTCATGGCATAATGTTACAAGCAAGCAGCTGTTTACAGCTACGGTGGGGAATTCATTTAAGTGTCTCAGCAAACAGATGGTGAACCTGGCAGACAACTTCCAGCTGCTCACTGTTAACACCCAACTCCAAGCCTTTGCCATTGTTGGTAACCAGTTTGGGAAAGGTATGTTAGAGAGTTAGCTCATTCAGGCTTATTTTGTGGCTCCAGGAGCTAAAGATTTGCAACTGGATAGCATTTCAATGTTATTAATGTAGCCAGGAGGCTTTTCTTACTGTCGGCTGGCAGACTGGAGATATGGTGGCTCTGTTAAATATGTGGAAAATCAATGTAAAGTAATGGCTCTCTAAGGCAAACTGCTTCCCCAGTGCTTCCACCTGCCAGCTGTTGGTATCATCAGTCTCTCCCACTCATACTTCAGGCCAGGGCATGAAGCAGAAAGCCTCTCTTTGACTTTTGGCTCCTTTCCCTCTGCCTATAAACATGCTCTATTTCCCTTCATCCTTAAAAATTCACCATCCTTGACCCTACCTGTCTCTCAGAGACTGTTCTATACCCCACCTCCTCTTGCTTTCCCAATGCTACTAGAAATGTATTTACAACCATTGCATTGGCTTCCTGTCCTCCTACCCATTGTATACAGAGTCCATTTCAAGGTCTCTGTTGTCAAAGCTGTCTCTGGGACTAGCTACCTCGGAGAACATCTATCCCTTTAGAACCACGATTTCCCACAACAGCTCCACTTCACTGGAATGATGAAACTGCCATCCAGTAGGGAACACCTGTGGCATGCAGGAGATGGAACTTTTAGTAGGTCTTGACCTAGAGACTATAGAACTCACTATCAGAAAAGGTCCAGCAAGAATGACCACCAGCCTGCCTATATTCAGCACTAAATGCAAAGCTCATCTCTTCAAGTTGGCTTTCCTTGAACAAGCTCCTCTTGTATACAGACATGCAAACACAAACCAGTCGAGTAGCTTAGTGCTACCCACTCAGAAGAAAGAGAAAGGATGATCACTATTGTCTTTTGCTTTTAATTTGTATAAGGTGCTAATATTCTATGATAATGGCACCATACCCAAACCTAAGCAGTCAAGCAGATTTCTCATTTCTCCTGCCATTTACACACATTAAAAGAAAAGGCGCATAGCTCTTCCTTTACCCTCTGATGTTCTACTTGCTTTCAAAAGATCATTTCCTTGATTCCCCTTCCCTGTCTAATTTTCTCTTTTGACTCTGTTAAAACTAAATTGTTGTTCTTCCTTTGTTAGTTCAGCATTTCAGCTCCTCCTCTTCCTCCTCCAGGCAGGCTAGTACTTCTCATTATGCATAGAAGGTAATACAGTGGGAAACTGTGTGTTTTTCTCTACTACTGCTTCCTGGCTCTGTAGACTATGGAGGACCTTGGCCACTCTCAAAATTTGTCCCTATCCCTTTCTGTCAAGGGCATATTTTTCCAGTTGAGGGTAATTCACATTAAAAGCTCTTAGACTTTGCTCACTGTTATCCCTCCATCTTCTCCTTATTAGCCATGAGGTTGGACACCACAAGGATGTCCTTCCAAGAAATGCCTTGTTTGGTTGTGTCTTCCATCATCCTAACAACATGCCCGGTCCAATGAAGTGATTGGGACTTCACTACATTTACTATACTGGGTTCTCCATAGACCTCCTGCAGTTCCCTGAGACATAATCTTCTTCACGTTTCCCCTCCCCCCCAAAAAACGTATTTTTAAAAGTTCTTAAAATTAAAGCTGAATTTGCAAGATTTAGTTGGCATTTGTTTTAATGTAAACACATTCTGACAAAGGTTTTTTCCATACAACAAAACTGAGCTGATGTGGATCATAGTTGGTCTCCAAATTCAGATCTGAACTTCCCAAAAGAATAAAGAGGTTTATTCAGACCTGGGATTTTGGTATGGCCCCATTTCCAGTGGTAACACATGGAAAAGGCCCATTAGATCACATAGTCTGTCTCCCTATAACAGGAGATAGCCTGCTAATCAAGGACATCTCCAAAATGATGTTATATTGGATCTTAGCCAAAAGGCCAGAAGGCAGGTAGCTTCGGTTAAAAGAATTCCCCCAATGGCTAAGAAACAGTTATGAGAAAGTTACATACTGTTCTATATGCAGATGATGCATGAAAAATCCCCAGTGAAAGCTGGCTCTATAAAGCAGCCACACAAATTGCCTTCTTACGTTCCGTCTCTGAGACAGTGCAGTTTCACTTCCATTGCATCAGATTTGCTTATCTTTAAAAAAAAAAAGGAAGAAAGAAAACACCAGCAGCAGTGACAGTGGGTTTCAAGATACTTATGATTTTGTATAAGCCACAATGGAGTTACATTAGGGAGGAGTTTGGCCTGTTCTGGTTTGTTTGGAAACCCCTAAAAGTTACTTTTGAATCACACTTCCATATACTGGAAATAGTTCTCAGTGCTCACAACCCAGAGTTGCCCCCAAACCAACATCCCTGATCCAGACATCCGCAGACTTGTGGAGAGTTTGAATGTAGATTACAGCAGCTGCGTAGCTTTAATACAGTCCTGAATTCACCAAAGGCTTACTTTTAAAAAAAGTGGCACCCAGCACCAGATGAAACCACCGAGCTAGTCCACCAACAGGATCAGGTAAGAACTGGATCAGGAGTGGGATAAGCAGTGTGGTAGTTCTGGAATTATAGATGACATTTTATACTCCAGAATATGCTCCAGATTAGTTATACGTTGCTGGTGTAAAGATTCCCCTCTGCTGAGAAGATTAAACCAAGCCACAGCTCACCAAAGCCTGTAGCAATGCAGACACTATTACCAGGAGGTTAAAAAGAATTGAAGATAAGATTAACAGCAGGAAAAAGAATCATACAGTTTTACTAACACTCTGTGATTTAGTATTGTATGTCATAGACATGGAGAGACTTTTATCTTTCTTGGAGGACAGTCAACATCTTTCCTTCCTGCTGTGCCCAAGGTACTAGGCATAATTCACAGTGGAAGAAAGTTACTTGGACACTAGCATATTTTGGGTGTAAACTGGATTGGCTGCTGAGCTGTGATGATTCGTGATCATATGTAAAGGATTTAATTGATCAGAGGAAACTACTGTACTCAAAGCATCACATAAGAGGCCTTCTGACAGTGGCCAATTGCCGGATGACCCAGAGGGAATGAACAGAACAGGTAATCATCAACTGATCCATTCCCTGTTGCTCATTCCCAGCTTCTGGCAAACAGAGACTAGGGATACCATCCCGTCCATCCTGGCTAATAGCCATTGATGAACCTATCCTCCATGAATTTATCTAGTTCTTTTTTGAACCCTGTTACAGTCTTGGCCTTCACAACATCTTCTGGCAAAGAGTTCCATAGGTTGACTGTGCATTGTGGGAAGAAATACTTCCTTTTGTTTGTTTTAAACCTGCTGCCTATTAACTTCATTTGGTGACTCCTAATTCTTGTGTTATGAGAAGGAGTAAATAACACTTCCTTATTTGTTTTCTCCACACCAGTCATAATTTTATAGACCACTATCATATACCGCCTTAGTTGTCTCTTTTCCAAGCTGAAAAATCCCAGTCTTATTGATCTCTCCTCACATGGAAGCCGTTCCATACCCTTAATCATTTTTGTTGCCCTTTTCTGAACCTTTTCCAATTCCAATATATCTTTTTTGAGAGGGGGGCGACCTCATCTGCACGCAGTATTCAAGATGTGGGTGTACTATGAATTTATATAGAGGCAATATGATATTTCTGTCTTATTATCTATGCCTTTCTTAATGATGCCCAACATTCTGCTCACTTTTTTGACTGCTGCTGCACATTGAACAGATGTTTTCAGAGAACTATCCACAATGACTCCAAGATCTCTTTCTTGAGTGGTAACAGCTAATTTAGACCCCATTAGTTTATATGTATAGTTGACATTATGTTTTCCAATGTGCATTACTTTGCATTTATCAACATTGAATTTCATCTGCCATTTTGTTGCCCAGTCACCCAGTTTTGAGAGATCCTTCTGTAGCTTTTCGCAATCTGCCTGGGACTAAATTATATTGAGTAGTTTTGTATCATTTGCGCATTTTGCCACCTCGCTGTTTATCCCTTTTCCCAGATCATTTAGGAATATGTTGAATAGGACTGGTCCCAGTACAGATCCCTGGTGGACACCACTATTTACCTCTCTCCATTCTGAAAACTGACCATTTATTCCTCCCCTTTGTTTCCTATCTTTTAACCAGTTACCAATCCATGACAGGACCTTCCCTCTTATACCATGACAGCTTACTTTGCTTAAGAGCCCCTGGTGAGGGACCTTCTCAAAGGCTTTCTGAAAATTTAAATACATTATATCCACTGGATCCCCCTTGTCCACATGCTTGTTGACCCGCTCAGAGAATTCTCGTAGATTGCTGAGGTATGCTTTCCCTTTACAAAAAACATGTTGACTCTTCCCCAACAAATTATGTACATCCATGTGTCAGACAATTTTGTTTACTATAGTTTCAACAAGTTTGCCTGGTATGAAGTCAAGTTTACCACCCTGTAATTGCCGGGATCACCTCTGGGGCCCATTTTAAAAATTGGCGTCACATTAGCTATCCTCCACTCATTTGGTCCAGAAGCTGATTTAAATGATAGCTTACAGAGTAAAGTTAGTAGTTCCGCAGTTTCACTTTTCAGTTCCTTCAGAACTAGTGGGTGAATACCATCTGGTCCTGGTGACTTATTACTGTTTAGTTTATCAATTTGTTCCAAAACCTCCTCTAATGACACCTCAATCTGGGACAGTTCCTCAGATTTGTCACCTAAAATGAATGGCTCAGGTTTGGGAATCTCCCTCATATACTCAGCTGTGAAGACCGATGTAAAGAATTAATTGAGTTTCTCCGCAATGGCCTTACCGTCCTTGAGTGCTCCTTTAGCATCTCGATCGTCCAGTGGCCCCACTGGTTGTTTAGCAGGCTTCCTGCTTCTGATGTACTAAAAAAAATTTTGCTATTATTTTTTGAGTCTTTGGCTAGTTGTTCTTCAAATTCTTTTTTGGTCTTCCTAATTATATTTTTTACACTTCATTTGCCAAAGTTTATGCTCCTTTCTATTTTCCTCACTAGGATTTAACTTGCCTTTTTGCCACTCACTGCTTCTTTTACTTTGTTGTTTAGCCACGGTGGCACTTTTTTTGGTTCTCTTACTATGTTTTTTAATTTGGGGTATACATTTAAGTTGACCCTCTATGGTGAGTTAAGTTATATACTTAACTCTATTAAGTTGACCCTCTATTAAAAAGCTTCCATGCAGCTTGCAGGGATTTCACCTTTGGCGCTGTACCTTTTAATTTCTGTTTAACTAACCTCCTCATCTTTGTGTAGTTCCCCTTTCTGAAATTAAATGCTACAGTGTTGGACTGCTGTGGTGTTTTCCCCGCCACAGGGATGTTAAAGTTAATTATATTATGGTCACTATTACCAAGTGGTCCAGCTATACTCACCTCTTGGACCAGATCCTGTGCTCCACTTAGGACTAAATCAAGAATTGTCTCTCCTCTTGTGGGTTCCATGACTAGCTGTTCCAATAAGCAGCCATTTGAGGTGTCGAGAAACTGTATCTCTGCATCCCGTCCTGAGGTGACATGTACCCAGTCAATATGGGGATAGTTGAAATCCCCCATTATTACTGAGTTTTTTATTTTAATAGCTTCTCTAATCTCCCAGAGCACTTCAGTTCCTATTACTATCCTGGTCAGGTGGTCTGTATGTATTCCTACTGCTATATTCTTATGATTAGACCATGGAATTACTATCCATAGAGATTCTATGGTACAGTTTGGTTCATTTAAGATTTTTACTTCATTTGATTCTATGCTTTCTTTCACATATAGTGCCACTCCCCCACCAGCACGACCTGTTCTGACCTTCCAATATATTTTGTACCCTGGTATTACTGTGTCCCATTGATTATCCTCATTCTACCAAGTTTCTGTGATGCCTATTATATCAATATCCTAATTTAATATGAGGCACTCTAGTTCATTCATCTTATTATTTAGACTTCTAGCATTGCTATATAAGCACTTTTAAAACTTGCTACTTTTTAGCTGTCTGCCATTACATGATGTAATTGAATGGGACTTTTTTTCATTTGACTGTTTCTCAACAGATCCTACCTGTATTTTATCATCTTCCATCCTCTCCTCCTTCTAGGACATAGAGAATCTCCATTAATAGATCCTCCCTAAGGGATGTCTCTGTCCAAACCCTGTGCTCCTCCACACCTGTCGGCTTTCCCCCAGCCCTTAGTTTAAAAACTGCTCTAGGACCTTTTTAATGTTAAGCGCCCGCAATCTGGTTCCATTTTGCTTTAGGTGGAGCCCATCCTTCCTGTATAGGCTCCCCCTTTCCCCAAAGTTTCCCCAGTTCCTAATGAATCTAGGAGACCCTGCAGTTCTGCCTGTCTAACTGGCCATGCACGTGGAACGGGAAGCATTTCAGAGATTACTACCATGGAGGTCCTGGACTTCAATCTCTTACCTAGCAGCCTAAATTAGGCCTCCAGGACCTCTCTCCTATCCCTCCCTGTGTCATTGGTACCTACATGTACCATGACCACCAGCTCCTCCCTAGCACTACGTAAGTCTATCTAGATGTCTCGAGAGATCCGCAACCTTTGCACCAGGCAGACTATTAGGCAGGAGTAACCGAAAGCTGCACAGCAGAGGTTCTCCTTCATGTCAGATACCAGTCTTGCTCATTATTTTTAATCTGGCACTGTATGCATGGAGTACTCCAAAGGTTCAAGCCCTAAATGTATATCAACAGATTTTTTTTGCGTGTGTGTATGTGATAAAGCAGAAGTTGTTGGAGTGTGTTGTTTTGATCTAATGCATACTCTATATTCTAACTTTGATTGCAGAGGAAGAATGCTCTCTTGACAGAAACAGGAGAACAATCCCTATTGCATTGGGCCTGAGCATCCTGGGATTGTTTTTCATTGTACTTGCCTTCGGGCTAATTTCCAGAAGAAAGCCAAATAGAGGATATGAACGCATCTGAATTGCCCACACACTTCAAAATGTGCGTAGCAAGTATAGAGGCCTTGGGAATCTTGGCTTCCAGTTGTCAAATCTATAGTCAAAGAGCTATATTTTTAAATGGGATGAGGCCATGTGTTTAAAGCTAGAATGCAATATGTTCAAGAGGTAACACTTAAGATCTATTGTGTTCCTGAAAAAGAGCCAACAAAATTATGGATGCTTAGAAGACAGAACAAATGATAAATGGATGAGTTTAGGGATATGCTGTTAGGGTCTAAGGAGATGGTCAACTATTGGGCATGTAAGACACTCTCTCTCACAGGACTAAGTCTGTATTCACAGGAGATTCTGTAGAACCAGTGCTTGGTGATGCTCTTATGGGAAGCCACATGTGCAGAAGGGGGATTGGTCCTGCTTTGAGCAGGGGCTTGGACTAGATGCACTCCTGAGGACCCCTTCCAACCCTGATATTCAATGATTCTATGACAAGAATCATCATGGTTGGACAGGTTGCCTCTGCTCCCCTCTACAAAAATGTGCACACTCACCCTATGAGCATTAGGGCTAGTATTATATTAGTCTCTGCTCTTTCCTACTAATTCCATTGGCTAAACAGAGTGACAGGTCCTGCTGTGGCAATGTGATATACATATTAGTGCTGTAGCACTTTCACAGACAGATCAGACTGCTTTGATGCCCACTCCAGAGGCACATTTTAAATGCTGGATAATTTTCTATTTTCTTGGGAGCTTTATTTCCATTTTTTAAAAAAACATAAAAAGGAAAAAGAAATATATCTAAGACAGTGGATTTCTTTTAAAATGTCAGCTCCAGGGGGATAGAATGAGCCATCTGTGGCTATAAAAAGCATGTCAGTATTAACCCCATGTCACAATACAGCATAGAGAGATCTAATACAGAAGGGCAGAAAACATGGGGTAGTGTCATGAGACTCTACTGTGTATGTGTAGGTTAAGGCAGGGGTGAGTTCAGGTGGGCTCGGGGATCCAATGAGACCAATATTTAAGACGTTTTCTCTTGGGAGCTCCTGAATAAAATCACTTCCTATTCAGAATAGTTACAGTGATTGCCACAAAACTCAACAATTGCCATGCTGAGGTAATGATGATACTGTGCTTTCTCCTATTCTAAGTATAGGAAGACACTAGGGTTATTAAAAACACACCATTGGTGAATATTTAATATTAAATGGTGTCAACTGCAGAAGGCCCACAAAGGTCTATGAACAAATGAAGACACACTTAAGCTACATTTTGAAGGTTCTTGTGGGACTTAAATGGTGTGTAGGCCCTCTGCACAAGGATGAATCTCATGCTTGTAAACTGAGGTGCTGGATCTGCACATGGAAATAATTTGGCTTAATTTTAAAGCATGCTGTATGGAATGCTTTGGTCTCTGTTTCCTACTAATCATGTGATTGAGAGATATATACAGTAATTGATTTTGAGATGATTTTAAAGTGAGGGTTTTTGGTTGATTTAAATCTTCATCTTACAAAAGATTTACAAAGTTAAAAAGACAAACATACAAAAACCAAAAAACCTAACCCACTGTGACAAAATACATCAAAGTGAGGAGAAATTAAATATGAAAATATTTTAAAATGAGAGAGCAGTATAAAATAAGAGAACAGTGAAAACCCTCCCTATTAATAACGGTAATGAGCTACGTTCTGCTGTGAGTGGGAGTTTTGCCTGGATAAGGACTGCAGGATGGGAGTCTAGAACAACGTGCTGTATAAGGAATTCCTGATCACTTAGTTTAGTTTGAAAAAAATGCAATAATAAATAGATAACATTGGGCCAAAATTTTATATCAGTTAAGTAATAGCACAAATCTGGAGTAACTTCATTTACTGCAGTGGACTCACTCTGGATTTGCACCAGGGTAATTCAAATCACTATCTGGCCCATTTTGTTTAAAGTTTAAAAGTTGTTTTGATATTTTACTACTGCTTAGTTAAACCATTAATTGCTTACTCACTTACACATTAAGGGAGAAAAATTCCCTCCACATGGATGCTGTGATGTGGGGCTGGCCTGTGTTACGCAGGAGGTCAGACTAGACGATCATCATGATTCATTCTGACCTTAAAATCTGACTATGAAAGTAACTGTTCATTACCAAAAATGTTCTCTTGGTTTGCCTGTAAAAATGAAAGACCATTTCGCAGCACCCTTAAGTCCACAAAAGCATCAAACTAAATTTAAAACCAGTCAGCAAAAGGAGAGGTACTTGGATATCATTGTAAAGTAGCGTAATAAGCAGAAGAGATATGGTCCTTTCAAACGACTACAACTGATCAAATGATTCTAATGTTCCACTATTCAAAGATCACTTCATGAAGGGCTGACAGATTCAGTCAGTGTCAGCATCACTAAATTTTACCTAACATATTTTTTCCCCTTCTAGTGGAGGAGTGTGCAGCTGACTTCAACATCATTTTTCCTGCGATTGGCTTCTTCGTGATCTTTATCGCCGGCATCCTGGCACTCATCCTCTATATGGTCTGCCTTAAGCGTAAATCGTCTGCGTACCAGAGAATCTAGTGGATCAAAATAACTTCATATAAATAATGAGAATCATTTCATGAAAAGATTTTAGAATTTCAAGTCTGCCATAATTTTCCTTCTAATAACACTGTTAGAACAATGTAAAATGCCAGAGTATGTGTATCTAGTTATGAAATCAAGTACCTGGTCAGTTTATTGAGCTACCTGCAACTGAGAAGAAGGGGAACAGGTTTAATACAGGTTTCAGAGTTCACTTGTGTTCAGAAAGAGGATTTTCAGTGGCCTATTTAAATTCAACTGTTGTTTTTACAACACAGTTTATGAAGCATACGTAGGAAATGGGTTACTATACGGAAGAGCATAAATTTGAAAACTGAATTTACAAAGAACATGCAATGTAACCATTACTCTCCCAGCATGTTACTGGCATTTTAAGGGCATAATCCTGACGGCTGCTGACGGAGCACAGCAGCTCACAGGATCAGGCTGTAAACCTTTCTGACTGGGTCCTTGTAAAGTTATGCATGTATAAAATGTGTTTGTTTTATTCACAGTTAAAGCCATGAATAGCTGCAGCCCAGTATACTTAACTGATCTCCTTTCTTGTATGTTCCTAGCCATTTGTTAGAATCTCAAATGTTGGGTTTCCTCGTCTGTCCTGTTTTTAATCTTGTATCAATAGGAACCAGAGCATTTTCTTGTTATGCTCCTTGCCTGGGAAACTCTGTTACTATTCAGTCTTTTAACATTTGATACCCAGTTGAAGAGAGACCTATTTACTCTTGCTTTAACTAGTCTTGATTACTGATCATTTAACTGTGTTTCATTGTGCAGTGCCCTGTGCCATTTTTATGGATGATGCAAAATAAATACATTCTATTGCATACTTTGGACTAGAGTTATAAATCAAACTGTTAGTGGTGAATAATGTTTGAATTTATGTTTATCTTAGTTTTTTTCCGTGTTGGGGGGGGGAAGGGTCTTTTTTATTTAAAAAAAAAAGTTAAATGCAATCCTTTTCCTTGCAATGAGTAAAATGATAGATTTGTACCAACTGGCACTGATGAAGTGTACAATGCAAATGCAGCCACAGGGCCAGATCCATAGCTGGTGTAAATCAGCAAAGCGTCATTGAAGCCATTGACACTATGGCCATTTATACAAACTAAAAAGCCAGTGCAGATACAGTGATTTTTACACCAGCTGAGGAGTCAATGGACCTTCACTGCTTTACAGTTGCTGAGGATCTGGCCCTCAATGTGAACCCATTCTCTGACAAGCAGTAACACCCAATCTACCCAATCCCAGGAACAGATGTTTTCAAGAAGCACGAACAAATGGCAGTAGAGATGTAGGTAGGGGCAACTGCTTGGTCAGGAAGTGTTGCCTTGAGTGTTATGGGGAGTAAGAGTAGGCAGCAAACTTGCTGCTTGAGTTGCTGCATGCAATTTTTTGGCAGGCACTTATGCTCATTTCCTGCCAGAATTTAGCTTAATATTTGGTGCGTGGCTTATCTTCTGAGAAATTGTTCATATGCTGTTCTTAGGAGCTTCCAGCTTCAGGGGGGGGAAATCTACAGATTTAGTGGCTCTTGGTTGCAGGGTTTTGTTGCTAAATGTTCTGTTTGAGGAAACATTCCATACAAAGTAGGATTGCACAGGAGTAACATGCAGTGAGATTTTTAAGAATTGACCATATAATATTCTGTATATTGGACATGCAGTGACACTAATACCACTCTTAACCCCATCCGTTTC
Organism: Natator depressus; assembly: GCF_965152275.1. Classification (NCBI taxonomy): domain Eukaryota; kingdom Metazoa; phylum Chordata; order Testudines; family Cheloniidae; genus Natator; species Natator depressus. The sequence goes on from NC_134242.1 coordinate 9,457,102, forward strand.
TTCTACTATTTGCTTTTTCTCATCTGAACGGATCATCAGTGCTGACAATGCTCCCTAACCGAGTGGCCCCGCTTCTCCTTGCCATAGTTGTTCCTTGCCAAAGTCCACCTCTTCAACATCTCGCACACAATGTTGGATCATAGAAACTAGATACAAAAACACCCTGCTAAAATCCCTAACTCCCTTAGGCTCCAACTAAAAATCACAGTCTAGATCATGTACTACATCCTACTGCAAATGCAAGATACAACCTAACAAGAAAGGGCATATCACATATTATACCAAGATCATACTTGTTCTTAGCCAAAAAGCCAATAAGATTATAATGCAAAGCTTTATTTCCTTCACAAAGAGCAAATAAAGCCCAATATAAAAATTGGCTGCAAAGTGCTGCAAGGAGAGGGGTGGGAGATTTAAATGCACTTCTTGAGAATACAGACACCATTAGCTTATTGACTTATCTCCTTAACTGTTATCCTGCCATTGTCAATGGGTCCCAACATAATTACCTAGTTATGAAAATCATGTATGTGCTGTACTTTTCTACTGTTGGAGTTTCTGTAATAAAGATTGTTTTCAGCCATTTTAAATATGTGTGTTTTGTGAATTTGTTGTATCTGTTGAGTGCTGTGTTACATTGTGATGGGGTTTACAGACCCCTCACTAAAACTCAAAGAGTAATGGGGCAGTACTGGGCCAAGAAGGCCCTGCCCCTCAGCAGCTGCAAAGCATGCTCCAAATGGTGGGCCTGCTTAAAAGGAGAGTCTGAGAGGCAAGCAGGACGACTGGGAAGGATAGGCTAGTTGAAGCCTCTAGGACAGAGGAATTTACAGGGGAAGACCCTGGATTGGGTAAGTCCCAACTGGGCAGCCAAGGCCTGACCCCCTTTTTCTTCATCCCTTCTAAGGGGGAGCAAGTGGACACTGGAAAGCGAGCTGGGAAGACCCAACTGACTGTTTTAAATATTGAGGCTGAAGGCGCGATCCTCTGCTGAGAGGGAATCTGAGTGCCATGACTATGCCCCAAACTCAGGGGAGAATGGGCTGGGGAGGAAGTGGCCCAGGGGAAGCTGGGCAGTTGTACCAGCTAGCGATTCCCTTTCCCCCTTTCCCCTAGGGTCCTGGGCTGGGATGCCCCTACCCCTTTTCCTCTGCAGCTCTGCCTGACCAGGGGAACCTGGGAAGCATTAGGGGATGGCAGACTGTAATTTGACCTCTAGGCCTTCAGATTGCCTGGCAAGGCCATCCCAAGACAGACTGCTGAGCCATGGCCATGAGGGGAGATGATTTGGTCAGGAGAGTGGGAGGAGGAATAGATCTCCTCTAATGGCAGTGCCAATCTGTGAGGTAATGTGAGTACTATAAACTTAGATGTTGGAGTCAGTGCCGGATGAAGGTACTAGGGGAGGTAACTTCCAACAGCAATAAGTCAGCCAGAACCATTAGTGCTTGATTGTTGGTGCCAGCCCGAGTGTCCAAACTGCCATTTTCAGGGTTGACAAATCTGTACTGGACGCAGGGCCCAGGATATTCTTCGGGCCCTTCAGTGCTGAGCCAGAAGTTGGACTAGTAGTACTTATCCCTGTAGTAAGAGAGGGCTTTGTGCTCAGTTCTCTGAAGGAAAGTGAAGGTGAATAGTTCTTCTTAAGCCTCTCGAATTTCCCATTTTTAGGGAAGGAAGATTGGTGCCAGTAACCATATATGATCTAGTGCTCTGATCTACCTTGTCTTTGGGCAACTATCAGTGCTGAGCTGTCTTTGGTGGCTGCTTCATGGCCTGTAGATGCCAGATCAAACTTCTTACCGCTCCTGGTCTTTGGAGTCACTTCTCAGCAGCCGAGGATGCTGACAAACTGGGATTTAGAGGTAGAAGCTCCCATCTGGGAGTTTGCTGCCTGTTCTTCTGAGTCTGAAGTAGTCCTTTTAGGTTGCTCCAAATAATATGTTAGCCGGATGTCTCTAGATTTTCCTTATTTTAAGGAGAACAAATGGCAGATGGAGCAACAGTCAGGCACATGGCTCTCGCTGAAGCAACTAAACAAGGGCTATGATCACCTGTAAGAAGAATGAGGCTGTCAAAAAACAGACAGGATTGAAGCCCAAATGCTTCAGATCTGTCAGGTAAGTGGTTTTGGTGCAGAGTACTGAGAGAAAAATAAGGGTTTGGGGTTTTTTTTGTTAAAGAGGTGGCGGGGGGGAGGGGGGAGAATCTAGTGTTTTACCTAGCTAGATAAAACTAGGTTTGGTGAATGTGTGAAGGGTAGCAAGCAGACACAGCCTGGTTCTTTCTTGCTGCCATGGGCAGGGACAGGGTATTGATGCATGGTTTAAGCCCACGGCTGGGGAGGGGAGACATACAGAACACAGGTCCAATGGACACAGCTGTGCAAAGATTTCAATCTCATGCACATGGCATGCATGCATACATACAGTGGGATCCACACAGATGAATACTTGAAGAATGGATTTGTATTTAATCATATAACAAAAAATCATTATGCTAATGTACAAGAAATATGGTCTATGCCAAAAGAGATTACATAAAGGATTTCTTGTGGGTCCCCACTTTCTTACTCTCAGCCTTCCTCTGGTCAGCAGTCTCTGCAGATCATTGTCAATGATGCAGCGACGTACTTTTGCTGCAGGCATGTTGGGCCACAGGAACAACTCTGTTGGTAGCAGTACTTTCCCAGCCAGCCACAAAACACCCAAGAGCCCACACTTCCCTTTCTCTACTGGCCCCTTCCTTCACCATACCTCATGGTAACTTCCTGATCCTCACACCTGTGCATGCTAAAACATGTTGTTGTCCCATCTGTTCAGATGCTAACTTCACTGTTTATTTAAAAAATAAAAATCATAGAATCATAGAATCATAGAATATCAGGGTTGGAAGGGACCCCAGAAGGTCATCTAGTCCAACCCCCTGCTCGAAGCAGGACCAATTCCCAGTTAAATCATCCCAGCCAGGGCTTTGTCAAGCCTGACCTTAAAAACCTCTAAGGAAGGAGATTCTACCACCTCCCTAGGTAACGCATTCCAGTGTTTCACCACCCTCTTAGTGAAAAAGTTTTTCCTAATATCCAATCTAAACCTCCCCCATTGCAACTTGAGACCATTACTCCTCGTTCTGTCATCTGCTACCATTGAGAACAGTCTAGAGCCATCCTCTTTGGAACCCCCTTTCAGGTAGTTGAAAGCAGCTATCAAATCCCCCCTCATTCTTCTCTTCTGCAGACTAAACAATCCCAGCTCCCTCAGCCTCTCCTCATAAGTCATGTGCTCTAGACCCCTAATCATTTTTGTTGCCCTTCGCTGGACTCTCTCCAATTTATCCACATCCTTCTTGTAGTGTGGGGCCCAAAACTGGACACAGTACTCCAGATGAGGCCTCACCAGTGTCGAATAGAGGGGAACGATCACGTCCCTCGATCTGCTCGCTATGCCCCTACTTATACATCCCAAAATGCCATTGGCCTTCTTGGCAACAAGGGCACACTGTTGACTCATATCCAGCTTCTCGTCCACTGTCACCCCTAGGTCCTTTTCCGCAGAACTGCTGCCTAGCCATTCGGTCCCTAGTCTGTAGCGGTGCATTGGATTCTTCCATCCTAAGTGCAGGACCCTGCACTTATCCTTATTGAACCTCATCAGATTTCTTTTGGCCCAATCCTCCAATTTGTCTAGGTCCTTCTGTATCCTATCCCTCCCCTCCAGCGTATCTACCACTCCTCCCAGTTTAGTATCATCTGCAAATTTGCTGAGAGTGCAATCCACACCATCCTCCAGATCATTTATGAAGATATTGAACAAAACCGGCCCCAGGACCGACCCCTGGGGCACTCCACTTGACACCGGCTGCCAACTAGACATGGAGCCATTTATCACTACCCGTTGAGCCCGACAATCTAGCCAGCTTTCTACCCACCTTATAGTGCATTCATCTAGCCCATACTTCCTTAACTTGCTGACAAGAATACTGTGGGAGACAGTGTCAAAAGCTTTGCTAAAGTCAAGAAACAATACATCCACTGCTTTCCCTTCATCCACAGAACCAGTAATCTCATCATAAAAGGCGATTAGATTAGTCAGGCATGACCTTCCCTTGGTGAATCCATGCTGACTGTTCCTGATCACTTTCCTCTCATGTAAGTGCTTCAGGATTGATTCTTTGAGGACCTGCTCCATGATTTTTCCAGGGACTGAGGTGAGGCTGACTGACATAAAAATGAATAGGTTGCATTTTACTCTCCTGACATTCACAAAGAACACTATAAGGTTGTGGAAAAACACGAAGCTTTTAACATGAAAATCAAAGTCCCTACAGATCAGGGACACAGAAATGTGGTTTTGGCACACATCTTTGCAGGGACTTTCCTATTTCCCTTTAATTTCTAACGTATAATGCATATGGGGCTGTCCAATATTTTAATAGTTCTAATGCTGTCCACTCTGTCATGACATGACAAGTTTTAGTATCTCTCCTCTTCTTAAGGAAAATGTATTCAAAGTTCAAATGGACTATGCTGCTCACAGTCTACACATATTAACGTGTGTGTGGAAAGAGGGGACTAGTATTTGGACTTTCCTTATCTTTAATCTTATCCAACTCTCTAAATATGCCAGACTTTTTTTCCCCTCTTAATTCTCCCAATCTATCTAGATTGTAAAGCCCTTGGTTCTGCAACTATGTCCTTATCTGTGTCATATACAGTGGTAAGCACACTGCGGGTGTTTAAAAATTATTTACAATGTACTGTAATTTTACTATTTTCCACTTTCAACTTCAGTACATGCACAATTTCTTGGGGTCTCAGGGAGACTGCCTCCTTTAAGGGGAGCTGGGGCCAGCCACACCTGTGCCATAATTAATTAGCTGCTTCCAGCCTCATGGGGCAGGACTAAGGAGGGTCAGGTGACAGCTTAACTGAGACTTTAAGCTATTAATGACTTCTGCTTGGAGCATAAGAACATAAGAACAGCCATACTGGGTCAGACCAAAGGTCCATCTAGCCCAGTAACCTGTCTTCCGACAGTAGCCAGTGCCAGGTGCTAGTCCTGGAACCCACCAAGGGAGAGACAATTCTTGATTTAGTCCTAAGTGACACATAAGAGCTGGTCCAAGAGGTGAATATAGCTGAACCGCTCAGTAATAGTGACCATAATGTAATTACATTTAACATCCTTGTAGGGGGGGGAAATACCAAAGAGACTGACCACAGTAGCATTTAACTTTTAAAAGGGGAACAACACAAAAATGGGGATGCTTTTAAATGGAAATTAAAAGAACAAACATCACAAGAGCGAATTTCTTGCCAGCTGTATGGAAACTTTCTAAAAACACCATAACAAAGGCTCAAACTCATATGTATACTGCAAATAAAAAAAAAAAAAAAACAGGAAGAGGTCCAAAAAACCAGCACCCATGGCGAAACAGTGTAAAAGAGACAGAGACAAAAAGCCATCCTTTAAAAATTGGAAGGCCAATCCTACTGAGGAAAAGCGAAAGGAACATAACTCTGGCAAGTCAGGTATAAAAGTATAATTAAGCAGGCCAAAAATGAATTTGAAGAGCAACTAGCAAAAGACACGCTAACTAATAGGAATTTTTTTTAAAGTACATCAGAGGCAGGACGCCTGTCAAACAATGACTGTGGCCATTGGATGATCAAGTTGCTTAAGGAGCACTTAGCACTGTTGCAGAGACGCTAAATGAATGCTTTTCATTGGTCTTCACTGCAGAGGCTGTGAGGGAGATTGCCACACCTGAGGCATTCTTTGTAGATGATAAATCTGAGGAATTGTCCCAAACTGATGTGTCAATTGTAAACGGCTCCCGAAACAATCGTCTCAATTACAGGCCGGTAAGCCCAACGTCAGTACCAGGCAAATTGGTTGAAACTATATTAAAGAACAGAATTATCAGACATATAGATGAACACAATATGTTGGGAAAGAGTCCACATGGTTTTTGTAAAGGGAAATCATGCCTCACCACTCTATTAGAATTCTATTAGAATTGAGGTTACCAACAAATACGAGAACAAAGGTGATCCAGTGGATATAGTGTACCTGGACTTTCAGAAAGCCTTTGACAAGGTCCCACACCAGATGCTCTTAAGGAAGGAAGGAGTCATGGGATAAGAGGGAAGGTTCTTTCATGGCTCAATTACTGGTTAAAATATAGGAAACAAAGGATGGGAATAAACAGTCTGTTTTCACAGTGGAGAGAGGAAAATAGCAGGGTTCCCCCAGAGATCTGTACTGGGACTAGTTCTGTTCAACATATTCATAAATGAGCTTGAAAAGGGGGAAAACAGAAGGGTAGCAAAGTTTGCGGATCATACAAAACTATTCAACAGAGTTACGTTGACTGTGAAGAGTAACAAAGGAATCTCACAAAACTGGTTGACTGGGCAACAAAATGGCAGATGAAATTTAATGTTGATAAATGCAAAGTAATGCACAGAGGAAAACTTAATCCCAGCTATACATAAAAAATGAGGGTGTCTCAATTAGCTATTACCACTCCAGAAAGAGATCTTGGAATCATCATGGATAGTTCTCTGAAAACATCTGCTCAATGTGCAGCGGCAGTCAAAAAAGCTTACAGAATGTTAGGAATCATAAGGAAAGGGATAGATAATAAGACAGAAAATATCCACTGTATCAGTGGTTCCCAAACTTGGTTCATGGCTTGTTCAGGGTAAGCCTCTGGCGGGTCGCAAGACACTTTGTTTACCTGGAGCGTCCACAGGTACAGCTGCTTGCAGCGGCTGCAGTTCGCCGTTCCTGGCCAACGGGGACTGCGGGAAGCGGTGGCCTGGTCCGCGCTGTTTCCTGCAGCTCCCATTAGCCGGGAATGGCGAACCGCGGCCACTGGGAGCTGCAAGCGGCTGTACCTGTGGACGCTCAAGGTAAACAAAGCATCTCGTGGCCCACCAGGGCCTTACCCTGAACAAGCCGCGAACCAAGTTTGGGAACCACTGCACTTATAAATCCACACTGTGCCTACACCTTGAATACTGCATGCAATTCTGGTCACCCCATCTCAAAAAGATGTATTAGAAATGGAAATAAGTACGGAGAAGGGCAACAAAAATGATTAGGGGCATGAAACAACTCCCATATGAGGAGAAATTAAAAAGACTGGGACTGTTCACTTGGGAAAGAGATGACTGAGGGGAGATATGATAGAGTCCTATAAAATTTTGAATGGCGTGGAAAAAGTGTTTACCCCTTCACATAACACAAGAAGCGGGGATCACTCAGTGAAATTAATAGGCAGCACATTTAAAACAAACATACGGAAGTACCTCTTCACCCAATGCACAGCCAGTCTGTGGAACTCATTGCCAGGGGATGTTGTGAAGGCCAAAAGTATAACTAGGTTAAAAAAAGAATGAGAAGTTCATGGAGGGTAGGTCCATCAATGGCTATTAGCCAAAATGGTCAGGCACACAACCCCATGCTCTAGCGGTCCCTAAACTTCTGTCTGGTAGAAGTTGGGACTAGATGAGAAAGGGGTGGATCACTTGATAAACTGTCCTGTTCTGTTCACTCTATCTGAAGCATCTAGCACCGGCCACCATTGGAAGACAGGATGCTAAGTGGGATGGACCACTGGTCTGACCGAGTATGGCCATTCTTATGTTCTTATTTGGGCCTCATAAAAGAACTGAGAAAGATCAGTCTGGGTGTGGAACTATAGGGAGTAGGTAGCCTCCAATGGAAGGCTCCGTGGCAGGGTCTAAAGGAGGTCAGTTATGCCTGGGGATCCAGGGCTCTATACCAGAACAGGGAAAAAGACTTTCAAGGTAGCCAAACAGGGGCTGGGAACAGGGCACAGAAGGCAGGCTGAAGAAAAGCCCTGAAGGGCAGAGGAACCTTTTTTGTTTGCCTGGGACTCTTTAGATGGACTTTTGCTTCCCTAGAAGTATCCCTTGGCCAGAGGGCTAAGCCACATCTGCAGCACAAACCAGTTTCTGGAAAACGGAGAAGATCAACCTCAGGGAAGGAAACTGAGGCACGCAGTGCCAGCTGGGGTTGTCATGGAGCAGCCATGCCCCATAATACTTGGTCTCACTTGATTTTGTTATAACTTAAACACATGCTGTGATGATGCATTAAGTAAACCATGCAGCAAAGAAATGCAAAATAAACTAGCCTGCCATTGACATTATTTTTATGATTAAAAATATATACCGTACTTCACTCACCTATAACTTGGGCTTTGTAATACATATTTAACTTGTTTCAGAGTGGTAGCCATGTTAGTCTATATAGGAAAAAACAAGGAGGAGTCCTTGTGGCACCTTAGAGACTAACCAATTTATTTGGGCATAAACTTTCATGGGATAAAACCCACTTATGGTAAACTTCATAAAATGCTGCCCTCTGGTGTTCAGAAGCAAATTAAAAACATGTTGAAAGATCTGTTTTAGGATTTTCTAAGGCAATATAATGTAGTACAAAGCACTGTGTTTTAAAGAGAATAAAATAAATGTATGCTCAAAATTAACAGCCTTGACAGATAGATTGGTTAAATAATCCCAGCTACATAGCCAGTGCTCTGGTCCTCCTTTTGGGGCCTGTCTGAGGGACCATAAAAATTCCCATAGCTGATGCAGCTTCCCTGGATCACCCACAATGCAAATTATTACAGCAGAAACCTGAACAACTAGGTGTTTTAGTGCCATTATGTCTGGTTTAAAAATAATCAGAAGTTAGTTAATGGCAGGTATGCTCTTTGGGTCAGGGTCCATCTTCCTCTGTGTTTGGAGAGCACCTAATGTATTTTGAGCACTACTGCAATATAAATAAATACTAGGAAGGTAGAGATTTTGGATGTATTTCAGATGCTCACGGAAACTACAGGTGAATTACCCATAGCAAGTAACTGAGAAAAACAAATGTGCTCTTTATGGTGTGGGAAAAAATTACCTTAGATGTGGCAGAGTATTTAATGCTGATCTGTCTGATGGCACTCAGAAGAGCCAAATGGTACAGAGATCCTTTATAGCCTGGCACCAAGGCCTAGTTTTCGCTGCAGAAAATCTAGTGTTTAATAGAGAAACGGGGTCAGGGCTGCAATTTGGACCAAGAATGGGTCTGAACTCTCTCCAAATCTGAAAGCATTAGAATCATAGACGATTAGGGTTGAAAGAGACCTCAGGAGGTCATCCAGTCCAATCCCCTGCTCAAAGCAGGACCAACCCCAACTAAATCATCCCAGCCAGGGCTGTGTCAAGCCAGGCGTTAAAAACCTCTAAGGATGGAGATTCCACCACCTCCCTAGGTAACCCATTCCAGTGCTTCACCACCCTCCTAGTGAAATAGTGTTTCCTTATATCCAACCAAGACCTCCCCCACTGCAACCTGAGACCATTGCTCCTTGTTCTGCCATCTGCCACCACTGAGAACAGCCTAACTCCATCCTCTTTGGAAGCCCCCTTCAGGTAGCTGAAAGCAGCTATCAAATCCCCCCTCACTCTTCTCTTCTGCAGACTAAACAAGCCCACTTCCCTCAGCCTCTCCTCATAAGTCATGTATCCCAGCCCCCTAATCATTTTTGTTGCCCTCCGCTGGAATCTCTCCAATTGTCCACATCCTTTCTGTAGTGGGGGGACCCAAAACTGGACGCAATACTCCAGATGTGGCCTCACCAGTGCCGAATAGAGGGGGGAAATCACTTCCTTCGATCTGCTGGCAGTGCTCCTACTAATGCAGTCCAAAATGCCATTAGCCTTCGTGGCAACAAGGGCACACTGCTGACTCATATCCAGCTTCTTGTCCCCTGTTATCCCCAGGTCCTTTTCTGCAGAAAAAGGTGATTGAGCAGGGGCAGGTTTCCAGGGCTCAGCACCCACAGCCAGATTTTCCAAATGGCTCAGCTCCCACCACCCACGTAGTTTGGTTCCTAATGGAGCACTGATCTCTTTGGGGAACCCAGCCCTTAGCATGGGTCAGCCGCTCTCTGGGCTCTCAGGTACTGGGGCTGGCTGGGTTTCCACCCATCAAGGCCAGCCCTGGAGTTCAGTCCCTCGTTCGGACTCCAGCTGCCAGCCTGGGGGTGCCTGGAGCTAGGGGGGGCTGGGCCCCTGGGGAGCAATGCATGGCTCTGGGATGCATCAAATTGAGCCACCTCAGGCTCCATGGGACTTGGAAACCAGAGGGCCCCCTCTCCTCTCCCTGCCCAGGACGGGCCCCCAGCTACTCCAAGGCCCCGCCCCCTCCCCACGCTCAGCCACTGGCCAGCGGCCCTGTGCGCCCCGCCCCCGGCGCTGGCAGACACGGGCCCGCCCCCGCGCCCGTTGCGCGTGCCAACTGCTCTCGTCTGACCCCGCTCGGCTCCCGTCCCCGCGCAGACATGGCGGCCACGGTGCTGGTGACCGAGCGGGGCCGCCGGTGCCTGTGGGCGCTGCAGCACCAGTGAGTGCGGGGCGCGGGGGATGGCCCCTGGGTCCCGGCTCCGGCGTCCCGGCCCCGGCCCGGAGCAGCGTAGTACCCGGGGGCTGCCCTTTGCCCTCCCTCTCCCCCAACCGTGGCTCGGGACCCACAAGGCAGGTGGGCGGCCCGCCCCCAGCCCGCCGGGCCAGAGCTGAACGCTGCCCCGCCGGGAGTCCCCCTCCCTGGGCTCCGGCTCTGTCCGCGTCCCCTCGGGGGAGGCCTCCCCGCCGCTGGGTGCTTGCCGAGCGCTCCGGACAGGTGGCGGGCTGCGGCCAGGGCCTGGCCCTGCAGCGCCCCCTGACCCCGGTATCGATGTGGGGTCGGGCCCCCCGGGCATGACCGCGGCAGTGGTGCAGACCCGGTCAGTGAGAAGGTCTGTGCGGCTGCGTTATGTGGTCGCGCCCAAGAAACCCAGTAAAGAGCCAGGGCCCAGTGGTGCTCGGGGCTGCAGAGGCAAGTAGTCGCGGGTGTAAGTTCCACCTGGAGGAGACCTACCCAGGCCAGCTCTGATCAAACTCGTGGGCTGAAAATGGAAGCGTAGCTGCAGGGTCAGGAGGGACCAGCCACCCTGAGTACGTACCTAGGGTCTTGGATGGCATCAGACTCCATTGGCGTGCTGGCTAGCTCCTGCTGCTGGCTTCAGCAGGGCTACACTTCAAGTGAGCTGTCGCTCACGAAAGCTTATGCTCAGATAAATGTGTTAGTCTCTAAGGTGCCACAAGTACTCCTTTTGTTTTTGAGAATACAGACTAACGCGGCTGCTACTCTGAAACCTGTCATTATGCAAGGCACTGAATTTAGCCGTATGGAGTGGAAAAGGAATGCGTCCGATGAAGTGAGCTGTAGCTCACGAAAGCTTATGCTCAAATAAATTTGTTAGTCACTGAGGTGCCGCAAGTCCTCCTTTTCCTTTTGCAAATACAGACTAACACGGCTGCTACTCTGAAACTTCTATTTCTGGTGCCCTGGTTTGACCCAAGCTAGCCTGAAGATGTCTCCTGGAACTGGAATGTAGGCCCTCCAGCTGTCGTGTAGACAGGACATGGGACATAACAGGGTAATAAAACAGACTTTTGCATTAAAAAGTGTGTTTGACTGTGGAAAGGGAGGTGCATGCAGAAAACTGAAGGTAGTTCATGTGACCATGTTGTTCTAGCACATACGTTGGCGGTGGTGTAGTGAGTTCTTGTTAGCGTCTTTCCGTTCTCACTTTCTTCAGCTGATAAAATGGGACACTGATTAAATTGGGGGTTTCATATAGAGAAGTATTTTATTTTTTGAATGTATGTAATGTGCCCATTAGGCCCACAGATGATACATTTCAATAAAACATTAACATTTGCTCTCTTTGGTGAAGACAAATAATCCCCTCACCAAAGATGATTTTTTCCAAACCCTGTACAGTTCATCCACTAGGTACAGTTTAACAGGTCGCATAAAAGAAAACATAAAACATCAAGCTTAGTTTTAGAACCCACCCCCAGTGATTACTTTTGTATCTCTTTTGGGTTATTACTAAGACATATCTCATAGTGGTACCTTAAGGGTATGTCTACACAGCAAATAAAAACCTGCAACTGGCTTCTGCCAGCCAACTAGGGCTTGGGCTACGGGGCTGTTGCATTGCTTTACAGACTTCCAGGCTCAGGCTGGAGCCTGAGCTCTGGGGCTCTCCCATCTCACCAGGTCCTAGAGCCCAGGCCTGAGCCCAGACATCTACACAGCAATGAAATAGCCCACAGCCCGAGTTCCGTGAGCCCGAGTTCCGTGAGCCTGAGTCTGGACACGGGCCAGCCACGGGTGTCTAGTTGCTGTGTAGACATATTCTAAGCAATGGTTTCTATCCATCTCATCCAGACTCAACCATTGAACCAACAAGAGGGGATGCCATTTTAGATTTGGTTTTGGCGAGTAGTGAGGACCAGATAGAAGAAATGGTTGTAGGGGACAACCTTGGTTCGAGCGATTATGAGCTAATTCAGTTAAAACTAAATGGAAGAATAAAAATAGATCTGTGACTAGGGTTTTTGATTTCAAAAGGGCTAACTTTAAAAATCAAGGAAATTAGTTAGGGAAGTGGATTGGACTGAAGAACTTGTGGATCTAAAGGCAGAGGAGGCCTGGAATTACTTCAAGTCAAAGCTGCAGAAACTATCAGAAGCCTGCATCCCAAGAAATGGGGAAAAAATTCATAGGCAGGAGTTGTAGACCAAGCTGGATGAGCAAGCATCTCAGAGAGGTGATAAAGAAAAAGCAGAAAGCCTATAAGGAGTGGAAGATGGGAGGGATTAGCAAGGAAAGATACCTTATTGAGGTCAGAACATGTAGGGATAAAGTGAGAGAGGCCAAAAGCCATGTAGAGTTGGACCTTGCAAAGGGAATTAAAACCAATAGTAAAAGGTTCTATAGTCATATAAATAAGAAAACAAAGAAAGAAGAAGTGGGACTGCTAAACACTGAGGATGGAGTGGAGGTTAAGGATAATCTAGGCATGGCCCAATATCTAAACATATGCTTTGCTTCAGTCTTTAATGAGGATCTTAGGGATAATGGTAGGATGACAAATGGGAATGAGGATATGGTGGTAGATATTACCACGTCCAAGATAGAAGCCAAACTCGAACAGGTTAATGGGACTAAATTGAGGGGCTGAGATACTCTTAATCCAAGAATATTAAAGGAACTGGCACACGAAATTGCAAGCGCCATTAGCAAGAATTTTTAATGAATCTGTAAACTCATGGGTTGTACCATATGACTGGAGAATTGCTAACATAGTTACTATTTTTAAGAAAGGGAAAAAAAAGTGATCCAGATAACTACAGGCCTGTTAGTTTGACATCTGTAGCATGCAAGGTCTTGGAAAAAATTTTGAAAGAGAAAGTAGTTAAGGATATTGAGATCAGTGGTAATTGGGACAAAAGGTAGATCACGCCAAACCAACCTGATCTGCTTTGAGAAGTTTCAGAGTAGCAGCCGTGTTAGTCTGTATCCGCAAAAAGAAAGGGCGTACTTGTGGCACCTTAGAGACTAACAATTTTATTTGAGCATAAGCTTTTGTAAGCTACAGCTCACTTCATCGGATGCATGCAGTGGAAAATACAGTAGGGAGATTTTACATACACAGAGAACACGAAACAATGGGTTACAATCTACAGACCACACAGACTATGCTGACAGATTGTGCCACACACTTTCAAAGAAACTGCGGAACCACCTGATCAACATCCTCTACAGCAAAGAGGGAAAGATTAAGAATGAGCTCTCAAAACTGGATACTCTCATAAAAAACCAGCCTTCCACACAAACTTCCTCATGGCTGGACTTTACAAAAACTAGACAAGCCATTTACAACACACACTTTGCTTCTCTACAAAAGAAAAGGGACACTAAACTATCTAAACTACTACATGTCACAAGGGGCCACAACAGTGGTTCCCTTAACCCACCCAGCAATATTGTTAATCTATCCAGCTATACTCTTAGCCCAGCAGAAGAATCTGTCCTATCTCAGGGCCTTTCCTTCTGCCCCTCCACCCCCTGATGATGATACAGTTCTGTGGTGACCTAGAATCCTATTTTCGATGTCTCTGACTCAAGGAATATTTCCAACACACCTCTGAACAGCATACTAACCCACAGAGACCTTCCTCCCAACACTACAGAAAGAAGGATTCTGGGTGGACTCCTCCTGAATGTCGAAACAATAGACTGGACCTCTACATAAAGTGCTTCCGCCGACGTGCACGGGCTGAAATTGTGGACAAGCAGCATCACTTGCCCCATAACCTTAGCTGTGCAGAACACAGTGCCGTCCACAGCCTCAGAAACAACTCTGACATCATAATCAAAAAGGCTGACAAAGGAGGTGCCCTCGTCATCATGAATAGGTCGGAATATGAACAAGAGGCTGCTAGGCAGCTCTCCAACACCACATTCTACAAGCCATTACCCTCTGATCCCACTGAGGGTTACCAAAGAAACTACACCATCTGCTCAAGAAACTCCCTGAAAAAGCACAATAGCAAATCCACACAGACACACCCCTAGAACCCTGAGCAGGGGTATTCTATCTGCTACCCAAGACCCATAAACCTGGAAATCCTGGACGCCACATCATCTCAAGCATTGGCACCCTGACAGCAGGATTGTCTGGCTATGTAGATTCCCTCCTCAGGCCCTACGCTACCAGCACTCCTAGCTATCTTCGAGACACCACTGACTTCCTGCGGAAACTACAATCCATCGGTGAGCTTCCTGAAAACACCATTCTAGCCACTGTGGATGTAGAAGCCCTCTACACCAACATTCCACACAAAGATGGACTACAAGCCATCAGGAACAGCATCCCCGATAATGTCACGGCAAACCTGGTGGGTGAACTTTATGACTTTGTCCTCACCCATAACTGTTTCACATTTGGGGACAATGTATACCTTCAAATCAGCAGCACTGCTATGGTTACCCGCATGGCCCCACAGTATGCCAACATTTTTATGGCTGACTTAGAATAACGCTTCCTCAGCTCTCATCGCCTAATGCCCCTACTCTACTTGAACTACATTGATGACATCTTCATCATCTTGACCCATGGAAAAGAAGCCCTTACGGAATTCCACCATGATTTCAACAATTTCCATCCCACCATCAACCTCAGCCTGGACCAGGTTGCTAATAAGCAATGGTCACATAAACACTACCCTATACCGGAAACCTACTGACCGCTATACTTACCTACATGCCTCCAGCTTTCATCCAGACCACACCACATGATCCATTGTCTACAGCCAAGCTCTACGATACAAACGCATTTGCTCCAACCCCTCAGACAGAGACAAACACCTACAAGAGCTCTATCAAGCGTTCTTACAACTACAGTACCCACCTGCTGAAGTGAAGAAACAGATTGACAGAGCCAGAAGAGTACCCAGAAGTTACCTGCTACAGGACGGGCCCAACAAAGAAAATAACAGAAGTCCACTTGCCGTGACCTTCAGCCCCCAACTAAAACCTCTCCAGCGCATCATCAAGGATCTACAACCTATCCTGAAGGACAACCCATCACTCTCGCAGATCTTGGGAGACAGGCCAGTCCTGTCTTACAGACAGCCCCCCAACCTGAAGCAAATACTCACCAGCAACCAAAACCTCTCCAGCGCATCATCAAGGATCTACAACCTATCCTGAAGGACAACCCATCACTCTCGCAGATCTTGGGAGACAGGCCAGTCCTGTCTTACAGACAGCCCCCCAACCTGAAGCAAATACTCACCAGCAACCACATACCACACAACACAACCACTAACCCAGGAACCTATCCTTGCAACAAAGCCCGTTGCCAACTGTGTCCACATATCTATTCAGGGGACACCATCATAGGGCCTAATCACATTAGCCACACTATCAGAGGCTTGTTCACCTGCACATCTACCAATGTGATATATGCCATCATGTGCCAGCAATGTTCCTCTGCCGTGTACGTTGGCCAGACTGGACGGTCTCTATGTAAAAGAATAAATGGACACAAATCAGACGTCAAGAATTATAACATTCAAAAACCAGTCGGAGAACACTTCAATCTCTCTGGTCACTCGATTACAGACCTAAAAGTCACAATACTACAACAAAAAAACTTCAAAGACAGACTCCAACAAGAGACTGCTGATTTGGAATTAATTTGCAAACTGGACACCATTAAATTATGCTTGAATAAAGACTGGGAGTGGATGTGTCATTACACAAAGTAAAACTATTTCCCCATGTTTATTCCCCCCGCACTGTTCCTCACACGTACTTGTCAACTGCTTGATTATCACTACAAAAGGTGGGGTTTTTTGGTTTTCCCCCCGCCCTCCTGCTGGTAATAGCTCACCTTACCTGATCACTCTCATTACAGTGTGTATGGTAACACCAATTGTTTCATGTTCTCTGTGTATATAAAATCTCCCTGCTGTATTTTCCACTGCATGCATCCGATGAAGTGAGCTGTAGCTCACGAAAGCTTATGCTCAGATAAATTTGTTAGTCTCTAAGGTGCCACAAGTACTCCTTTTCTTTCTTTGAGAAGGTAACAGATTTTTTAGACAAAGGAAATGCAGTGGATCTAATTTACCTCCGTTTCAGTAAGGCATTTTATATGGTTCCACATGGGGAATTATTAGGTAAATTGGAAAAGATGGGGATCAACATGAAAATTGAAAGGTGGATAAGGAACTGCTTAAAGGGGAGACTACAACGGGTCACGTTGAAAGGTGAACTGTCAGGCTGGAGGGAGGTTACCAGTGGAGTTCCTCAGGGATCGGTTTTGGGACCAATCTTATTTAATCTTTTTATGACTGACCTTGGCACAAAAAGTGGGAATGTGCTAATAAAGTTTGCGGATGACACAAAGCTGGGAGGTATTGCCAATTCAGAGAAGGACTATCATACAGGAAGATCTGGATAACCTTGTAAACTGGAGTAATAGTAATAGGATGAAATTTAACAGTGAAAAGTGCAAGGTCATGCATTTAGGGATTAATAACAAGAATTTTTGTTATAAGCTGGGGACGCATTTCTTGGAAGTAACAGAGGAGGAGAAAGACCTCAGAATATTGGTTGATCACAGCCGCCAATGTGATATGGCCATGAAAAAAGCTAATGCGGTCTTGGGATGCGTCAGGCGAGGTATTTCCAGTAGAGATAAGGAGATGTTAGTACTGTTATACAAGGCACTGGTGAGACCTCACCTGGAATACTGTGTGCAGTTCTGGTCTCCCATGTTTAAGAAGATGAATTCAAACTGGAACAGGTACAGAGAAGGGCTACTAGGATGATCCGAGGAATGGAAAACCTGTCTTAGGAAAGGAGACTCAAAGAGCTTGGCTTGTTTAGCCTAACCAAAAGAAGGCTGAGGGGAGATATGATTCCTCTCTATAAATATATCAGAGGGATAAATACCAGAGAGGGAGAGGAATTATTTAAGCTCAGTACCAATGTGGACACGAGATCAAATGGATATAAACTGGCCATCAGGAACTTTAAACTTGAAATTAGATGAAGGTTTCTAACCATCAGAGGAGTTAAGTTCTGGAACAGCCTTCCAAGGGGAGCAGAGGGGGCAAAAGACATATCTGTCTTCAAGACTAAGCTTGATAAATTTATGGAGGAGATGATATGATGGGATAGCCTAATTTTGGCAATTAACTGATCTTTGACTATTAGCGGTAAATATGCCCATTGGCCTGTGATGGGATGTTAGATGGGGTGGGATCTGAGTTACTACAGAGAATTCTTTCCTGGATGTCTGGCTGGTGAGTCTTGCCCACATGCTCAGGGTTTAGCTGATCGCCATATTTGGGGTTGGGAAGGAATTTTCCTTCAGGGCAGATTGGCAGAGGCCCTGGGAGTTTTTTGCCTTCCTCTGTAGCGTGGGGCACGGGTCGCTTGCTGGAGGATTCTCTGCACCTTGAAGTCTTTAAACCATGAGTTGAGGACTTCAATAGCTCAGACGTAGATTAGGGGTTTGTTACAGGAGTGGGTGGGTGAGATTCTGTGGCCTGCGTTGTGCAGGAGGTCAGACTAGATGATCATAATGGTCCCATCTGACCTTAAAGTCTATGATTCTATGAGTCTGTGATTGGAGGCTGAATATCTTTTCTGCACTGTTTCTGATTACATGCAGAGGGGATTGCCAAAATTTTGTTCATTTCCCTTAGCTGATGTGGTTTAGCAAATGCATGGATTATTAACCAAAGTTATGTCTTAAACTCACTGCCCAAGTTGAACCACCAGGATCTAGTAATCTGTTCCAAGTGTGTCTCTTTCACTTTGTTGCCAGTGATCCAATCTAAATTTTAATTTATGTGCTAATTAAAACACTTAAGTGTACTACTTAAAATGTCTCTCTGCCCATATAACATTCTCTACCTAAATATCTCTAATTTGCCTTGCTAACTACTTCTGTATTTGATCCAAAGTTCTGATAACTCTATCCTGCTTGTATTTCTTTCTTCGCTCTTGGCAACATCTCTCTTGAGTCCACCACCACTTTCCACCTCACCTTTTTTCTGTGGACTTCATACATTCTTGAACATGGTGCTGTGTACCTTGAAACACCTCCTGTTTAATAACCACATTTTGACCACACTGTCCTTTAAAAGGTTTTAAAAAAATCTATTCCTCAAAGTATTCCAGTCTTAATGCCTCTTAGCACTCTGTTTTTGTTTTGATTGGATTGTGATCTATTGTGCATGTAACTTCATTTGAGGAGGGACTTGTTTTATGTTTGGCACACAACTTCATATATGCTGACAGTACTATATAAATACTAAGTGATCAAAAAATTCAAAACTGTATTAGTAGTAACCTTGCTGCACCCAAGAATACAAATAGCGCAGTTATACCCTACTTTAATGTTTTTTCTTTATTATAATTCTATTTGTTTACTATTTTGTGCAGAAAATTGATTTGGGGACAAAGATGCCTGAAATTTGCTTCAACAACAGGTATTACGCTATTTTCTTTATCCATATATGCTGTAAATATGTTAATAACATTAATAACATTGAAATTAACTCAAGAACATCAGTTATAGGAAAAATTAGAAAGTCAGAGTTTATTTTATAAGTGCTCAATTGAGTAAATTTCCCAAGAAATACTCCATATATTAGATCTAATGAGAAGCACCTGGAAATGTCATGAAGATTTTAAGGAATTTCGTTTGCCTTTAGTCATATTTATGTTTGTAATTTTCTTTCCTCAGAGACTCTTTTAGATACAAAGGGTACAAAATCCATGTAATAGCCAGTCATTTTTTTTAAAAAATAACAATGAAGTATTTAAATAATATACTAAAGATTGTAATAGAAGTTTGTAATATAATTTAAACTGTGACAGTATTTTCATATCATGTAACATGGAAAGGTATAGATTGGTCATATATGTGTAAAACCTGACTTTGCTTCTTTAAATAGAAAGAAGAAACATAGAGAAGGTCCTCATTGCAAACCGAGGAGAAATTGCATGCAGGGTGATGCGGACGGCCAGAAAGATGGGTGTGAAGTCTGTAGCAGTTTACAGTGATGCAGACAAGAATTCCATGCATGTCGCAATGGTGAAGTATACTAGTTAAAAATGTAAGGCCCAATCCTGCAAACACTTACGCACACAAGTAATTTTATTCATATGAGTAGTTCCATTGACTTAAATGAGGCTGCTTAGATGAATAAAGTTACTTGCATGCATAAGTTTGCAGGATCAAGCCTTTAATTATTAAATGAAAATGAAATTGTATGGGGAAGAGTTTTCTTAAATGATATCAATACCAAAAGAGGTGTCAGTGGACTAGTGCGCTTCACTTCTGAAGACCTAGATTCAAATTCTGCGTGAATCACAAAGAAAAATATGTTGAGTTTTATTCTAGGCCTCTGAATACATCACAAAACAGCAGAGAATTTCGCTTTCTAAAATCAAGAAAGGTCCAGGTTAGTGGCCAGTTGTCTCTATTTCTATAAAAAATGACAAAATTAAGTTCATCCATTTGAGTTCCTTTCTGAAGAGCAAACAGTTTAAATTGTTTGTTAGCATTTTTATAAATGATAAAATGGGCCCCCGAATTAAGGTTTAAATTTGCTTTTCAGTTGTCTAATACCTGATCCAATAGTAATGTATATTTCTTTTACAATAGGCAGATGAAGCATATTTCATTGGTCCGGCTGCCTCTCAGCAGAGCTACTTAGCTATGGAAAAAATAATACGAGTGGCCAAAATATCAACAGCACAGGTAAATATAACTACGCTGCCCCTCCTAAATTATGCACTTTGATTAGGCCTGCCTTATACTGTGGCTTCCCTATGAAAAACTGTATTTCTCCTTTTAAGAACAGTTAAAGGGTTCCTCTGAGTACATGGGAAAATTCAATTTCTAATTTAACCTTTGGGTTTGAGTTAAAAAGTAAAGATAAAATTGCTGAGGAAAGTGCCCTAAATGTTTATTCATATAAGGTGTCCTTAGCCTCTGTTTGCCAGAAGCTGGGAATGGCTGACAGGAGATGGATCACCTGATGATTACCTATTCTGTTCATTCCCGCTGAAGCACCTGGCCTTGGCCACTGTCGGAAGACAGGATACTGGGCTAGTTGGACCTTTTTTCTGACCCAGTATGGCCGTTCTTATGTAAGGTGCAGGTTGTTTTGTTCTAAACAACACATGCCATAGTATTATCCTCTTTGTGTCTGTTCTCAGCTTATTGTATCTTTCACCTCACAATGTAGGTTTAAGATGCTTTCTTTTTATAGTTAAAATAATGACATTTTAAATTAAAGGTTGTCTGCTTTGATCAAAGCTTATATGCATGAGATATTATTTTATTTATATAAGGTAACACCTTCAAAAATACTGATGTTTTATTTTCAAAAGTGACATCAATAAGACTTAGGCTCCTAAATCCTGAAGTCATTTTTGAAAATGAGACTTAGGCACCCTGGTCAATCAGGCACTTTTGAAAATGTTATCCAAGCAGCATAAAGTGTTGTAAGCCCTTTACATAGGACTTGAAGCTCAAAACATACCTAGTTTGCTTTACTCAATGGGACTACTTACATAAGTAATATTACTCTCCTCTGGAAATATTTGCAGGATTGGGCCCAAGTAATAAAACCACTCCCTGTTCCAGATTGCTGAAATTATAATCTAAAGGCTTGGTCCCACAATTTAATTATTCCTGTAGATATATTTACTTCTGAGCAGAGTTCCACTGACATCAGGGGGACTCTGCATAGGACTAACTATACTTAGGCTTGGAGGGATCAGATTTTTATCGGTAAATGTCAGTAAACATCAATTTCACCAAACACATAAAAACTGACAAAAAAAAATTTTTTCTGTCAATAATAATTGAAATTTATAGCTAGGCAAAGTAAGAAAAATGCTGCTTGAGAACCTATTAGAATTTGATTTAAGGATATTTACTGTTATTTACTGATATTTATTTATTTTGATGTCATGTTGACAATTTGTTTTAATGGTTATAAATTTCAACTTTTTGAAATCAACGTCTACGATCATTAAAAAGTGGTCTGACTCACCCTCTTGCGTGACACCCCTCTATAATTTCTTGCAACTGTGAACATTTAAATTGATAAAACAGAAAAACATGCTTAAAAATAAACATTGATATTATCCATTAAAATTATTTTTAAAAAATCAAATTCTGCCTGGCCTAACTATACTCATGGATGTAACTGTTTGCAGGATCAAGTGCTAAATAGACAGCATGCACAAAGCCACAGAAGAACGAAGCAACATAAAAAGTTTCCTTCAAATTAACCATTAATTGCTAGTCTTCTTATTATTACTGATCACCCATTACTTAATTGCTCGACCGACCTACCTACCCACCCTTTAGTTTTTCTTAATTGTATTCCTGGTTACTGATGTTTTTTATCCATGGTATCTTCCATCCCATGTTTCCCTCCCTCCCTCCCCCCACAAAGCCTTCTATATAAACCTGTAGTTTTAGGGTGATACGGGTTACATGGTGTAAAGTAGGCTGGTAACCTTCTTTCTGTTTTAGGCTATTCATCCAGGGTATGGTTTCCTCTCAGAAAACACAGAGTTTGCCGAGCTGTGCAAACAAGAGGGAATCATCTTCATAGGCCCTCCTTCATCTGCTATCAGAGATATGGGTATTAAGAGGTATCTGTTTCTGATTTTTTACTCATTTCAATGTGTAACTTACAGTTTAGTGGATTTGTCTTCATTATTAATGAAGATTTTTTACTTAGCTGTTTTGCTCCTTACATTTTTGTTGATTTTTCTATATAACCTATTGTATAATGCTTCAAACTTTTCATAGTTCTGGGATGAATATAAATATAGGAACAATCAAGATTCTTCAGTTAGTAAGATTTTAATAATTACATGCATAGGCTGGTCTAGGATCCTCTAGGATTAGTGCTTTGCATATTCCTACGGAAGGACCTAGGTTCAATACCCAGATCTTTACACTTTGGGTCAAAAAGGGTTGGAAGCACTGTGGGAGCTCTACTCAGAGTCTCTCAATGGTGGTGGAAGGAAGCATCTTGTGATTCTGCAGTGACGTGTAGCTGTTCTTGAATGGTGTTGATGGGAAGAGAAGCCTATGCCACATTCTTGGGCCAAAGGAAAATTTGCCAGAGCATGAGATATAAATAGAATGATGGAAATTAAGGGCTGCTTAATCACTAACCCTTTGACAAATAAATCAACATTATTAATCAAGCATAAAACACATTATCTGAATTAATTTGGTACCTGCATAGAGGATCATTTTACAATGTGTATTAATGTACTGTGTGATTTAATTAGTGTTATGTGAATATTTTCTATTCCTGTTCCTCTTATGCTCCTAAGACTAAAAAAAATTATGTGGATGCTGAACTACACCAAATTAGGGTCCCTATCCGAAAGACATTTATGCACCAGCATAACTTTATTCATCTGAGTAGTCCCATTGAGGTAAATGGAAGTAGTCACGTGCATAAAGTTAAGCATGCGTGCAGTGTTTACAGATCAGAGGCCTCTTGTAAGAAACAGCTATTATCGTTGCCATTTTAAATATAAAAAAAATATTTTTTTGAAGCACCTCCAAGGCTATAATGTCTGCTGCTGGGGTTCCTGTCATTGAAGGTTATCATGGTGAAGATCAGTCTGACGAATGTCTAAAGGAACATGCCCGGAGAATTGGGTATCCAGTAATGATTAAAGCAGTTCGTGGGGGTGGAGGAAAGGTAAGGAAAACTCATGCAAACTCGTTTCACCTGACTGCAGTTAATGCTATTAATACATGTCCATTACTGCTACAGCCTCCCTTCTGTTTTGTGTAACTGAATTCTATAAAAGGAATCTTATCGGTAAGGTAACTGGAAGCAAGTTATTTTAATTTGAAGTTAATAAAATAATGTCCAGCACAGCATTGTGAATTCTTTCATTGTGCTTTCCTTTTATTCGGTCAATCGGGCCAAGTTGCTTGTATAAACTGGTAGAGCTCCATTGACTTAAATGGAGCTCCGGCAGTATACACTAGCAAAACATTTGGCCGATTGTGTTGTACAGGTGAAGTTGTATGAGAGTCAATCATTGTTTAATGACAGCCTCTGTTGTGATTATTTTTTTTAATGGTGGTTTTAAGTTTGTGAATGTTGCATAAATAGATTCTTAGAAATACCTGGATACCTTCAGTGTATCTATTATTTATTACCTGATACCTTCAGTGTAGCTATTATTTATTACCTGATGACCTCCCTGATGAAACGCGAAAAGAACCTGCATAAAAGTTTCATGGTGGAGCTCCAGGTTTCTCTCAATGATTTCCATAACAAATGTACATATTTTGTTAAGAAAAACAGTGTTTTCTGTCTGCCAGCGATGAAATCTCAGCATGAGATCCAAAAGTCAAATTGAGTTCTGTACTTTACACCAGGGCAACAACATTATCTTTAAGTTATAGCTTTAGTGACACTTTTATTTTCTGTGGGATTTGCAAAGATTAACTGTTTGGAAGTTAGTAAATAATTCTATTGATTCATAAGAAGGAATAGAATTATTTTATTGGTAAACACATATTTTAATTGTTTGTTTTTAATCATTCGCCAGATTTCCCACTGGTGGAGATTTTTTTTAACTGTGATTTACTTGTTCTTTAGTAGATATTTAGACAACCTTATGTTGTATCTTAGGGTATGAGAATTGCTCAGTCAGAAAAGGAGTTCTTGGACCAACTAGAATCAGCCAGGAGAGAAGCAAAGAAGTCTTTCAATGATGATGCCGTGCTGATAGAAAAATTTGTAGACAATCCAAGGTGAGAAAAGTGGATTATATTTTTAATACTAAAAATATTTTTAAAAAATAGTACAACATTTTTATGCAAGATGGGATAATTTGTGTCTTATACAGTATTGCACACTTTCTGCACTTGCATAAAAATAGGGCAGAATTATTAATTTTACAAAGTGTGAAGTGGATGACAGTGACTTTGAATGATAATTTATAACAAATCTGGCTGTCTTGGTGACATATTTGCAGCATCCTAATGGTGGTGTTGTGGAGAGAGACCTAGATATCATATACTGTATATGTTATGGCAATGACATGCCTAGTTGGTACATCAGCCTTCTGACGTTACCATTCTTTTAGGTCTAAAGGAAACAATGTGTAGTAGTGCTTAAGGCACAGAAATAGGAGTCAGAAAGAGAACCATAATCTACCTCAGATGTCCTGTATGTACTCAGACAAGTCACTTAATCTCTCGCCTCAGTCTGTACAATGGGGATGATAATACTTCATTTCCATTTATGCTGTAAACTGAGCTCATTAGCTTTCATAAAGCTCTTTTGACATATACAGATACAAGGTGTTATAGATTGCAAAGCAGTAGTATTCTTGGCATACACCTTGTTGAACATGTAGTAGGTATACATATAAATACTTTCAGCTGAAGGTACCAGGAGATTAGACTGACCAAAAACTAATACAGAAGTAGTGGACTCTAAATATTTTTTTTCTCAAACTCATGAAGTTTCAATACAATGATCATAAAGTTCAAAATCTCATTTGAACTTGTGGCTTTAGGAGGTATAATATGTTTCACGAATCAGTTAACAGAATCATGCTGATCTGCAACTGGATCCAAGAGGGCAGGCCCTTATAGCTGTATGGAACCCTATTGAAGTCAATGGCGTGCTGTGCAAGTGTCTGCCTCAGTGAAACGGATTGCAAAATAGAGGCCTTAGCGATCTTTAGTAAAATGCATTGAAACATTTGTTACTGTGAAACAGGCATGTTGAAGTCCAGGTGTTTGGTGACCAGCATGGCAATGCAGTCTATTTGTTTGAAAGAGATTGCAGTGTGCAGAGAAGACACCAGAAAATCATTGAAGAAGCTCCTGGGGTAAGTGGAGGGTTCCTAAATGGAGTTGATAAAGTAATATGATTTTGAATTTTTTGTACACATCTGTCTGCTTTCTACATCAGTGTCCATTCGGCTACTTAAATAAATAAATCTCAGAACCTTTTTGCATTTTATTTTATTTGGTTTTTGAGCTCCAGAGACAAAACCGAAGGTTAGAACGTAGGATCTTACTCTAGTGAATTAAACCATTGTGCCATCTAGCTTGGTATCCTACTTTGGGAAGTGGCCAGTACTTGATGCTTCAGAAGAAGGGAAAAAACTCCCACTTAACCTATAATTGTCCAACATTTTGCATGTTATATTTATTTCTGTCAATTTATCAAAGATTCTCTACCTTCAAGTTTTAGGACATAAGCTGATTGCTCCTTGGGTCAGGAAGCAAAGATTTTAAATATAATATGGTTCAGGATTTTACTGCAGTTTTTTTAAAGATGGCATAGTATGCGCATACAGTAGGCATGATATCTGTGAGGCTCTCAGTAATGTGTAATCTCTTTTTATCATTACATTCACAGCCAGAAATTGAGCCTGAAGTGAGAAGGAAACTTGGAGAAGCTGCTGTCAAAGCAGCTAAAGCTGTGAACTACGTGGGAGCAGGTACGTCACGTTTAACTTCCTCCTCGTGCCTGCCTCTTAAGTTAATAGAGCCTTGAGCCTCAAGTCAAATGACATTTTCTTGTTCTGGAGTATGATACACACTTGTAGCATTTTTTTTTTTTAACTTTCATGTAGTTGTCACATAGTAAATAAGTTCCAAGATAGCAAAACTTAGTATGAACCCCCTGTCCAGAGTGGTGTAGGATTACAAAAGAGGAAAAGCTAAGAAGTCTGAAAGTGAATAAGTCAGCCAAATAGTTTAATATTTGAAGGTGAATAATTTGAATGCACATCAGATTACGTGGGCAAAGTGTTTTATCATTCACCTTGCAAACAACAAAATGTCAGTGTTCAAACTTCTGGGCCTTCTCTAAAAATAATCCCATGGAAAACAGCTGTATTTTCTAGTATATTTACTAGATGAAAATCAGTTTAGAAAAATATTAACACCTCTGATTCTTTTCAAGATATTCTTTGGAAGGGAAGTCTTTTAAATTAGCATAGGACAGTTCTTCCTGAAGGTTCCTGAAGTACTTTATAAATATCATACACACACCACTACTGAAATGCAGCTGCTTCTGGAGAGAAGAGTGGCAGTGCACCAGCACAGAATGTCTTGGGATAATAAAGGTGTGCTGAGATTTGATCCAGTGGTTTCAGGCAATTTAGATGTTTCAGACCTGATGCCCAGACCATTAACACACCTCTCCAGTTTTGTCAAAACATTTTTGTCCAGCTGCAAATCACTAAATGTCTTTAGATGGCCACCCAGTAGAAAGCCTTTCTGTCTCAGTGAAATGTCTGCTTATTAAATATTTCAGGAACCGTGGAATTTATTATGGACTCTCAACATAATTTCTACTTTATGGAGATGAACACCAGGCTGCAAGTGGAGCACCCAGTTACTGAGATGATCACAGGGACTGACTTGGTGGAGTGGCAGCTTAGGGTAAGGGATAACTAATTTTAATTGTAAGGGTAGCAGGGATGGATGGTGTCTGTCTAGTGGTCTAGTGCGGTAATGCTCACCATTATTGTGTGCAGGATGCTGATCTCTCACTTCCATGGTTGGGAGTGATTCCTATTGCTCCACAGCACCCTCCCTCCCTCCCCATTTAATAAAGGAGCATTGTGGAAAGGCTTTCAATAGAATCCCCACACAGTCCTCCTCACAGTAAAAAGTCCTCTCCACAGAGTTCAATAGTGGGAGGCAGAGTAGGGCACAAATCTCTGTTCTCCTCTTAGGGGGAGTAAATACCTACAACTTGGATCGTCAGGCGTTTACTTCCCCCTTGTGGGTGGAAATTGTGTGTGCTTTTGAGACCAGTGTGGGGAGAGGGGTCTGATTGTGGTTGTCCTTGCTGGCTGGTTACCATGACCCTGCTACAGATTTCTCCATGGCATTTTACCCTTAAAATGCTTCCTGGATTTACCCTGAAACTAGTGTATTTTCCCTTACTTTTCTAGCTTTCTATCCCGATTTCTTTTGAGGGAATAACATGGTCCCTGTTAACCGATTAGTTTAAAAATCCTGTGTAATTAGAAACGCCTCCTGTGAAACCTTTTCTTAAGCTTGTGTACAGAGTAGAGTATATGAACGAAGGGAATGATTGACTAGATTCTAGCAATGGTGGCAACTAGCAAATTTTTCTAGCCACTTAGAAGGATTTTCTTCTCCCTAATAAAATCTTGTTTTCCAGATGAGCAGGCTTTTATTGTTCAGTGCTTTATAGGCTCACCTTTTTTTAATTGAACCATTGCAGTAAGAGGAAGAAAAAGCATTTTTCATTGTGCTTCAGTTTTGTGGAATGTTGTAAGATCATCTTACAGTTATAGAACTTTGGAAATAATTGTCTTTCAAAATCCTTTAAATTGTGACTTTCTTCCTGGGGAGAGAGGAAGGAATAGTTCAACATTTATCAGAATTAAACCTAAATCTATTCACCCATCACTTGTTTCTCATCACTTGTGAGGTTACTTGTGTTCAGAAGAAGGGTCCTCCTTCTTCCCCAGTCCATCTTCTCCCTCTCTTTGATCCTGCTGTCAGATAACAATATAGAATTTGTGGCATTGCTCTCATTCCTGGACAATAGACTGATATCACAAACATAGGATTATGACGTTCTCTCTGGATCAACAAGACGCTGAGTTGCAGGAGTAAATTGTTATCCAAATACACACATTTGAAATAGGAAATACAGAAAATGGGTAGTGAACTACATTGTTTTGTGTATGAATGTTTTTTAAGTTGGTTGCAATGTAAAAGTCTCTTCTTACTTGATATTGCAGCCATTGTATTCCCTGGTTGGACAACTGATACATCAAAGTGTAAGATATATTGGTCATGGAAAAAACCTAGGTCTGAAACAAGGCAAAAATGATCAATGTATTGCAATCCTTTCTCAGCCATGTTTATTCAAGAGCCAGGACAGCTAAACCACCTGACTTGGTGTTTTTTGTAGCTCCTTGACCTATTGTCTTACGTTGAAGTTGACAGTTGTTCTTATTGTATGGTTGTGAACAGTACCTTGCCTTTGTGCAGATTGTATATGTATAACTTTATATCTTATTTAGTTTCCATCTGTTATTTGCTACAATCAAAAGTTTGTGTGTCTGTACACACAAGATATCTGCATCCATGTGCTAGTGCTCTGATCCAACCTGTTCGGGTTGCTCCCAGGTGAATGGAAAATTACTGTACTACTTACAGGTTGCAGCAGGAGAGAAAATTCCCCTAATGCAGGAAGAAATTGAACTCAGTGGCCATGCATTTGAAGCCAGGATATATGCTGAAGATCCTAATAATAACTTCATGCCAGGGGCTGGACCTTTACTCCACTTGTCTACACCACCACCTGACAGTTTTACCAGGATAGAAACCGGGGTCAGACAAGGTAAAATTTGAAGACAGTATTAACTGAAAATGTCTGTTTAAAAGAACAGCTCATTACAAATGTGCTCTCAAGCAAGTTCCCTCTGGCTGCGGTTTTTTAATCTTGTGCTTAGCTTGAGACCAGAGGATATTGTCATAATTATAAAACAGTACAGAATTCCTCTCCCTGAGGATTCCACCATATCTCAGTTGGATCCCTAAATATCTCATCATCATCTTCCCACTCCAGTTATTACCCTTACGGGATAGGCAGATTGGATTTCTTTCAAAGTTTGTCAATACTATACTTTAATTCAGCAAAGAAGGTTGATGTTGAATAGTGACACCTCTGTAACATTTCAAACTCAGGCTGCCCTTGGAATTGAGAGATTGGTCCATAAATCAAACTTGTCTCCTACATGGCCATTGCAGAGCACTGGCCACTGGGTCTGTCAGTGGATGTTGCTACTATAGTGATAATATTACCATATAAAGCATAGCATCAGACATATCTATGTGAAGGTGTGTGTCAGTGTCCTTAGAAATCATTTCCTATATATTTATACTTTAGGTGATGAGGTTTCTGTGCATTATGATCCAATGATTGCGAAGTTAGTTGTTTGGGCTGAGGATCGCCAAGCAGCATTGAGAAAGTTGCGGTACAGCCTTCATCAGTACAATGTAAGTATCCTTTTGTTCTGTGTTTGTTCAGTGCCTAGCACAATGGGATCCTGGCTGTGACAGAAATACAAATAATAGTATAAGGAACCCCGGTATGATTCCAAGTCTCTACATAAGCTGTTTACACTGCTCCTATTACTATAGTAGCAAAATGCTATTACAGAAGCAAAAATGGCTGTTTTTGAAAGGGTTTAATGTAGCTACAGCCAATTCTGTTTCAATGTATTTCTTTACTTAATTACTTTGTACACTGTTAGCTATATTTTTCCTAATTTGCTACACCATTTATATCAGTGTAGTAAGCAAAGACAGGCCTGAGCTGTGAAGTTCTGTTTTGGATCTGAACTTTCCTTAGATTTGGTGGTGTCTTCGTTCTGATTGAATCTTGGTGGAATGAGGATAATCAATGGGACACAGTAATACCAGGGCACAAAATATATTGGAAGGACAGAACAGGTCATGCTGGTGGGGGTGTAGCACTATATGTGAAATAAAGCATAGAATCAAATGAAGTAAAAATCTTAAATGAACCAAACAATAATGGGGGTTTTCAACTATCCCCATATTGACTGGGTACATGTCACTTCAGGACGGGATGCAGAGATACAGTTTCTCGACACCTTAAATGACTGCTTCTTGGAACAGCTAGTCCTGGAACCCACAAGAAGAGAGGCAATTTTTGATTTAGTCCTAAGTGGAGCACAGGATCAGGTACAAGAGGTGAATATAGCTGGACCGCTTGGTAATAGTGACCATAATATAATTAAATTTAACATCCCTGTGGTGTGGAAAACACCACAGAGGCCCAACACTCTAGCATTTAATTTCAGAGAGGGGAACTACACAAAAATGAGGAGGTTAGTTAAACAGAAAAGGTACAGCACCAAAAGTAAAATCCCTGGAAGCTGCATGGAAACTTTTTAGAGACACCATAATAGATGCTCAACTTAAATGTACACCCCAAATTAAAAAACATAGTAGGAGAACCAAAAAAGAGCCACCATGACTAAACAACAAAGTAATAAAAGCAGTGAGAGACAAAAAGGCACCCTTTAAAAAGTAGAAGTTAAATCCTAGTGAGGAAAATAGAATGGAACATAAACTCTGGCAAATGACGTGTAAAAATATACTTAGGAAGGTCAAAAAAGAATTTTGAAGACCAGCTAGCCAAAGACTCAAAAAGTAATAGCAAAAAATTTTTTAAGTACATCAGAAGCAGGAAGCCTGCTAAACAACCAGTGGGGCCACTGGACAACCAAGATGCTAAAGGTCCACTCAAGGACAATAAGGCCATTGCAGAGAAACTAAATGACCTCTTTGCATCGTTCTTCATGGCTGAAGATAAGAGGGAGATTCCCAAACCTGAGCCATTCTTTTTAGATGACAAATCTGAGGAACTGTCCCAGATTGAGGTGTCATTAGAGGAGGTTTTGGAACAAATTGATAAATTAAACAATAAGAAGTCACCAGGACCAGCTGGTATTCACCCAAGAGTTCGGAAGGAACTGAAATGTAAAACTGCAGGACTACTAACTGTAGTCTGTAACCTATCATTTAAATCAGCTTCTGTACCAAATGATTGGAGGATAACTAATGTCATGCCAATTTTTAAAAAGGGCTACAGAGGTGACCCTGGTTGGTAAGCTTGATTTCAGTACCAGGCCAACTGGTTGAAACTATAGTAAAGAACAAAATTATCAGACACAGAGATAAACATAATTTGTCGGGGAAGAGTCAACATGGTTTCTGTAAAGGGAAAGCATGTCTGAACAATATACTAGAATTCTCTGAGCGGGTCAACAAGCATGTGGACAAGGGGGATCCAGTGCATAGAGTATACTTAGATTTTCAGAAAGCCTTTTGCAAGGTCCCTCACCAAAAGCTCTTAAGCAAAATAAGCAGTCATGGGATAAGGGGGAGGGTCCTCTCATGGATTGGTAACTGGTTAAAAGATAGGAAACAAATGGTAGGAATAAATGGTTAGTTTTCAGAATGGAGAGAGGTAAATAATGGTGTCCGCCAGGGGTCTGTAATGGGACCAGTCGTATTTAACATATTCATAAATGATCTGGGAAAAGGGGTAAACAGTGAGGTGGCAAAATTTGCAGATGATACAAAACTACTCAAGATAGTTAAGTCCCAGGCAGACTGTGAAAAGCTACAGAAGGATCTCTCAAAACTGGGTGACTGGGCAACAAAATGGCAGATGAAATTCAATGTTGATAAATGCAAAGTGATGCATATTGGAAAACCTAATCCCAGCTATACATATAAAATGATGGGATCTAAATTAGCTGTTACCACTCAATAAAGAGATCTTGGAGTCATTGTGGATAGTTCTCTGAAAACATCCGTTCAATGTGCAGTGGCAGTCAAAAAAGTGAACAGAATGTTGGGCATCATTAAGAAAGGCATAGATAATAAGACAGAAATATCATATTGCCTCTATATAAATTCATAGTACACCCACATCTTGAATACTGCATGCAGATGTGGTCGCCCCATCTCAAGAAAGATATATTGGAATCAGAAAAGGTTCAGAAAAGGGCAACAAAAATGATTAGGGGTATGAAATGGCTGGTGTGTAAGGAGAGATTAATAAGACTGGGACTTTTCAGCTTGGAAAAGAGACAATTAAGGGGGGATATGATTGAGGTCTATAAAATCATGACTAGTGTGGAGAAAGCAAATAAGGAAGTGTTATTTCCTCCTCCTGATAACACAAGAATTAGGAGTCACCAAATGAAATTAATAGGCAGCAGGTTTAAAATAAACAAAAGGAAGTATTTTTTCACACAACGCACAGTCAACCTGTGGAGCTCCTTGCCAGAGGATGTTGTGAAGGCCAAGACTATAACAGGGTTCAAAGAAGAACTAGATAAATTCATGGAGGATAGGTCCATCAATGGCTATTAGCCAGGATGGGCAGGGATGGTGTCCCTAGCCTCTGTTTGCCAGAAGCTGGGAATGAGCGACAGGGGATGGATCACTTGATGATTACCTGTTCTGTTCATTCCCTCTGGGGCCTCTGGCATTGGCCATTGTCGGAAGACAAGATACTGGGCTAGATGGACCTTTGGTCTGACCCAGTATGGCCGCTCTTATGATGTTCCAGTTTGGGTCCATTGAAGAAGTGAGCCCAAACTGTAGTGTTTTAAACTCCAGTCTGCACATTTTCAAAATTCAAAAAATTTGGCTATTGTCATCTAGTTCAGGCCCTTGTCTAATAGTAACTCCTTAAATTATAAAGGATTGTTCAGTATTTAAAATTTTACTATTACTTATTTAACATAGCAAAACAAACCAGAATGAAGAATGCAGATAGCATTTCTAATGCAAAAGGTTTGCCTTAAAGTGAAGCCAGTTGCAGTGCATAGTTTATTTACATTGACTGATATAAAAATAAGGGACACAATCAACTTAAAAATCATGCATCTGAAAATGTTTTGTCTGCTATTGTTAGAAGTAACGCAGAAGATTATTATAACTGACAGAGATCAGAGAAATACATTTTTCTACGTTTGTTTGGTTTTTTGTTTTGTTTTCTAAGTTCATCTAGTCTATACATTTGACAGCACATTGTAACAAATCAGCTTCAGTAATTTCCCCAGACTAATCAGTTTCCTCTGTTGTTTGAGTGGGTCTTTTGCACAGCAACAGAAGAGAGAGAATCTAATAATTATTTTAAAAATGGTGGGAGTCGGGTGCGGGTGTAGCACCTGAAAGACTTTTAACTCTTTAATTGACTGCATTTCAAGTTGACTATGTCTTGTTAAACACTTGAGGTAGGGTTTCCAAAAGCATTCAGCGCTGACCTCGGTCTGCTCCCATTAACATGAGAGGTTAAACTCCTGTTGACTTCAGTGAAGGAAGAATTAGGCCAAAAGTGAAAATCCTACCTTTGTTCTTCCAAGGTGATAGTTTCTTAAAGAATGGGATATATACCAATTGGAATGTTTACTCTTTCTCTTGTCAGGGCTGTGCTGCACTGATGTCACTTTTTAAGAAGACATTTTCGGTATCAGTGGAGCAGACAGCTGTAGGTCCGCTAGCAGCTCTTCATTTTCATTTGGGAATGGGGGGGGGGGGGGCTTTTTTTTGTTCTGTTTTTTTGCGCAGTGTTGTTGTAGCTCTGTTGGTCCGAGGATATGAGACACACAAGGTGAGTGAGGTAATATCTTTAAATGGACCAACTTCTGTTGGAGAAAGAGACAGGCTTTCAAGCTCTACAGACCTGAAGAAAAGCTTTATGGAGCTCGAAAGCTTCTCTTTCACCAACAGAAGTTGGTCCAACAAAAGATATTATCTCACCCACCTTGTCTTTCTTTTTCTTGACAGATCGTAGGACTAAGCACCAATATTGATTTCTTACTAAGCCTGTCAGGACACCCACAGTTTGAGGCTGGAAACGTGCACACCAATTTCATTTCTCAATACCATGATGAACTGTTTCCAGCCAAACAGGCCACCCCAAATGAAATTTTGTGTCAGGCTGCTCTGGGACTCATACTGAGAGAGAAAATGATAACCGATGCTTTTAGAGTTCAGTCTGGTGGTAAGATCATTTTTTCCCTTTCCTTTAGTTTATTTTTTCTTTGAGGGGATGAGACAGAAATCGGAGCTTTTGTCCACTTCATTAATTTTGCACTCGCATTTTGCCGCACTGTTTCATTGTTTAATCTCCTGACATCTGGTTACTACCATCCACTGAAAGGGCAGGAGATAGCTTTCTTTAGGTGACAGAGGTTAAACATAACACCATTGTGATGCATGTGTTCTTCACTAGGTAAAAAGGGAATGTTCTAATGTATTTCAGATAGAAACACACAACTCTCCATTTGCATTTGTGTGTTGTTTCCACTTCGTTCCTGTCATCTTCAAAATTTCTGCAGATTTCTCTCCAGTGAGGAGGGCTAGCTCAGAGTCTTTTCAATGTCCAGCGATACTGTTTCTTCACCCAACCCTAGGATTTTCAGATTAAAACACTAACTGGATCCCAGACAGGATATGGAGAGGCAAAATGGTGTAGTGGATTGAGCATGGCACTAGAAGCTAAGAACTCCTGCACTGTATTCCTCGCTCTTCCATTGTGACCATGAGAATTTTTAAAGTCACTTACAGCTTATCTAACACCCACCGAAATCAATGGAAGGACTTCTATTGACTTAAGTGACCTCTGAAGTCTGTTTTCATCTCTCTAAGAAGAGAAGAATATTTACAGTTATACATTAGAGGATTAAAATGGCTGATAATGGCTAGACAGGTAGCAAATTGTGATTGCTGTTTGATGATTGACTAAGAATTGCACATGCACCTAGTGTGTGCTATGCCACCATTTTTTGTTAAATCACCACCTCCTACCCTCAAGTCTACTTCTGTCCCTCATCCATTTATTATGTCTTATCTTACAGATTGTAAGCTAATTGGACCAGGGACTGTCATTTACTATATATTTATACAGTAACTGACAATGGAGCCCCAGCCTGCTTCAGGCCTTTTGGTGCAACATAAATATTTAATAACAATAACATCATCATCATCATAATTAATAATAAATGTTAATAAAGTGATTTGAAGATATAAAACACTACGTAAGTGCTAAGCGTTCTTATGTGCTTTATTTGTAATACAGTAAATGCAGCATCAACTGTTTGTGTACTTGGCCTTCTAGATAAATTCTCACCGTTTGCATCCAGCAGTGGCAGAAGAATAAATATATCCTACACCAGAAAACTGACTCTCCTAGATGGTGAAAACAGTAAGTGACTAGCTGTGGGTAACCTGCTTATTTCAACATGCACACACACACAAAGTTGTAAAGATTTGGAAGAGGGAAGAGCAAACAGATGTAGGAAAAAAGTTTATTTAAGATTGATTGGGGAGGGGAAACCCATAAAGATCACATACTCCAGTCAGCGTTTTTAAAGATAATGGTTAATTCCACACTCAGATTCCTGGAGACACTGGCCAGATTTTTTTAAAAGTGTCCCTAAATTTAGGATTCTAAATCCATATTTAGACACCTCAGTAAAGGATCGAATTTTCTTAGGACTTAAGCACCTGCAACTCCCACTGACTTCACTGGGTTATGGATGGTCAGCACCTTTGAAACACTAGTCAGTTTATTCAGGTATCTAAATATGAATTTAGGAACCTAGGGTTAGGCACCCAGCTTTGAAAATTTTGCTCTAAATGTCAGGACAACCTTCTACGAGGTTTGCTGAGCTAGTCTAACAGTTTTGGTTGGCCTTCTCATTTGGAAATTTATATTTATGTTGAAAAAGATGCTCTGAACTCTGTTTTTAAGTTTAATTTTTCTCTAAGTCAAGTAAATCTTGTTATTTTTTTTTTAAATATTTTATTAAACAGATGTGGACATAACTATAGATTACAATCATGACGGTTCATATAACATGCAGGTAAAGTTCTGTTTTCTCATACTCTTTAGTAACTGATCTCATCATAATGATGAGTAAAGTTAATTTACTGTATGTCTCTTATTAGATATAGGCTGGCTGCATCACCTATTATTAATGTTGCCCAACACTTTTCATTATAAAATCCTTTTTTCAGTTGCTTTTAACTGTGCCAGACTTATATGTTTGGTCTGAAATTTTCCATGTCGGGTGTCTGCCTCATGCTTATATATATATTTTTTTTTTAATGTTTCAGCCAAAATGATTGTGATTTCTGAGGATGAGGCTAAGGAAAAACATGTTGTCTGTCAGTCTTATCTTCGAATACTCTCTCTCCCCCATGCTTTGTAGCAGGGACTTGATATGTGGCGGAGGGGAGGCCTGTGTCAGAAATGTACCTTTTGCCATCCTAACAAAAATCCAAACAAATTTGGCCAAATTATAAACCTTTGAAAAACCTTTGGATAGCACATGCTCAGTAGAGACTTCTTATGTTTTCGCAACTAAATTCCCTGAAGTTTCTGTCTAGGGCTAAGTAGCATTTTCCCTGCAATGGCAGGTCCAGGCAGCTGAATGGAAAGCAAGGAACCTGTCTGTCCTGTGCTTTCAATGACCTCCTCTGCTGGGCCCAAGCAGTGTGCGGGAGGAAACTGCCTCATTTGAATGCACAGGGAGCAAGAGCTGAACTGGTGGAGAGAAAATGGGAACAAGGAGCCTGGTGTTGTGGGGTCGGGGAAGACTGGGACTGGAGGCTGATGGGATGGGAGAGGGAAACTGGGACTGGCTGAGGAAGGAGACTGAGACTAGGAGCAAGGAAGGGAAATGGTGAGTGCGTACTGGGAGCCTGTAGGTGTATGCTTAAATCAGAGGGGGGCTGAGAGGGAGATTGGGACTGGCTGGGCAAGGAAACTTTGACTGAGAACCAGTGGGGTGGGAGGGAAGAAGATAGAGGGAAGCTGAGACAGTTTTGACAAGAAGCTGGAACGTGATGGGAGAGAAGCCATGAGAATAAATAAAGGTTTAGAAAACGTGCCTCAGTAAAAGGCTCAAGAAGCTCACTCTATTTAGTTTATCAAAGAGAAGATTAAGGGGGATTTGATCACAGTCACAGGGCTCTTCAGTCTATCACACAAATATATAACGAGATCCAATGGCTGGAACTTGAAGCTAGGCAAATTCAGATGAGAAATAAGACTCAAATTTTTAACAGTGAGGATAATTAACCATTAGAACAAGTTACCAAGGGTTGTGATGCATTCTCCATCACTGGAAATTTTAAAATCAAGATTGGATGTTTTTCTAAAAAATATGCTCTAGTTCAAATAGCAATTAATTCAGGGAGGTCAGACGAGATAACCACTATGGTCCTTTCTGGCTTTATGATCTTTGAAACTGGGACTGGCTGGGAAAAGAGATTGGGACAAGGATCTGGGGAGGGGACGCTGAGGTTGGATGAGGAGCGCGGCAGAGAGATTGGGCCTGGGAATCAAATCAGTGGGGGGTGGAGAACATGAGTGGGTGAGACTGGAAGGGTGCAGGAGAGAGACAGATTTGATGAGGGGCAGAGGGGAACTAGGAATGTCTGGACAAAAAAGGTTGGAGGAGAGCAGAGTAGGACAGGGAGTCCAGAGAAGGACGTTCAGCGAAGGAGACTGGGACTGCAATGAGAAACATGATAACTGGAGACTGGGACAGGGTTGGCAAGGAGAATAGGACAAGGAGCTGGGGTTAAGGAAGTGGGACAAGGAAAGATTAGAGAAAATGGGGCAGAAGAGTCAGTGCCCACTAGAGCAAAATCATCTCTAGAGTCTGGAATGTAATCCAAGATTCCTGAGTCTCACCATTCCTGTGCTGTTAAAGAACATTATTAAGGTTGCAAAGCATTCAAAGTTAGGTTTGGCCCTTTTGCATATGCTGTATGACATAGTCTTCAAGTTCATAATCATAGTGGGATAGCCACTCGGTCAACCTTATTTTAGGGTGCACAGAAGGGTTATTTAGTGGATTCTGTATCTCAAGACCACACATTTTAAGAATCCACGTGATAACACTCTATCATTGTTGAGTATTTTGAAATGCCAACATTTCACCCCTCCCTCACCACCACCCCTCATAATCAAGAAGAGTTCACATTGTTACTGCTCATTTTAGGGCACACCGCCTATACTCTACCGAGGGCTCGAGGCGTGACCTAGTCAATTTAGGCACCCCCACCCTTTCCCTTCCAAGGGCTCAGGGTGTAAGGTACTTATCCTTACGCATGGGGCTCAGGAAGAAACCTGGTCAATTTAAGTACCTGCCCCTGCCCACAGGGCTCTATGGGTCTGTGGACGCTTTTCCCAGGGAAAGAGCCTTGCACAGTTGTGCTCTAAATACCTATTTATTAGCAGCACACACAGATCACGTATATCAAGTGAATCGCTAATGGTCACCACTCCCAATATACAGACAAATTTCACCCGATAGCCAGTCAGGATCCATTCATCTGGGGGTTCCCAGCAATGCCTCTACACGTCACGGTCGTGCAGAGGTCAGAGTTCCAGCAGCTTGATGTTGAACTGCTGTCCAGAAATGGTTCCCAAAGAGCATTGTTCTTTATATACATTATATAGGTAAAAGTCGGTACCTCCTTCAGATTTACTAATCCTACCACATTATCCCGCACTCCTAAATAACAAAATATTTAACCAATTCCATACTGGCACCTAGGTGTCGTCCTTGTTGCCCAAGTTTTTTACATTTGTATCTTTCAGGCCCAAATTGTAACTTAGTTGTGACCTTCTCTGTTTATGCAGACAGCATAAAAACACTGGTTAGAGCTTGTTTTACCGTTTATTGAGTCTCTTTCTGTATCCTTCCTAATTTCCTAGTGCTGGGTATGTCTACTTTGCAACCTTGATGGTTATAACTCTCGTTAGGGACATTCCTGAGGTGGGAGTGCTTTATCAGCAGCAGAACATTGTTTTTTTTTTTTCAATTTTAGTGGTGAACTCCCTGAGTTTTACCCAAGACTGGTTTAATATGGAGGGGTGTGGGGGGACGGGGAGTGTTGTTCAGGTCTCAGGTCTATGACATGATTTGGGGCATACAAAATCAAGGCAGTAAATTGAGGCAAAATTTAAGCCATTCTTACATGGTTTTATCACAAGCGAACACTGAAACAAGTGTGTGTTCTCTTTTTCACTCTTTAGACATGATAGATTCTCAAGGCTCGTGGAACATCTTACAGACTGCTTCTGTTCTATAGCATGATCTTTAATACAAATGGAGGCAGCTAAGCCAAGTTCCTTGAATAATTAATAACCTAATATTAGAACAGCAAATTGCTGAGTCCAGGTTAAGGATTTAAAGAAAGTAAAACCTATGGAATGAGAACAGTATATGTTCATTTTTATGTCCATTTCCAATACCTCTGCACATCTAGGCCTTGAACAAGTGTGATCTCTTGGCTCAAGAAGTTAATTTTAATGCAATTAACATAAGAACAAGACTGAGAGAAACTATTGTTAACCAATAAATATTTTCATGTATACAATTTTTCATCTTTAGCATACTGGAAAAGTACAGGATTAGCATCTCTGAAAAGTTAAATCCTCTATGTACAGAACAGGGATAGCATGCTAGAAGTACTGTAAGATTCCCCATGCTGTCTCACCCCTGTTGCGGAACGATCACTTAGGAAGAGGAGGGGCACCAGATTGAACAGGCTGTGGAGACTGAACCAATCTCTAACCTTTCTGCTGTGATTCCCAGCAGTGGCGCTACTTATTTCCTGTAGGAGTGGAGGGTTATTTAATCGGGACACCTGTCCATTTGGAATTGGACTGAGACCATCATCTTACTCACGTGGAATATCAAACAGCCATCATATGGTAACTACTTTGGGTTACTATCAACCTTGGCTGGATTGTCATTAATGACCAAAGACTTCTAGGCATAAATTATCCAATTTGAGAGTCTGATTCTACAGTGCTTCCGTAAATTCGTTTAGAAGTTTTGTCTGTGAAATTTTCCCTAATCCAGGAGTTCTCCTCAGAACCTCCATTATCAGTATTCCTCCTTCAAGTGCAACCTTCGTTTTTGTCTTCTTGCTTATCTAACTTTGGCAGAGCTACCCATCAGCGTGGGCGGGAGAAGGGGGAACGACAACGACGAATGGTACTTACTATGGAGAGTAACTTGTATCCCTTCCCAAGGGTAGTTCATTCAGCATACAAATCATTCTTCATAAACTAGGATTTCTTTCTAGCAATTTCTTGTGAAACTTTTTTTCCCAAGAAATTAACCATGTATATGTTAAGCAAGCCTTTGTCCCTTTATGTCACCTGGGAGATAATAGGGTCACGAGCGCTTAGGTTCTCTAGAGTTACTGAAGAAATTAATCTGTGCTTACTGTGAGGAAAACCCTTAAAAATCAAAACAAAACACAGGGAAAAAACTACATGGTAGAATATAACTGAATATTATCCACATCACACTGGTGTGACTAAGGACATTTAAATATATATGTTAACACTTGAATGCAAATGTTTACTATCATGTCCATTTATAACAATGATTTTTGTCCTGGAAATACTATTCTAAAGAGAGAATGCAGTGTTATATTCAATCATCAGCAACAGGGTTTAGATATTTGCTAATACTGTAACATTTAATTTCTATGACTATAAATGCTCCTTTTTATGACTACAGCATAGCATTTAGGCTTACTGGGTCATACAATACAGACAGAACGGCCTTATCCTGCCTGTATAATCAGTTTGGCCATTCTTTCTTCTTAGCCCTGAGTACTGAAGCACTGGGCATTTTCCACTGCTGAAACCCAATGGAGATAGCTTCCCCCATTTTCCACAATGCACTGATACAAACCCAGTTATGCAGCATAGTAGGTATAGCCGCACAAACTGAGAATGGGAGAAAAACTCCTTTGCGGACACAAATTGAACTATGTTGCTTGTAACCCATTAAGGTAATTGTGCCGCTGATTGGTTACAAAATTACAGTTAGGCTCTGTGCCTATAACATCTTTTAACAGGAACAACTGTTTTTCAGATAAAAGATAAAGCTTTCCATGTTTCCGGAGACATTTCTAATGAGGGAGATTCGACTTACCTGAGATGTACAGTAAACGGGAGTGTTTGTAAATCTAAGCTGGTCATTTTGGACAACACTATTTGCCTCTTCTCACTGGTAAAGTTTCTTTTTCATCATCTGAGATTTAAAATCCCAGCTGAGGGGGGTAAGCAGGAGTGTGAAATGGAGTGTTGTGGACTTAGACAGGTGATCTTAAATTTAGGGGGTGAGATGTGTCACTATTTCAAATTTTTATAGCAACCCATAATCTTCAGATCCTTGCTAGATTTATAACTATAATTAATTATCATTAATTTATAATTGTAATGTACTTCATTTTTAAAATAAAATAATGAAAAATAAAAGTAATCAAGATGGAGCTGGAGGAGGAGAACTCCAATTTAGCCTTGAAAAATAAATTGAGATTAACATGACAATTTACTTTGGCATTCTCTGCATTGCATTAGCAGTAGTACTTATGAAGAAGAAATGTCCCAGCTTCCATGGTAATGCTGGTCCGTTTTTTCCAGTAAACGTCATTAAAGGAAATTAAAATTACTTTGTGATAAATGTCATGTGAAATCCACATGAATAAACAAACTACTTAATTACTTAGTAACAAATTTATTAACTTCTGTCACTATAAACATAAATCAAGGTTTGTACCAGTTGTAATGTGTTATGACATTAACTCAATCTTGATTTATTTACTTTTCTGTAGAAAGGCAGTGCACAAATTGGGCTTCCAATACCTAAATACTTATCTGGAGCGAGTGCAACAGGAACTCAAGGAGGTGCTGTAGCACCTATGACTGGGACAATTGAAAAGGTGATTGTTACAAATGTGGGATGTTTCAGAGTAACAGCCGTGTTAGTCTGTATTCGCAAAAAGAAAAGGGGTACTTGTGGCCCTTAGAGACTAACCAATTTATTTGAGCATTTATTTGTCTTCTGCAGTTTCCACAGTATGCATCCGATGAAGTGAGCTGTAGCTCACGAAAGCTTATGCTCAAATAAATTGGTTAGTCTCTAAGGTGCCACAAGTACTCCTTTTCTTTTTGCGAAATGTGGGATGGGGAGGGAAAAGGAAACCTTTTTGAACGTCTCCTACATAGCCAGGTTCTAATAGGTTCTGCGGTAGGGGAAGCATGTCAGTCCTGAGGCTGCCCTGGCTCCTTCCAGTTGGGGAAAATTCCTCGGTTTGTTCACCTGTACAGATGTTTTCTAGACTTCCTGGTCTTGTTTCTACAGAACACAGGAAGAACGCTTTTAAAATTCTAAGTATTTGGCTAAACTTGCCATTTTTAATTAAATTTCTTCCTTTTAATATGGCTTTTCAGCCACATGTCCCTACAGCTGAAACCTTGGAGGCTCTCTGATCTATTCCCTCATGGCAGATAAGCCTACTGAAAAGGATCAGTCTAGAAGATGCCTTTATTATTCAGCTCTCCTTTAGCTTTTCTCTGAAGGAAACTTTCACCTCTTTTGCTAGCCAGATATCCAGGTAGAAATCCTGTCCAAGTGATTTTGATTGTATGGACATACATGATTTTTCAATCCTTGCTTGCTTTGAATTTGTAGATATTTGTGAAAGCAGGGGACAAGGTACAAGCTGGAGACCCACTAATGATTATGATAGCTATGAAAATGGAGGTGAGTGACATTAAAAGGGTTTAATTACTGAGAAGAAAAACGAACAAACTCCAGTGGTCCTGAAATGAATCCAGGGTTGGTTTATTGGAATATTGTACAATTCAGTCTTGTTTCGTCATCAACACCACTTGAAATATTGAAAAACTAATACATTATCTGACTGGATTTCAGAGAATTATGTTTACTGGTACATTAT
Source organism: Natator depressus (assembly GCF_965152275.1). NCBI lineage: Eukaryota > Metazoa > Chordata > Testudines > Cheloniidae > Natator > Natator depressus. Next base: position 9,499,966 of record NC_134242.1, read on the forward strand.
TATCAAAGAATATTTTTATCTGTAATTTTTGTAAATGTTCATTTTGTTAGCTCTTTAAATGCCTCAGAAATCAATCGTCCATTATTTTCAATACAAAACCATCTTTCATAATCTGGATGTTTTACTTTATTTTCTCTCACCGTGATTTAAACACATGATATTATTACCTACAGTTGCTTTATGCTGAAATTCAGCAAGCAGTGATTCTCTCTCTAAATATATACCCAGCGTTTTCTTGTGTGTAATCCTGTTGATTATTGTTTACATAAAGCTTTACAGAGAGTAGACTAAAGATTCTTTGTAAGAGTCAACATGAAATGTAGCAGTATGTGGGATGTTCTATCATGTTTTGTTACATTTCTTGGCATTGGCTAAAATTGCCAGCACTATCCCAGTTTCTGTAGTTTGAGCTGGTTGGGTTTGGATTTATTTTTACAGTGCAGTGTATGGGAGCTGAACTAAATAATGGAACAGATTTAAGCTAGTGTTTGAAATAATTTATAAATTTTGATAACGTTGTGTAAAATCCTGCATGCTGAGAAAATTAATTCATATTTAAAATTATTAAAACTTATTTTGGTAATTGTGTATCTCTGGGTGGTTGTAACATTGGTATCCGTGTTACATATGTGGCTCTCTGTGTCTTTCATTGACAATTTACCTACATTTTTGTGGTCCTATTTAAAATAAACAGGTAAATTGCAAAAATAGAAAGAGGTTTCAGAGTAGCAGCCGTGTTAGTCTGTATTTGCAAAAAGAAAAGGAGTACTTATGGCACCTTAGAGACTAAGAAATTTATTTGAGCATAAGCTTTCGTGAGCTACAGCTCACTTCATCGGATGCATTCAGTGGAAAAAACTGAATGCATCCAATGAAGTGAGCTGTGGCTCACGAAAGCTTATGCTCAAATAAATTTGTTAGTCTCTAAGGTGCCACAAGTACTCCTTTTCTTTTTTAAAAATAAAAGAAGTTAATTTAAATGAATCCTTGCTAAGATATAAAAAATTATTTGTTGTTTGGATTATTAGACTAATCCTATTTAGAAACTATCAGTGCAACAAAAGATACAATGGAAAATTAACATGATATAATAATATGAGCCAAATTTGGACTTGGTGTGTAAGCAGCTGGTAATCACATCTTAAGATAGCCTAAGATCTGTTAAATAAAAACATTTCCTATCCACCAAAGAAAAATATATTAAATACATCAGCAGAGTCCTTTCAAAGGAACTGACCTGTTAAATGGTTAACATTGTTGGACTAAAATTGAGTTCTTTTAACAGATATCTAATTTATTTTTAGAAAGGAACAATGAAGCAAAACAAGATGGAAATAGCTGTGCTTCAAAATGTAACCCCAAATAGTGTTTTGTTTTCTTCTCCAGTTAAATATTGAAGAGGAAAGACCAAAGTAACTTGAAAATGAGGTTCTTTCAGGAACAAAAATAACATTTTAAAAGAATGAAATGTATCAAAAGAAGTGGCAAATGTTGATTTGATCTAATCTCACCTCTGCTCAGTATTTATATGGTTGATTGTACTAAGATGGAGTTGTTATTAAAACAAGAAAGAAATTTTTAAAATATTCTATTGATTTATCTATGCACTTGTTTTTATGCAGCATACCATAAGGGCTCCAAAGGCAGGAATAATAAAGAAGGTTAATTACCAGGAAGGCTCTCAGGCCAGCAGACATGCTCCACTAGTTGAGTTTGTGGATGAAGACATGGAATCAAAATGAACTCCAAGGAAGGTGCTATTTTTTGCTTTCTTGGTTTTCTCCAAGAAGAAGGTGTCTTGTTCAGCATTCCATGGACATAGTTACATTGCAGATTATATCCACTTCCCCTAAAAACGGAGCATTACTGAATTGTAATAAAAGTTAAACAGCTAAGGGTCTGATCCTGCAATCCTTAATTGCTCAATAGGAATTTTACACTACATTTGCCCGATTAATGACTGCAGGATATGACCTTAAATTGGTATTTACAGGTGTTTTTGTAGTGATTGGAGACCAGCTTCCAAAGTATTGCTTCTTGCCTACTCTGTCATTATGAGCTGCCATATTTTTTCCCTTAAACTTTCCTACATTTCAGACTCCTTGTAAGGCAATTTGAAAGCTGACAGTGATAGGCAAGTTTAAATGAGTGCATAATAATAATATCATCCTTACTGAGGCAAAACTCCCATAAATGGCCTGAGTTTTGCATGCAGGATTGGTCCCATCAAATACTTTGAAAATCTCTGATAAAAGGTGTTGTAGAAGGGAAAAGAAATATTATTGCTATATTAATCAAAACTGAATCTGTTTTCAGGATGGATTATTTTATCTTGAGAGCTCAGATTGTAATACAGAAAGACTGTACATGTATTTAATATTAAAATGTTTGTGCCATAATAAAATATGTATTTTAAAATTCAGATTACTTATCCCATATCTCTTCATGTTTGTCTGCAAACCTTATATGTTGTTCGTTTGCCAGAATGTGTTGTTCCCAAGATCATTATAAAGATATGAAATGTCAGACTGATGACAATACTGATTGCTACTTTCATGTGTACATTTTTTTCATGAAGAAAAATGTGTGGTTCTTTTATACACAAATGCAGTATAAGTGAGGGAATACTACATACTGGCTATTTATTTTTAACTTGTTGATGCTGAACCCCAAATGCTTAGGGAAAGGGAAAGGACACTTTATTAATAAAAATGCCCATTTTAATTATTAAAACCTTTCAAATTCCTTTCACGATTTATACAGTGTGAAGTGCTTTTTGTCATATGAACTTTCAGGATACTGTGTAAGTGCCCATTGTGGTTATCTGGCATGATTTGAACTGTAGACAGGACAATATAGTTGTTATAGAACCGTGTTAGAGAATCACCGTACTCATGATGGCTCTAATCCTGCAGAGATTTCTCAGGGGTCCAGGTGCTGGCCGTCTGGCTCCCTGTTTAAAACTGGACTATGGGAGCAGGAACTGTAACTGGGGGCCAAGGGTTGGAGTCAAAGTCAGGAGCCAGGAACCAGAGCCAGAATCAGGAGTCAGGAACCAGAGCCAAGACTCAGAGATGGGAGTCAGGACCAAGGAAGGGGATGTAAGCTGGAGCAAGGCTGGATCCTGAGCAATCACAGCAGCAGGCCTAGCGTTGAGCAACCAGTGACCTGCTGGTGAGCTAAAAGCAGGCCTGCTGGCTCTCTTCAGCCAATCAGGTGGTCTGACCGCAATCCAGCTGAGCTCATTAATCAGCCTGGCTAGTCCTCAGGCTCATTCATCTGAAGGTGCTCAATCCTGACAAGCTCTGTGCAGACGGTCTTTGTACCTGTGTGGAGCCTCTCTGAAGTCATTGTGGGCTCAAGCCATTACTTCAGGGGTTCTCAAACTGGAGGTCATGACACCTCAGGGGGTCACAAGGTTATTACATAGGGGATTGCGAGCTGTCAGCCTCCATCCCCAAATCCTGCTTTGCCTCCAGCATTTATAATAGTGTTAAATATAAAAATGTGTTTTTAATGTATAAGAGGATCGCACTCATAGGCTTGCTGTGTGAAAGGGGTCACCAGTACAAAAGTTTGAGAACCACTGCACTACCTCATGATGAGTTTGTTAATATGATTCTATGACTGCTGACCTGACCACAATGCAGACGAAAAACGTTAGAACACAGACTTTTAGACAGTTGTATGTTGGCCTGGTGGTGTGTAGGCAGTCCTATTTACTTCCAGTTAGGTGTCTTCAGTGCCTTCAGTGGGACTCCATAGGATTGGACTCTAGATACAGACATTTGAAGTAATTTCTATAAGAGGCTTTGTGGTTTAGCGAGTAAGGTATGGGTCTTTCTTCCACCTTGTACGCCAGGATTCTGTTCCTGTCTCTGCGTTTAAACCTCTTATATGAATCTTTACCAAGTCATTTAAACTCTCTGAGCCAGCTTCTCCTGTCTGACTAATTCACTTTGCGCAGTTTACTCAAGCTCTCCGTTCCTCAGTTACTCCATTTGGCGGATGGATAAGTGCACATTTTTCATAGACCAAAGGGGCATTTGGGTGGGGAATGAAGAAGGACAAGTCTTTTATGAGATCCAGTTTTCTCTTGCTTCTGAAAATTATCCCTGTCTGATTCTTGGAAGCTAGCAGCAAAAATGTTCTCTGTTGCTATGTTTTTTTTTTCTCCAGAAGCTTCATTGACAGAGAATCTCATCTAGTTTTCAAATGATGGCAATTTCTTAAACATTTTATTATTTCTGCCCTTTAAAACTGCCTCCTGTATGAGCCAATGTCAAAATCTACCCATATTTCCAGTGTTGTGCTGTAATGTGATTTAATTAGGCAGGTAGAGAAACACTTGCAAAAAAAGTCACAAATGAGCCATTTTTGAGCCATACTTAATCAACGTTTTCAGAAAATATTCTAGCTGACATTAAAAAATGTGAAAGTATGAGGATTTTTCCTTGCTGTTATGAAGATCAAAATTAATCTTATGGGAACATAGTTGCAACTTTAATTGCCACCTCTTTGCAGTAGAAACCCAGCTGCAGAGACAGGGCTGGAAGACAGGCCATCTAGCTTTATAAACATGAGATTCTTGTACCTGAGCTAAAGGAAGATCTGTACTTGTCAGCTATAGAAATACCTTTGGTAAGCTCCAGCTGGCCAGCAGGGGGCAACATGTTCGCATATACACAGAGGGGCAGATTCACAGCTGGTGTAAATTGCCATAGCTCCATTCAGTGGAGCAGTCACTTTATACCAGCTAACAATTTGCCCCGTAGTGCCTACTCCTACACAAGGCGGTAGCAGAAAACACACTGGTCTAGCAAATAGGGCATGGGAGTGGAAGGCAGGAAAGCTGGATTCTATTCTCACTTACCCACTGTGATTCACTGTGTGACCTTGGGTAAGTCATGTAAACTATGTTTGCCTCAACTTCCTCATATATAATGGGGATAATGACACTTAACGCATTGAGATCGTTAGAGAAATGTGTTATATAAGTGCCAAAGTACTTATTTTGCATGCATGCTGGTAAAATTGTAATTTCAGATGCAGGCTTCATCATTATTTGTAGAGTTTAAGCTTTTGCATTTTATTTAGGGGAAAAATCTAAGCAAGTGAATTATAAATTCCCTTCTTTAGATTTATTAACTCCTTGGCTGTAATGGTCAGAGTCATCCAGTTGCCAGTAAATCCCAGCTCCCTGCATCAAGAGTATTAAAAAGTGAACCCTGAGTGTTTTTGTTAGGGACTTTTAAAGCTCAACCAACAGTGGGGAGGAGGGGTTGTACCTGAGCAGAGTCTCATCTTCCTTTATAAAAGCATGAATTTTAATACTCAAAGCAAAACATGTTCATTTCACAGGGAAGACCTACCAATGTACTTATTACAGCTGTACTGGTATCTGTTGATTATTTTTCTCTGGACTCTGACTGTCAAGAATTATTTTACTGTGATTCTGTTACTTTTTGTAAAGAGACGAACAGAGTTCTGCATAATATGTTTGCTGGAGCATTTTATAGCAACCGTATAAGGTTTGAACATGTAGCTTTCAAATATGTTATGTTCTTAATAGATGTCTAAGCTGCTTGTATAAAGTAAATTGTGTGTGTATTATGGATGGGTGCACATGATATGCAGGCAGATGCTAGATGACATTTTTATGACGCTGGGACAGCTTTCTGCAATAAGGGTTCTATTTGCAAAGCAATGTCGAATACCACGGAGGTTTTGTCCTTGAGTATGATGAAGTTGAATGCAGTTGCTTAGTTGAACTAATGTTGGCTTGTGTCACTTCTGTTTTGTTGTTGTTTGTTTTTTAAGGCAGCAATGAAGAATAATTGCTTAATGGAGACCACTATATTCAGTTTTATTTGGACTATTTATATTTTATGAAATAAAAGCTTTATTTAAAAAAAAATACAGTGCTTTTTTGGGACGTGTTCAGGGTAACGCTGTTTATTATACGAGGAATCTACGCTAAACTAAACGGTGTTTTGATTGAATGCTCCATGTTTTTTTACTATAGCATTTAATAATTAACTAGAGCACATTTGTGTGTCTAATGCCCAACTGGGTTTTTGAAGTGATAATGATAGTTGGATTTATCTTTAATCTGTCTTCCAGATAAGCAGTATTTGCCAAAAGTTACTTTTGAAATGTAATTGCTTTCTTTGTAAATGACAGCCGATTTGCTCACATGGGAAGTAAGAAAAGCAGGAGGTGGTATGCGCTAAAAGGCAAAATTCCAGGGAGTGTTTGTGGGGAGAGGCTGATGATGATGACTGCTTCCCTCTTCCTGACCCTCTGAAGACAGGAGGATGTGTTGGAGAGGCCACTCTTGGGGATCAGAATCAGTCTTATAATGGGGCATTCTTAATTGCCACCCATTTGTTGTAGAGACAAAAGCAAATTAACGGAGAACACCGGGCAATATACTCCAGAGGATTTCCTCACTTTAGCCAGCCAAGAGTGGAGAGGACATCCTCCTCCTTTGACCTTGCTTTCTCTTTCCTTTTGTACACTGCCCCAAGCAGTCATGTGACCAGTGGAACGTGTTAACTCTTTACAGGCTCAGTACCTTTACCGTGTCGTATCCAGGAAAGGTAGGTTACTATTTGCCATGATTATACCAAAAAACTGGGTTCTATTCTTTGTGATATTGTATGGACCTACTCCCCAAAACAGGTTGCTGCTTGACAATATGAAAGGAGGGGGAAGGTTGGCCAAAGATATGGGGGAAAACCCCATTCTTCCAGAAATTGCCGGATGATCATCAGAGCTCATGCAAAGCATGTGAGACCAAAGGGCCCACCCACAAAGTAAAGTGCACGGTAATCAAGAAAGATGAAGATCTAAGATAGCCCTATTGGGATTTAAACATGTAGCACCAAGGAATCTATGTATAGCATTTGAAACCTGATGCTTAGACTTTGTCATCCTCTCAAGCCAATGTCCAAAACCAAGCCTGTATTCTATGACACTTTGCATGAACGTAGAGTTTTGAAAGCATTCCAGAATGTACCATATTGGAACTTGATAACCCTCACATTAAAGGTTAATTTTTATTTTTATTATTTATTTATTTATGTCCTCCGTGAGTAAGTTACATTCTTTAAAATTTTTCCTGGCAAATGTTGTGCTCTCTCTAGTGGCAAACTTTTGCAAACTTCTTTTCCCATCCCTACTATCCCACCACACACATGCAGCCTTCAATAAGTCTCAGGGCAAACTTATTAATTATTGTTTATTTCTGTTATTGTAGTGCCTACAAGCCCCAGTCATTAACCAGGACTCCATTGTGTTGGAACCTGTACAAACCCAGAATAAGAAGACAGTGTCCCCCCCTCCCCCAAAGAGCTTGTGATTTCACATACAATGGTGTAAATCCCAAATAACTCCATTTTAGTCAGATCCAAAGCCCACTGAAATCAGTAAAAAGACCTACTGGTTGCAGTGAGCTGTGGCTCAGACCCTAACTGAGAGGAAAATCAGGCCTTGGTTTATTTATGCTGCATAACCTAAAATACCCACCACCCAACATATCCAACAATTTGTGGGACAGAAGGAAGGGTGTGTGTGTGTCATAACCTCTTTCCATTTCTGGTATGTCCTTTAAATATTTGAATTTAAACAGTTTGGTTTGTATTCCTTAACATGTTAGATTTCAGAAGTGGCTGGATCTGACCATCTATCCAGGGCCGGCCCTTAGGAAAAATGGCACGCTGGGCTAACTTGTATTTTGGTGCCCATGGACCCCTTGGGCTCGCCATTGGAATTCAAGGGAATTCAGTCAAGGAATTATGATGTGATTGGAATAACAGAGACTTGGTGGGATAACTCACATGACTGGAGTACTGTCATGGATGGATATAAACTGTTCAGGAAGGACAGGCAGGGCAGAAAAGGTGGGGGAGTTGCACTGTATGTAAGGGAGCAGTTTGACTGCTTAGAGCTAAAGTATGAAACTGCAGAAAAACCTGAGTGTCTCTGGATTAAGTTTAGAAGTGTGAGCAACAAGGGTGATGTCGTGGTGGGAGTCTGCTATAGACCACCGGACCAGGGGGATGAGGTGGACGAGGCTTTCTTCCGGCAACTCACAGAAGTTACTAGATCGCAGGCCCTGGTTCTCATGGGAGACTTCAATCACCCTGATATCTGCTGGGAGAGCAATATAGCAGTGCACAGACAATCCAGGAAGCTTTTGGAAAGGGTAGGGGACAATTTCCTGGTGCAAGTGCTGGAGGAACCAACTAGGGGCAGAGCTCTTCTTGACCTGCTGCTCACAAACCGGGAAGAATTAGTAGGGGAAGCTAAAGTGGATGGGAACCTGGGAGGCAGTGACCATGAGATGGTCGAGTTCAGGATCCTGACACAGGGAAGAAAGGAGAGCAGCAGAATACGGATCCTGGACTTCAGAAAAGCAGACTTTGACTCCCTCCGGGAACTGATGGGCAGGATCCCCTGGGAGAATAACATGAGGGGGAAAGGAGTCCAGGAGAGCTGGCTGTATTTTAAAGAATCCTTATTGAGGTTACAGGGACAAACCATCCCGATGTGTAGAAAGAATAGTAAATATGGCAGGCGCCCAGCTTGGCTTAACAGTGAAATCCTTGCTGATCTTAAACACAAAAAAGAAGCTTACAAGAAGTGGAAGATTGGACAAATGACCAGGGAAGAGTATAAAAATATTGCTCGGGCATGCAGGAGTGAAATCAGGAAGGTCAAATCACACCTGGAGTTGCAGCTAGCAAGAGATGTTAAAAGTAACAAGAAGGGTTTCTTCAGGTATGTTAGCAACAAGAAGAAAGTCAAGGAAAGTGTGGGCCCCTTACTGAATGAGGGAGGCAACCTAGTGATAGAGGATGTGGAAAAAGCGAATGTACTCAGTGCTTTTTTTGCCTCTGTCTTCACAAACAAGGTCAGCTCCCAGACTACTGCACTGGGCAGCACAGCATGGGGAGGAGGTGACCAGACCTCTGGGGAGAAAGAAGTGGTTCGGGACTATTTAAAAAAGCTGGACGTGCACAAGTCCATGGAGCCGGATGCGCTGCATCCGAGAGTGCTAAAGGAGTTGGCGGATGTGATTGCAGAGCCATTGGCCATTATCTTTGAAAACTCATGGCGATCCGGGGAAGTTCCGGACAACTGGAAAAAGACTAATGTAGTGCCCATCTTTAAAAAAGGGAAGAAGGAGGATCCTGGGAACTACAGGCCAGTCAGCCTCACCTCAGTCCCTGGAAAAATCATGGAGCAGGTCCTCAAGGAATCAATTCTGAAGCCCTTAGAGGAGAGGAAAGTGATCAGGAACAGTCAGCATGGATTCACCAAGGGCAAGTCATGCCTGACTAATCTAATTGCCTTCTATGACGAGATAACTGGCTCTGTGGACGAGGGGAAAGCGGTGGATGTATTGTTCCTTGACTTTAGCAAAGCTTTTGACATGGTCTCCCACAGTATTCTTGTCAGCAAGTTAAAGAAGTATGGGCTGGATGAATGGACTATAAGGTGGATAGAAAGCTGGCTAGATTGTCGGGCTCAAGGGGTAGTAATCAATGACTCCATGTCTAGTTGGCAGCCGGTATCAAGTGGAGTGCCCGAAGTGTCGGTCCTCAGGCCGGTTTTGTTCAATATCTTCATAAATGATCTGGAGGATGGTGTGGATTGCACCCTCAGCAAGTTTGCAGATGACACTAAACTGGGAGGAGAGGTAGATACGCTGGAGGGCAGGGATAGGATACAGAGGGCCCTAGACAAATTAGAGGATTGGGCCAAAAGAAATCTGATGAGGTTCAACAAGGACAAGTGCAGAGTCCTGCACTTAGGACAGAAGAACCCCATGCACCCCTACAGCCTAGGGACCCAATGGCTCGGCAGCAGTTCTGCAGAAAAGGACCTAGGGGTTACAGTGGACAAGAAACTGGATATGAGTCAACAGTGTGCCCTTGTTGCCAAGAAGGCCAATGGCATTTTGGGATGTATAAGTAGGGGCATAGCCAGCAGATCGAGGGACGTGATCGTTCCCCTCTATTCGACATTGGTGAGGCCTCATCTGGAGTACTGTGTCCAGTTTTGGGCCCCATACTACAAGAAGGATGTGGAAAAATTGGAAAGTGTCCAGCGGAGGGCAACAAAAATGATTAGGGGACTGGAACACATGACTTATGAGGAGAGGCTGAGGGAATTGGGGATGTTTAGTCTACGGAAGAGAAGAATGAGGGGGGATTTGATAGCTGCTTTCAACTACCTGAAAGGGGGTTCCAAAGAGGATGGATCTAGACTGTTCTCAGTGGTAGCTGATGACAGAGCAAGGAGTAATGGTCTCAAGTTGCAGTGGGGGAGGTTTAGGTTGGATATTAGGAAAAACTTTTTCACTAGGAGGGTGGTGAAACACTAGAATGCGTTACCTAGGGAGGTGGTGGAGTCTCCTTCCTTAGATATTTTTAAGGTCAGGCTTGACAAAGCCCTGGCTGGGATGATCTAGTTGGGGATTGGTCCTGCTTTGAGCAGGGGGTTGGACTAGATGACCTCCTGAGGTCCCTTCCAACCCTGATATTCTATGATTCATTGCTCCTGGGCCCTGCTGCCTCCCTGGGCTCCCCACCCCCGGTGCCTCCCCTGCTCATTGCCCCAAGCTCCCTTCCATGGCCTCACCCCGCTCCTTGCCTCTTGACCACTGCACCCTGGACCCGGCCCTGCATCTGCCTATAGGTGTAGAATCTAGATGCTGTTTTTATGATTCTGTGGGAGTGTATACTCATTTCCATCACTTCTTGGACTTTTTACTTCACGTCGTTATCCGATGGTAGATTTATCTCCAGATGAGAGCAGTCTGGTTTGGACTTCGTGAAACTCTAAATTTACTGCTGCTTTTTGTGTCTTTGAATGGCATTCTAATATAAATATATAGAACTAAACTGAATAGTTCAGATGCTCTACTATGGCTACGTTTATGCTCTAGATTACCTCTGTACTATATTTGACTACTATCTTTCATGTATACAATGTTGTAGCCATGTCAGTTCCAGGATATTAGAGAGACAAGGTGGGTGAAATAATAGCTTTTATTGGAGCTTATTGTGTAAAAGCTTGTCTCTCTTACCAACAGAAGGTGGTCCAATAGAAGATATTACCTCCCCCACCTTGTCTTTCTACTGTCTTTCATGGAATTTTAACTCTTCTTAAACGTTACAGTAAATTTAAAAAAAACCACGTCTAATAGATACAACCATATGTTCTTAAATTAATTGAAAATTTTCCTCAGCAGCAAATGTAAGGCTTTTTTGTTTACTCTTCTTGTAGTATTGTTACTACAATAGCTGTGTCTATTTTTCAGGATAATCCTTTTCCTCTTGTAGATGTTTACATTGGCATGAATGAGAATTTCATTTCTGTATCTGAGAAAAGAATGGACTTCTTTTATCAAACCTTAGTGATTTGGGCAATACCAATTAAGACTTGGCAAGCAGGTCAACTGATCACCTATTATTTCACAATGGTCAAATATTGTCAAATATTCCAGCAAGAATACCCTGATGTAGACAGTAGTCTAGCTTTTTGATTGCCTCATGGTCCCATCTGTTAGTAAGCCTACTTAAATGTGTCGATCACTCACTTTACTACATGCTAATGACATCTTTCAGGTGGAAAAGATGAACTAACTGAAAGCTGAGCATCTTTAATGGCTTGAATCTTCTAGAACAAACATTTTACATATGTATATATTTATTTATATACTAGGTCATCAGTGAACATGGTGGTTTACAAAATACCAGCCACAGTCTCTGCCCTGAAGAGTTTACAATCTAAACTGACTAGATAAACATACAGAAATTAACTCAGAAGGGAGTTGGGGAGGGAGAGGAGAAACTTTCTCCCCAATACAAATAGAAAAGATGCACAGCCATTAAGCCTCTCCCTTAATAAACATGCCTCCCCTTCTGTACAAAACCCCCCTTCATAGCCCCTCACAAACACATATCCCCAGCCAAACCTTGATGATGATATGAAAATGTCTGTGCTAATGAGGGGTGTGTGACATCACATCTCTGTAGTGGCTTCTCCCTTCCTGCACTGTTCTTTCTCCTGGTGTTGCTTATGAGTCCACTGAGTTTGCTGAAGGGAGGAGGGACTACCTCTGCCCTCACTCTGCATGGGATCTGGGAGTTTGAAAGGGTCCTGGGAGGAAGGAGGCAGCAAACCCAAAAACATGATTGGCTGAAATCTTCTGGAACAGCAGCAGTTAGAAATAAAAGTGAATGAATGGCTACTGGTTGATTGAAATACAAGAGATACTTCATAATCTAGAGACCATTCCAGAAGCAGTAAGATATTAATAACAGTGACATAATAAATTATACAGAGTCAGGGAAAGCCAAAATCATTTGTATGGAAATTTTTACTAGCCAGGAACATAGAAAAACTGTTAAAAGATAAGTGCAAGTTCTGTTCTTGTGAGTATGTGACACATGAAGATAGAATGAAGAAACGTGTGTTGGATTCTTGTGACGTGTCCAGCTGTTGTCAAAGATAGATTATTGGAGTCAAACAGCAAGAAACGGAAAACTGGTCTGCACCAAATTTTTTCTTCTGTGCATTCTCCTTCATCTTCAGCAGCAGCATCATGAAGCACAGAATCTCTTGATGAAGATAGTGATATGAGTGACAATGAAAGTGAAGCTAATTCCATTTCTTCATCTTCTAATCATAATTTTTCCACTCCATCTGCATCAGCCCTGAAAACTCCCACTCCTGGAAAGTCTTCAGATGTTCATCATATTGGTATTAGGTTTTTGGATAGCATGTCCCATGATCAGAATAATGAACCTGATCATATGTTTGCTAGAGGGATTTATGCCAGCCATACACCGTGTTATATAGTCATATCCTTATATGCTAGAATTTTGTCATAAGTTGCATCCAGTTTAAGTACTAAGTAGGAAACTGCTTGCAGGAAGAGTTCTGAATGGCAAAGTGGACGATGTGAAAAATAAGTTGGTGTCCATATTGTGCAAGCTTCTCACATGCTTCTAGTGTGTGATGGGTGGAGAAAAATTCACAATGAGGGTGTCGTCAATGTCATGGTAACAACTCCACAACCAGTGCTTTACTCATTTCAGTGCACAACTGAGGATCACCACCTAGCCCAATATACAACTGACCAGTTTGAAAATATAATCAATGAATTGGCTCCATGGAAAGTTATTACGGTTGTGACCAACAACACGGCTAATATGAAAGTTGCTTAGGCTTTGTTGATAAATGAGCGTCCACACCTCCTGTGTTATGGACTTGCTGTCCATACAATGAGGCTTTTCGTTGGTGATGTTAAAGATCTGACAACTTTCTCCTCACATGTGTCAAAAGTGAAAAAAGCATTGTCAAGTTTTTCAGAAACAAACATACCAGCTGCCATTTTTCAGAGTCAGTTAAGTACCTCAGTCAGTTTCATCCACACTGAGTATGCCTTGTCATAGTAGATGGGCATCTTTTATTAAATATCTCAAAGAGCTTCAAATATGCAAGAAGGCTCTTCAATCAGCTGCTATTGAAGAAGGGGTGGTTGGGCATTGTCCCTGAGTAATTCGCACTGACATTTTTGATGTCTTTTGGATATGAAACTCAGAATTAATTTCACTTCTTGAATTAGTAGCTCAGACCATTCAGAATATGAACAATGATAATTATACATTGTTTGATGTCAAGAATGAGTTCCTGAACATTTAAGAAACATATTTGTGAGAATATGGTACACAGTCTACTTCCAAAAGCTGAAGATAAAAAGATAATAGGCAAAATAGTATAATGGAAAAAAATCAAACGATCACTCCAACACATGATGTTGCTTAATTTCTTTATCAGCACTTCCAGGGCCAAGACCTTTCTGATGGTTAATTTGATTCAGCTTTTGACCACAGTTGAAGTCTGTTTTTGAAGAGGCTCGTTCACCTGCACATCTATCAATGTGATATATCATAGAATCATAGAATATCAGGGTTGGAAGGGACCTCAGGAGGTCATCTAGTCCAACCCCGTGCTCAAAGCAGGACCGATCCCCAATTTTTAAATCATCCCAGCCAGGGCTTTGTCAAGCCTGACCTTAAAAACTTCTAAGGAAGGAGATTCCACCACCTCCCTAGGTAACGCATTCCAGTGTTTCACCATCCTCCTAGTGAAAAAGTTTTTCCTAATATCCAACCTAAATCTCCCCCACTGCAACTTGAGACCATTACTCCTTGTTCTGTCATCTGCTACCATTGAGAACAGTCTAGATCCATCCTCTTTGGAACCCCCTTTCAGGTAGTTGAAAGCAGCTATCAAATCCCCCCTCATTCTTCTCTTCCGTAGACTAAACATCCCCAGTTCCCTCAGCCTCTCCTCATAACTCATGTGTTCCAGTCCCCTAAACATTTTTGTTGCCCTCTGCTGGACGCTTTCCAATTTTTCCACATCCTTCTTGTAGTGTGGGGCCCAAAACTGGACACAGTACTCCAGATGAGGCCTCACCAATGTCGAATAGAGGGGAACGATCACGTCCCTCGATCTGCTGGCAATGCCCCTACTTATACATCCCAAAATGCCATTGGCCTTCTTGGCAACAAGGGCACACTGTTGACTCATATCCAGCTTCTCGTCCACTGTAACCCCTAGGTCCTTTTCTGCAGAACTGCTGCCGAGCCATTGGGTCCCTAGGCTGTAGGGGTGCATGGGGTTCTTCCGTCCTAAGTGCAGGACTCTGCACTTGTCCTTGTTGAACCTCATCAGATTTCTTTTGGCCCAATCCTCTAATTTGTCTAGGGCCCTCTGTATCCTATCCCTGCCCTCCAGCGTATCTACCTCTCCTCCCAGTTTAGTGTCATCTGCAAACTTGCTGAGGGTGCAATCCACACCATCCTCCAGATCATTTATGAAGATATTGAACAAAACCGGCCTGAGGACCGACACTTCGGGCACTCCACTTGATACCGGCTGCCAACTAGACATGGAGTCATTGATTACTACCCCTTGAGCCCGACAATCTAGCCAGCTTTCTATCCACCTTATAGTCCATTCATCCAGCCCATACTTCTTTAACTTGCTGACAAGAATACTGTGGGAGACCATGTCAAAAGCTTTGCTAAAGTCAAGGAACAATACATCCACCGCTTTCCCCTCGTCCACAGAGCCAGTTATCTCGTCATAGAAGGCAATTAGATTAGTCAGGCATGACTTGCCCTTGGTGAATCCATGCTGACTGTTCCTGATCACTTTCCTCTCCTCTAAGGGCTTCAGAATTGATTCCTTGAGGACCTGCTCCATGATTTTTCCAGGGACTGAGGTGAGGCTGACTGGCCTGTAGTTCCCAGGATCCTCCTTCTTCCCTTTTTTAAAGATGGGCACTACATTAGTCTTTTTCCAGTTGTCCGGAACTTCCCCGGATCGCCATGAGTTTTCAAAGATAATGGCCAATGGCTCTGCAATCACATCCGCCAACTCCTTTAGCACTCTCGGATGCAGCGCATCCGGCTCCATGGACTTGTGCACGTCCAGCTTTTTTAAATAGTCCCGAACCACTTCTTTCTCCCCAGAGGTCTGGTCACCTCCTCCCCATGCTGTGCTGCCCAGTGCAGTAGTCTGGGAGCTGACCTTGTTTGTGAAGACAGAGGCAAAAAAAGCACTGAGTACATTCGCTTTTTCCACATACTCTATCACTAGGTTGCCTCCCTCATTCAGTAAGGGGCCCACACTTTCCTTGACTTTCTTCTTGTTGCTAACATACCTGAAGAAACCCTTCTTGTTACTTTTAACATCTCTTGCTAGTTGCAACTCCAGGTGTGATTTGACCTTCCTGATTTCACTCCTGCATGCCCGAGCAATATTTTTATACTCTTCCCTGGTCATTTGTCCAATCTTCCACTTCTTGTAAGCTTCTTTTTTGTGTTTAAGATCAGCAAGGATTTCACTGTTAAGCCAAGCTGGGCGCCTGCCATATTTACTATTCTTTCTACACATCGGGATGGTTTGTCCCTGTAACCTCAATAAGGATTCTTTAAAATACAGCCAGCTCTCCTGGACTCCTTTCCCCCTCATGTTATTCTCCCAGGGGATCCTGCCCATCAGTTCCCGGAGGGAGTCAAAGTCTGCTTTTCTGAAGTCCAGGGTCCTTATTCTGCTGCTTTCCTTTCTTCCTTGTGTCAGGATTCTGAACTCAACCATCTCATGGTCACTGCCTCCCATATGCCATCATGTGCCAGCAATGCCCCTCTGCCATGTACATTGGCCAAACTAGACAATCTCTTTGCAAAAGAATAAATGGATACAAATCAGATGTCAAGAATTATAACATTCAAAAACCAGTCGGAGAACACTTCAATTTTCCTGGTCACTCAATTTCAGACCTAAAAGTCGCAATTCTCCAACAAAAAACTTCAAAACCGGACTCCAACGAGAAACTGCAGAACTGGAATTAATTTGCAAGCTGGACACCATTAAATTAGGCTTGAATAAAGACTGGGAGTGGATGGGTCATTACACAAAGTTAAAAACTATTTCCCCACGCTAATTTCCCCCTACTGTTACTCACACCTTTTTGTCAACTGTTTGAAATGGGCCATCCTGATTATCATGACAAAAGTTTTTTTTTCTCCTGCTGATAAATAGCCCACCTTAATTGATTAGTCTCTTTACAGTTGGTATGGCAACACCCATTTTTTCATGTTCCCTGTGTATATATATCTTCCTACTGTATTTTCCACTGCATGCATCCGATGAAGTGGGTTTTAGCCCATGAAAGCTTATGCCCAAATAAATTTGTTAGTCTTTGTTACATTTGTTAAGGTGCCACAAGTAATACTATGCTGTTTATACATCCAAGAATTGCATTAGCCCTTTTTGCCAAAACCTTACTCTGGGAGCTCATGTTGAGTTACATGTCCACTATGACTCCTAAATCCTTTCCAGGATACAATCCCCCATTGTGTAGCTATGGCCTGCATTCTTTGTTCCTAGATGTATGGTCTTGCATTTGGCTATATTAAAACTCATTTGTTTGAATAGGCCCAGCTTACCAAGCAATCAAGACCACTGTATCTAACTGCCCTGTCCTCCTCATTATTTACCACTCTACTAACCTTTGTCATCTGCAAATTTTATCTGAAATCAATAGGATTACTTTCATAATAAAGTTCTACTCAAAAAGGATAAGCGTGGCAGATTCAGGGTTCTAGATTGTAAACTCATTAGAACAGAAAGCATATATTTTAGTTTTGTGCAGCACGGCACCCATTATGGAAGTTTAAGAAATAAAGATAATGATGTGCTCTGTCTGTATCAACCTTTGTTGCTAGAAACAAAAGAGTATACTTATGTAAGAGAATGTTTTGTTAGATACTATAAATATATTCATAAATCAATTAAATGTATTTTTGTTTTTGTGTATATGCTGTTCTTATTTAATGTTAAATTATGTGTGTGCACATTCACACAGCTAAAGGAGATAAGTGCAAATAAAGACCCATATTTTGGAGGGAATAACTTAGGAGTGTAAGTATCCATTTTGGCATACCTTAACTCTCTGGTCGTTTTCCTGCCAAAACAGGTGTGGGTTCTGTTTCACCCATGCAGGAGCTGATGAATGTGCTGGGAGCTATTCTGCCCCTCTGCTGCTCTGAGTGTCTGTGTTACTCAGCTCTTACAGGATTAACAGAATCCTGAATACACATCTTCAGCCTGGAGTTATTACTCCCCATGAAGTTACTATATTTCCTATACACAAAGAGCAAAATATGCACTTTTAGTATGGGTGATTTATTTTAGAGTAAGGAAAACAACAAAAGAAACACGCGTCTGATGAAGTGGGTATTCACCCACGAAAGCTTATGCTCCAATATGTCTGTTCGTCTATAAGTTGCCACAGGACTCTTTGCCGCTTTTACAGATCCAGACTAACACAGCTACCCCTCTGATACTTAACAAAAGAAAGTACAAGTTTAAAACTTCCATGACAGGGAAAACAGACTGTTTCTCAATCTGTAAGATTCTCTCCCATCCCAAGCCTACTCCCCTGGCAGAGCAGAAGAAAGACTGTCTACATTTTAAATGTATAGTACACAGAAAACAATCATAGGTGGGAAGGCAGAGCCAGAAGTATACCTCAGGAAATTCTGGCTCCCAGATTTGTGATCATTCCTTTAGA
Source organism: Natator depressus (assembly GCF_965152275.1). Taxonomy (NCBI): domain Eukaryota; kingdom Metazoa; phylum Chordata; order Testudines; family Cheloniidae; genus Natator; species Natator depressus. The sequence goes on from NC_134242.1 coordinate 9,518,135, forward strand.
TACAGTTTGTTTACAAGAATTCTGAACTAAAGTAAAAAAAGCTCAGATCTGTTTACTTCAGACATCATCTCTGAGGATTTATCACTGTCATATCAAATTCTTTAACCCCTCGCAATTTACCTAGCCACTTGAAGTGCCTTGATTTTCAGATACATTTCTCACTTCAGAGAGGCTAACCAGTGCTAAAAATATTAAGAATATTGCCATAGAAAGACTGGATTTATTCACATCCTCTGTAAAGTCACCTCAAATTGATGAGGAGTTAGCTGCATGACAAGAGGCTTTCAAACATCTCCTTAGATCTTAGACTCACTGACCTGATTTCTGTCACTACTTCATACTGATCTGTTTTGCTCTCTCCCAGTGACACTGTCATATGGAATCTACTGATATTAGCTTCCGAACAATGCCACAAACTGGTTATAATAAATTATGCCAAGCTTTTATGTCATGCAGAGATGATGAGGAACCTAATAAAGAGTGAACACCCTTGTTTGTGACGTACTAATTACAACCTTCAGATATGGGCTATAGCCAATCTCCTTGTAAAATCACACAGACTCCTCCAACAGAGAAATCAGACTTTCTTCTTCCTCCTCACTTGTCCTATAACCTTCCAAGACGTTTTCATTAAAACAACAGCTATGGGATCCAAAAGGGCCACTCTAACAATGTCAGTTGAGTAGGAGTGGGGTTGGGGGAGCAGGCCAGCTGGGTCTCTCTATGAACATTGGGGAATCAGGTACCTTGAGGCCTCTGCTGCAGAACAGTGTTCTCTCTGGAGGACAGTCCATAGGGCCTTGTGCTCTCAGGTTAAGTTAAAGTTAAGCACGTGGCAAGTGTCTGCAAGATGGGTGACAAAGTCATTAGGTCTTATGGCTCTTTGCCCTGTATAAAATGAACTGGTAGTTTCAATTCACTTTCTTCTGGTCAGGTAGTCACATCACACACACAACTAACTGGCTTCTTTAATAGAGAGATCAAGAACTGACTAGGCCCTGGACCTGGTTATGAACTCTTATGCTTCAAGGTATAAACCATGCACTAACTGATGGGGGTTAGGAAAAAGCTTCTAGGATAGGTTATTGTACATTATGGGACTTCATGCATTTTTCTCTGGAGCATCTGGGAGTGGACACTGTGAGAGAGAGGAAACTGGGCTAGATGGACCACTGGGATGATCTAGCATGACCATTCCTATGTTCCAAACTACCCTGTCACCCCTTGAAGTAAAAAGTCCAGGTCAGTCAACGTAGGGAAGCATGGATGGTCCACATTATTCAGGGCTATCTGTCACTAGCCACACTCACTTTTATTTGAAAATCACTTAAACTGGTTCTGGTGTAACCTCAATTGGCTTTCATAAAAAATGATAAAAACAAGACTGGGTCAGGTAGTAAACAATGAGTGTCGAGGTGTCAGCCCCATCTTAGGCAAGGGAAGTCATAATATTGCAATGGTCATTATGAGTATATGGTGCACAGATTGCACAATGCACTATTTATGTACTGTGTATACCTCTGATGTGCACATCCTGTTTGCAAATGGCATAGTTCTGTATCACGTCTGAATCTGTTTGATGTATTGTTTGAAGCCATATAGCAGTATAATAGACAGTCAATTCAATTTAGACAATACATTTTGAACTTATACACCTGTCTTCCAGAGATGCTCTGTCCAATCGGCCTTCCATCTCGTGATGTCCTTTGCTTAACAGAATTATGTTTATTTTCGTACAGCACATTAAGTGTACATAGCGCTTTACAGACAGGTGGTTGAAGCATGAAGGGATATATGAATCTTTAGTGCATCTGGCACATAAATATCTTGCAATGCCAGCTACAACAGTGCCATGATAATGCCTGTTCTCACTTTCAGGTGACATGGTAAACAAGAAGCGGGCAGCATTATCTCCTGCAAATGTAAACAAACTTGTTTGTCTGAGCAATTGGCTGAACAAGAAGTAGGACTGAGTGGACTTGCAGGCTCTAAAATTGTATATTGTTTTATTTTTGAATGCAGTTTTTTCTTGTACATAATTCTACATTTGTAAGTTCAACTTTCATGATAAAGAGATTGCACTACAGTACTTGTATGAGGTGAATTGAAAAATACTATTTATTTTGTTTTTTTACAGTGCAAATACTTGTAATCAAAAATAAATATATTTGAAAATGTAGAAAACATCCAAAAATATTTAAATAAATGGTATTCTATTATTGTTTAACAGTGCCATTAATCATGATTAATTTTTTTAATCACTTGACAGCCCTATATTTTTGAATATTTGTATTACATAACTTCAGGATTACCCCTCTGTTTCCCCAATCTACTAATTAAGAGGAAACAAACAGAAAAACAAACAAAATAACAAAGAACTATTAAATACAAAGAGGAGTCATGGGCACCAAGGAGAAACAACAGCCTACTAATGGAAGAGGAGAAAATGCCTAACAATCACCCCAAATCCTGTCTCTGTCCTAAAGGACACATCACAGTTAGAACTCATCTGTCAGATTATGTTACCTGTTGCAGTAATGCTCAAGAAAGCCTAATTTATATGTCTCCAGACTGCATAAGGGCTGCCACCTGACTTTATAATGATGGTAATTAGCTAATGTGATGAAGTAATTTTTCAAAGTTAGCTTCCAAGTTACTGCTCACATGTACTTTACTCTTGTGCTGTGTACAGGGCTGTTTGCATTATGAGAGAGTTAGTCTCTTAGCAGCAATCATGGTCTCACAAACAAGCTTCTCAAAAGGTTTCAAGGTATCCAGGCAACTAGTGTCTCCCAGGATAACTGACTTCAGGCTCAACTCTCTGTCCACTTGTAATATCAAACTGACCCTCAATTGTACTGTTCCAGAACACTACACTTCCCACCGTAGGGTCTGATTCTCCTCTCCACCACATCAGTTTAACTCCAATGATTCCACTAGAGGTCCCCCTAAATTATTTTGGATTAAGTGAGAGGATGCTATATGTGCAAAGGACATGTAGCATCTCTGGACATTCAAGATACATTGATAGCAAAAGACAAACTTTCTTGAGTCTGGTAAGAGTCTATATATTCTGTGCTATATTTTAGATTGTAGTGTCCAACTACATGATCCTTACAGGTTTCCTTTATATTTCTTTAACTTAGTTCCCAACTCTGGGATGTTACCCTTTCCCCAATATTGGGTTATCAAACTCCCTTCAGCAGCTCATCCCAATGTCTCTGTCTGTTTAGCATTTGTATAGTTTGGAGGGAAGAACAGGGATCAGAAAAACAGATCTGTAATCTCACTGTGCCCTTCAGGTGTAAGCTAAAAAGTGACCGTAAAAATGGTAACATGGGGTTCCATCTTCATTCTGTCTGTTTCCAGAGCAAATGTGTCCAGCCTGATTTGCAAACTCACCCTGAGATCCAAAAGTCAATCTGCTTTCTTTCTGGGTCATGCATTATCACCAATAATAAAAAGTCTGCTGTTGAAACTTATTTAACAATTCTGTTGATCATAAGAACGTTACAAGATAATTCAGCTCATTCTTCTTTATGAATGTTGAGTCTGCAGAGCTAACAGTAGCATAAAGTAGTGCAAACTTATTTCTGTCAATAACGTAAGGAGCTCTGACTCTGAATACACACAGTGAATACATATGTGGGGAGAGAAGGTGCCATTTTTATTTGATCACATTTCCCACTAACCTCTCTGTAAATTCAAGCCTTAAAAATGGTAAGCACCTCGGGACAGGTTCTCCTTCTGTACAGAGCAAAGCAAACTGTCAGCCCTCAATAAATATTAAGAAATATTCTTGTGAATGGAAGGATGTCTGAGATTGCAGTTACTTCCCCCACCCATGTCCTCAAGCAACAGTTGTAAATGTATTATTTTAATTATTTATTAAAAATAAAATAAGTTTTTGCAGAACCAGTTAAATGACAGCCTCATTCTCTTAGGTTTGCCAGAAAGTGCAGATGGATAAAGCACCCATGGCTCTGAGAACTGGGAAATGGCAGCCATGGGTTGATTTGATTAGCGTTTCTGAGTATATGTACCCCAAGTTCACATCAAAGGAGAAGTGGATGTCCCCTTCAACTCATGTGCATGTAACCACTACTTATGGCTGGGAGGAGAGGCTCCCTGGAGGGTCCCTCCCTATCCTTTGTTTCAGAGTAACAGCCGTGTTAGTCTGTTTTCCTCCCTATCCTTGTATCCTAACAGATGTTCCTCTCCCATTCCCACTGTACCCCAGTACAATGCCAGGAGTGAGGTGACCCTAATCTATTCCCTGCACCACAGTAGCCATTCTGGGAGACAAGAGATATTTGTCACCCAGCCCCCTCATTCTAGGGGATGTCCTTTCCGCTGCAGTCAACAATCATTTTAGGGTATTCAGAGGGTCCCTCTGTTCCCATTACATCCCAATAATAACCAATCTTCCATTTCCCAGCACCCAGTAATCAAGTAATCAATCAGGCGGTCAAGGTCGGGTATTAGGAAAAACTATTTCACTAGGAGGGTGGTGAAGCGCTAGACTGGGTTAACTAGGGAGGTGGTGGACTCTCCATCCTTAGAGGTTTTTAACACCCGGCTTAACAAAGCCCTGGCTGGGACGATTTAGTTGGGGTTGGTCCTGCTTTGAGCAGGGCGTTGGACAAGATGACCTCCTGAGATGTCTTCCAACTTTAATCTCCTATGATGATTCTATGATTCAGAGCAGTGTTTCTCGACCAGGGGTACCCATACCTCTGGGGATACTTAGAGGTCTTCCAGGAGGTACTCAACTCATCTAGATCAGTGTTTCTCAACCTGCGGTTTCCAGCCTTGAGGGGGGTCCCAGAACAGGTTTGGGGGGGTCACAAGTGCAGGGCCAGCATTAGGGGGGAGGCAAGCAGGGCAATTGCCTGGAACCCCATGCCACCGGGGACCCCAAGAATCTAGGTTACATGCTTCAGCCCCACCGCCCCGGGGCTCAGGCTTCAGAAAAGGCTCACAAGTGAAAAACATTGTGTCACACTGAAATGTAAGTACAGTATTTATATTCCGATCCACTTTATTTTAGAATGGTCTGGTACAAAGGAGAAAGGAAGCAACGTTTCAGTAAGAGTGCGCCGGACCACTGTGGGGTTTTCATGTCTGATTTGGGAAGGAAGACGTTGTTTCAATGAGGTGGGGTACGCAAGACAAATCAGACTCCACCCTGGTGTCCAGCAGTCTGGAAAGCCTGAGAACTGAGTTAGGAGGACTAGGGGAGGCTCCCCTTTTCGCCCTGCACTCCAATAACCACCAGGGGGGTTCAGCAGGTGTCCCTCTTATTCCCTCCCCACCCCATGAAAACTGTGGCACTGGGGGCGACCCTGTGCACCCTAATAATCTCGATGGGAGGCAGGGGCGCCCCCTTCCTAGTCCCCTACAGCCCAGTGGTAGCTAGGGGACAGGGGGCCCCTCCCCAACAGCCAGCCGGTGCCCAATGGTGGGAGCCGGGGTGTCCCCCTGAGGGGCGGGGAGCGCCCGGGGCAGACCCAGCGGGGGGCGCCTCAAGGAGTCGGGGACCCGGTGCCGGGCCGCCGCACTGCGCATGAGCGGGAGGCGGCGGAAGGGCCCGTGAGGAGCCGGACTCGGAGCTGGAGGAGCCGCTGCCGCCTCCGGAGGAAGCAGCCGCCGTCGCCGCCCTCAGTCTCTGCCTGAGCCGGGAGGGGAGAGGCCTGCACAGCCCCCAACATGGTGAGCGCCGGGGGCAGCCTCCTGGGCCGGGCCGCGCGCCGGCCCCCGGGCACCCGCCGCCGCGCAGCGCCGCTATGCGGGAGCCGGGGCCTAGTCGTGGTGGCGCCGGGGGGGGAGAAAGTACCAGGGGGCAGCGCCGCACAGGCGGAGCCTCCAGCCCGGCCGGACAGAGCAAGGAAGGCTGGGGGTCGCTGCGGGGCCTCGGCTCGGCTCAGGCGGGGCTCAGACCCCCTTCAGCTCGGGAGCTGGTGTGTGTGTGTGGGGGGGGCTCAGACCCTCTTCAGCTCAGGGGCTGGGGGGTGTGTGTGTGGGGGGCCGGGGGGCTCAGACCCCCCTCAGCTCGGGGCTGGTGTGTGTGTGTGGGGGGGGCCGGGGGGCTCAGACCCCCCTCAGCTCGGGGCTGGTGTGTGTGTGTGGGGGGGGCCGGGGGGCTCAGACCCCCCTCAGCTCGGGGCTGGTGTGTGTGTGTGTGTGGGGGGGGGCTCAGACCCCCCTCAGCTCGGGGCTGGTGTGTGTGTGTGTGTGGGGGGGGGCTCAGACCCCCCTCAGCTCGGGGCTGGTGTGTGTGTGTGTGGGGGGGGGGGCTCAGACCCCCCTCAGCTCGGGGCTGGTGTGTGTGTGTGTGGGGGGGGGGCTCAGACCCCCCTCAGCTCGGGGCTGGTGTGTGTGTGTGTGGGGGGGGGGCCGGGGGGCTCAGACCCCCCTCAGCTCGGGGCTGGTGTGTGTGTGTGTGGGGGGGGGGCCGGGGGGCTCAGACCCCCTTCAGCTCGGGGCTGGTGTGTGTGTGTGGGGGGGGGCCGGGGGGCTCAGACCCCCTTCAGCTCGGGGCTGGTGTGTGTGTGTGGGGGGGGGGCCGGGGGGCTCAGACCCCCTTCAGCTCGGGGCTGGTGTGTGTGTGTGTGGGGGGGGCCGGGGGGCTCAGACCCCCTTCAGCTCGGGGCTGGTGTGTGTGTGGGGGGGGGCCGGGGGGCTCAGACCCCCTTCAGCTCGGGGCTGGTGTGTGTGTGTGGGGGGGGGGGCCGGGGGGCTCAGACCCCCTTCAGCTCGGGGCTGGTGTGTGTGTGTGTGGGGGGGGCCGGGGGGCTCAGACCCCCTTCAGCTCGGGGCTGGTGTGTGTGTGGGGGGGGGGCCGGGGGGCTCAGACCCCCTTCAGCTCGGGGCTGGTGTGTGTGTGGGGGGGGGGGCGGCTCGGACCCCCTTCAGCTCAGGGGCTGGTGTGGGGGGGAGGCACACTGGTCCCCTGGAATGGCATATGCGGGGGAGGGTGCTGTGGGGCTCACTGGCTCCTTTGTGGGGAGGGTGGCTCAGGACCCTTCACTTCAGTGCTGCGGGGAAGCGGTAACTAGGGCTCTGTGGGGAGGGAGCAGGAACTGCACCTCAGGGCTAGGGGAGGAGGTCTGTGAGTTCCTGGGGGGGCTTTGGGACCCAGCATCTCAGGGAGGGTTTGGTAGGGAGTATTCCAGGCCGCTCCTCAGCAAGGGGTCCGGGGTGGGGTGGGGGGAATCCCTGTACTTTTTGGGGGGATTCAGGTCCCTTTGTATAGAGAGTCAGGGATTACTAGCTTCATGGGCATTTTAGGGAGGTTCAGTTTTTTGTGTCCTTGTGGGATTGGGTGGATTCAGATCCCAGCATACATGAGGAGCTAATGGGGATGCTTTCCTGGGGCTCAATGCCCATTGTAGCAAAGCAACTTCACTGATGATGTGGAGGTTTTTGAGGTTCATCAAACTGGAGCCTTCCTGGAGAATTTGTGGGCATTTACTTCATAGATTGTGGATTGATCCCTTTCACATCAGCATCACGAAGGACATTCTATCCATTCACACTTTTTAATCTGATTTATTTTGGTAATAGCTAATGATTTCTGGTATACAGTGTGCTGTTTTAAATATGAGAGTATCTTGATATTGACTGTGTCTCTCACACATTTTTGTGTACCCAACTGAACATGTTTTAGTGTCATACTTTTTTCTAAGGCCTCATCTGCACACAAAAGTTGTACCACTTTAACAATATTGGCATAGTTAAAGTGGTACACTGCTCCTAGTAAGGACGTAGATTTATTGTTATAAATATGTGGGAAGGGGAATAAGCTATAAAGGTATAAGGCACCTTTACAGTGCTATAACTGCATCCACACTAGGGGTTGTACTGGCATAACTATCATTTAAAAAAAAAAATCACACCGACATAGACTTGTGTAAAACCCTGTGGTATTCCAGGACATAGATTGTTGGTGTGGCATTTAGACCTCTTGCACTTCACTTTTTTGTTGTCATTAGAAATCCTTAATAAAAACTGAAACCTTATACTGAGCAGTTGGATGAAGTTTCTTTTTGTGTGAAACAGGTTTTTTAAGAGAGATCTTGCTGTTGAAGGGTAGTGAGGTTGTTCACGAGTCTTAGTATAACAACATGCTTTTTGGAACTCACTTGGTCAGTGGTTTTCAACCACTTTCATTTGTGGACCCTTAAAATTTTTAAAATGGAAGTGCAGACTCCTTTGAAAACTTAGACATAGTCTACGAACCCCTAGGGGTCTGCGGACAAAAGGTTGAAAACTACAACAATCTTTTGCGGACCCTTCAGACATAGTCAGCCACTCAGTTGAAAGCCACTGCACTAGGTAATTGTTACCTCAGCAGTGTTGTGCAACATCCAATGAAGTGAGCTGTAGCTCACGAAAGCTTATGCTCAAATAAATTGGTTAGTCTCTAAGGTGCCACAAGTACTCCTTTTCATTTTATAAAAAGCATCTTGTTAAGGCCTCAGGAAGTACAGTTAAACTAGATACCTGTACTGCTTAGGTCTTTGAAGGCGCTTGGCTTTAGGCCTCATGCCTCACATTAGGATATGTGAGGATATGCCATATAACCATACATCAGATGTGTTGGTTGTGTATGCATATATCAACACCCGGCTTTATGATTAGAAATTGTAATTTAATCAAGCATTTGTACAATTTAAATACAAGAGAGGGACAATGAGATGTATTATGCTGTGGATAGTCTCCTGGGGGAAGTGGCGGATGCCTATTTACTTTGGTCTTTTGAAACTACACTGAACAGAAGACTAGAAAACATTCTGTGTGGAACAATGCTGTATTGACACAGATGGACTGGGTAATCTAATAGGTTTATTATTGTATTAATTTGTATTCTAGTAATACCTGGGCACCTCAGTCATGGACCATGGCCTTGTTGTGTTAGGCACTCTACAAATAGGTCTTTTCCAACTTGTTTGATTCTACAGTTAAGTTCCAATGGTTTGTTTATGTCACCATGAACTTCAAAGTAAAAACACATCCTCATTATGAAATGGTTAGGATTTCTTGTTATACTACTTGCGTACAAAGGCTCCGATTCTGCAAACACTTATGCACGCGCTTGTTTTTATTACCATGAATAGTCCTATTTAAATCAATGGGCTGTTCACAATACTAAAGTTAATTACATGCCTAAGTATTTGCAGCACTGAAGCCTACAGACTAATTTTATAATCTTTATTCAGCAACTTACTTTGTTTACTGTCTTGTGTATCTGCACATGTTCTCTAAGAAAAACTTCTCTTGTGATACAATGGTAAATATACAGTTGCTTATGACAAACTTCGTGCAGCAACAAGAAACGGAAATTCTTGTACAACTTGAAATTCTTAGTGTTTGACATTATCTTCTGTACTATCTTGTTTCAGCTCATGGCATCATTTTATCGTTTAATATCACCCTGTACGTTGTAAGATGATTGTTTCATACAGCTATTTGGTACCCTATGTGGTGAATATTTGTGTTTAAAATAGTTTGTTTGCACATCAAATTCAAAACCAGCTTATTTTCCTAAAGTAACATTTGTAGATTGAGCGACTGCATTTAGGATCAATTCAGGCCACTTCATCTGCATCTTTAAAAAGAGATGGCCAAAGGATATACAACTTTGTGTCCTTTCCCAGCTTTCCAAAGAGTCCATTGGATTCATGTTTATGTAGTTTCTTTTCACCAGAGTTATCTTAAGATTGTTCAGGAATAGGGGCTACTGTCAGAGCATTGTGTGATTTAGTGTGTAGCCCTTGATTCTCTGACCACATTCTTGCGGTGTGGAAGTGTGTCCTATGGAAGCAGCTATATAGGGGCTGTATAGATGCTTCTAGGCTGGACCAGAATTATGGGTGCAAATATTATAATGTTGTTGTGCACCTGCTTTTAGGGCAGAAGTGAAAAAGGCCTGAATTCAGCACTTACTCTGCCTGCCAGATTAAGGGCTTGTCTACACTGGCACTTTACAGCGCTGCAACTTTCTCGCTCGGGGTGTGAAAAAACACCACCCTGAATGCTGCAAGTTTCAGTGCTGTAATGTGGCATTGTAGACAGTGCTACAGCTGGTTGGTTGGTTGTTTTTTTTTTTTTTTTACAGCGCTGAGAGAGCTCTCTCCCAGCGCTGTGCCGCGACTAAACAGCCACATTAAAGCACTGCCGCAGCAGTGCTTTAACGTTGCTAGTGAAGACGTGCCCTAAATCGGAATTACCTTAGTGACTCTCAGAGCTATTACATTCTCTTGGTTAGGTAGGTAAGAATTGTATAAATTACAATGAAAGATTATTCAATTACACACACACACATTAATTGAAATAACCTTAAATTTGTAAAACAAATCAAGGAATGTCAGAAAACTGCTGGTGTTCACACCCCTTTCTTTGAGTGGTTTATGTTGCTGGACCTTGTGAATGTTTAATTTTTGTGTTGCTGACTTGAAAATGAGTGGATCTTATTTCAGCTTAAAATACAATTTAAAAAAAAAAGAAAATGTGTCCTTGCTCTCTTCCTTTTATCTTCCTTTCCCCAAACACCTGAGAAGAGAAGGAGGTTATCAGGATATGATTATTATTATTGACTAGCAAGATATGACTATATACAGAAAATGCTGTGGGGATTGATTTTTGGTAGTGCTACACTTTAACTTGGACTTTGCATTTGTTTTTAATTTGCCATGCACCCATATGCCATGGCACTAGATGCATAAATTATCCCTCAGTAAATGCATAGCTTGTTGTGGTAATAAATACTTCTGTGATCAGTTTTTATGCTCTCAACAAATATGAAGACTAAAATACCCCTTGATCAGGTTTTGCTTTTTATGTTTTACCAGTTGTATATATTAATAAACACAAACAAGAACACTTATGGTTATTTGCAAGTGTCTGATGCATTCTTTTGATGGCTGTAGCACAACACTGAATGCTTTTGATTCTAAAGAAAAGTGAAGAAATGCTCTTATGACCATAAGAATACTCCCATTAATGTGCACACGAACACTTCACAAATCAGGACCCCAGAGCTAAAAGGTGATCATACCTGCAGACGCTAACGTCTGCATACAGTGCCTTCAGGTTATTCAGCGTTTGACGTGAAGTCACTGACTGGAGTTCTATATGAGTGTAAGGGCCTCTCCTGCATGCAGATTACTCTGTAGGGTTTACAGGCAGTTTATGTATCCTTAACATAAGAACTGATCTTTTTCTAAAATGCAAGCCAAGATTCTGCAGAAGTTGATGCTCCTTACTTGGAAAAGATTCCTATGCACCGCATCTATGTGAGTTTTTTAGACCCTAATTTAAGAGGCCTAATAAAGGTATACAAATATTATAGTTAAAGATGTAACCTCTAAATAAGTTCCAGTGCCTCTGTTGCTATGAGCTTTTCTAAACTGCAGATTGACAACTGGCTGGAGTTTTATGAGTGTTCATTGCTGCTATTGGGACCCCATGGGTAGTTGTGAAACTGACAAGAAGAGGTAGGCATCCAAAATGTGACACTGGGAAGAGTAGAATAGCAGAGACTCCCATCGCACATGGGCCAGAATATTGGTTTGGTGGAGATGGGATTTGGGGTGGGGATTCTTCAAATAAATCAGATGCCAAATAGCTGGAGACTACACACAACCTCTGGGGAAGTTCCAGGGGCAGCATACTGGAAAGAAGTCCATGTTTCCCTTTCTAAGTAGCATGGAAGGAGGGGTGTTGACTTCTCACATGGATGTTAATCTTGGACAGCAGGGCCCCCATCTTTATTTAGTGATCTAGCTATTATATGTTCGGCAAATGTTTAAGTCCGATATATGAGGGTGATGGTGAGTCGGTAGCTGTGGGAACTATTTTTAAAAATTATTTGTATTGCCATAGTTCCCCAAAGCAACAACTAAGATCTAAGTTTCCATCGTTCAAAGAGCTATATAAACACACAAGAAGACATGATCTGTGTGCTTTGTTTCAGTGTGCGGGAGAAAGGAGAGGGAAGCGGAGTCACATGACAAGAAATGAGTTGATAAAGGATGAAGATAAGAACTGCCATACAGGGTCAGACCAATGGTCCATCTAGCCCAGTATCCTTTCTCTGACCGTGGCCAGTACCAGAGCTTTGGGGGACACGTACAGCACAGGACAGTTTTGGATAGATCCACCCCTGTCTTCCCCTCCTGGCTTCTAGAAGTCAGAGATTTAGGGTCACCCTGAGCATGGGGTTACATCCCTGACCATCTTGGCTAATAGCCATTGATGGACCTATCCTACATGAACTTATCTATTTTTTTGAACTTAGTTATACTTTTTGCCATCACAGCATACCATGGCAATGAATTCCACAGGTTAATTGAATGATGTGTAAAAAGTACTTTCTCTTGTTTGTATTAAACCTGCTGTCTGTTAATTTAATCAAGTGACCTTTTGTATTGTGGGAAAAGTTAAATAACACTTCTCTATTCACTTTTTCCACAGCATTTTTGATTTTATAGACTTCTGTCATATCTCCCTTAATTGTCTCTTTTCTAAGATGAGCAGTCCTAATCTTAGAACCATAGAGTTAGAAGAGACCGCAAGGGACATCTAGTCTAACTCCCTGGCAAGATGCAGGATTTGTTGTATTTAAACTGTCCAAGACAGATGGCTGTCCAGCCTCCTTTTGAAAACTTCCAGTGAAGGAGCTTCCACAGCCTCCCTAAGCAGTCTGTTTCATTGTCCTACTGTTAGGAATTTTTTCCTGAGATTTAATCTAAATCTGCTATGCTGTAGTTTGTACTCATTGCCTCTTGTCCTGCCCTCTTGTGGGAAGAGAGAACAACTTTTCTCCATCTTTTTTTATGGCAGCCTTTCAAGTATTTGAAGACTGCTATCATGTCCCCCCTTAATCTCCTCTTTTCCAAACTAAACTTACCCAGCTCCTTCAGCCTTTGCTCATATGGCTTGCATTCCATCCCTTTGATCATCTTTATCACTTGCGTCTGGATCCTTTCCAGTTTCTCTACATCCTTTCAAAGTTGGAGACGGTACTCCAGCTGAGGCCGAGTAGAGAGGTACTATCACCTCCCATGATTTGGGTTGTTAATGCAACCTAAAATTGCATTTGCTTTTTTTTTTTTTTCCCAACAGCATCACATTGTTGACTCTTGTTGAGGTTGTGATACACCACAACTCCCAGATCCTTCCCAGCATCACTGCTGTCAAGCCAGTTATCCCCCATTCTGTATTTGTGCATTTAGTTTTTCTTCCCTACGTGTAGCACCTTACATTTGTTTTTGTTGAATTTCATTTTGTTGTCTGTCGCCCAGTTCTCCAATTTATCAAAATCCCTTTGAATTTTAGCTTTAGCCTCCAAAGTATTGGCAAACATCCCTAGCTTTGTGCTATCTGCAGATTTGATTAGTATGCTCTTTATTCCTACATCCAGGTCATTAATAAAGATGCTAAATAACACTGGACCCAGAACAGATCCCTGTGGAACCCCAGTTGAGACCTTCCTCCAATCTGACATCATTCCATTAATAAAAAGAAAAGGAGTACTTGTGGCACCTTAGAGACTAACCAATTTATTTGAGCATAAGCTTTCGTGAGCTACAGCTCACTTCATCGGATGCAGTGATGTGATGAAGTGAGCTGTAGCTCACGAAAGCTTATGCTCAAATAAATTTGTTAGTCTCTAAGGTGCCACAAGTACTCCTTTTCTTTTTGCGAATACAGACTAACACGGCAATTACTCTGAAACCTGTCATTCCATTAATAGTTACTTTTTGTTTGCAGTTGTTTAACCAATTGTATATCCACTTAATGGTAGTTCCGCAGAGCCCACATTTCTCCAGCTTACTTAATAGAATATCCTATGGGACTGTGTCAAAAGCCTTGCTGAAGTCCAGATATATTCTGTCCACTGCATTCCCCATATCCACCAAACCAGATACCTTGTCAAAGAAGGAAATCAAGCTGGTTTGGCATGATATGTCCTTAGTAAATCCATGCTGGCTGCTAGTGATTACCCTTTCATGCTCCAGGTACTTGTAAATTGGATGTTTTATACATTGCTCTAGTAGTTTCCCAGATATCGAGGTCAGGCTGACTGGTCTGTAATTCCCCGGTTCCTCCTTTTCAAAGATGGGAACTATGTTAGCCCTTCTCCAGTCTTCCAGGACCTCTGCTATCTTCCATGAGTTTGCAAATATTATTGCCAGCATTTTTGACTGCTGCTGCGCATTGAGCTGGAGTTTCCAGAGCTATCCACAATGATTCCAAGATCTTTGTTGAATGGTAATGGCTAATTACCATTGTAGTTGGGATTATTTTTTCTTAATGTGCATTATTTTGTACTTATCAATGTTGAATTTCATCAGCCATTTTGTTGCCTGGTGACCCAGTTTTATTATATCCCCCTTTAACTCTTTGCAGTCAGCTTTGGATTTAACTATCTTGAATAATTTTGTATCGCCTGGAAACTTTGCCACTTCACTGTTCACTCCCTTCTCCAGATCATTAATGAATGTTGAACAGCACAGGTCCCGTACAGATCCTTGGGGGCCCCTGCTGTTTAGCTCTCCATTATGAAAACTGACCATTTATTTTGACCCTTTGTTTCCTATATTTTAACTGGTTACTGATCCATTAGAGGACCTTCCTTGTTATCCCATGACTATTTAGTTTCCTTAAAAGTCTTTGGTATGGGACCTTATCAAAGGCTTTTGGAAAATCCAAGTATGCTATCTTGACTGGATTACCCTTATCCACATGTGTGTTAGCACCCTCAAAGAATGTTAATAGATTGGTGAGGCATGACTTCCCTTTACAAAAGCAATGTTGACTCTTCCCCCAACAATTGTGTACATCTGTGTCTGATAATTCTGCTTTTTACTATGGTTTCTATGAATTTTCCCAGTACTGAAGTTAGGCTCACTGGCTTGTAATTATCAGGGTCACCTTTGGAGCCCTTTTTAAAAATTGGAATTACTTTCCAGTCATCTGGTACAGAGGCTTGTTTCAGTGATCGGTTATGTTATACTACAGTTAGTAAAAGTGGCAGAGAGTCCTGTGGCATATTGGATGTATTCACCCACGAAAGCTCATGCTCCAATATGTCTGTTAGTCTATAAGGTGCCACAGGACTCTGCCGCTTTTACAGATCCAGACTAACACGGCTACCCCTCTGATACAGTTAGTAGTTCTTCAGTTTCGTATTTGAGTTCCTTCAGAACTCTTGTGTGAATATCATCTGATCATGGTAACTTATTACAGTTTAATTTATCAGTTTGTTCTAAAACCTCTTCTACTAACCTGTTCATGTGTGTACTTCAGATTTGTTGCCTTAAAAGAATAGGTCTGATGTGGATATCTCCCCCACATCCTCTGCAGTGAAGACCAATGCAAAAAATTCATTTAGCTTCTCTGCAATGTCCTTGTTTTCCTTGAGTGCTTCCTTAGTTGTCTAATGGCCCCACTACCTGTTTGGAAAGCTTCCTGCTTCTTAAGTACTAAAAAAATTTCTTACTGTCAGCTTTTGTGTCTTTAGCATGTTACTTTTCAACTTCTTTCTTGGCTTGCATTGTTATACTTTTATGCTTAACTTGCCAGAATTTGTGTGCCTTCCTATTATCCTCACTAGGTTTTGACTTCCAAATATGGCCACAGTCTTGAAAGGCTTTGAAGGTGAGGACAAGAAGTTTGAATTTTGATGTAGTTGAAAGTAGAGAGCGCTTGGAGGGATTCAAAGGGAGAGCAGTGACATGGTCAGAATGGGCAAATTGATCTTAGCAGCTTTGTTATATAAGGATTGGTGAGGCTGATTGTGTCAAGGGGCCAGAGAAGAGGAATAATTATTGAATATTGCCCAATTAACTGTATTATGGAGCTTTTATATCTTTCTCTGAAGCAGTATAGTATTGGCCACTGTCAGAGACACTGTCCAACTAGACCGGGGGTGTCAAACTAATCTTTTGTTGGGAGCAGGAGCAAAAATTCACTGATAAGCAAATTTTGTAGTCTTGTGCGATTGCGTAATGTGTCTCATTAGTGAAGTTAAATACTGTGTTTAAAGAAAATGTGTTCACTTAGAATTCATAAATTCCTTTCCTTTCCTTTCCCCCCTTTCCTCTGGGGGAATTTCTCTCTTTTCCTACCCTCTTTTAGGAAATCCTCTTCTTCATCCTGTTCTTTGGAGGCAGGAGGTACTAGGGAGTGAAGTGGAGAAGATGCCATGTCCCTGAGCCCAATGCTAAGGGTCTGGGAGAGATGGATAGAGAAGAGGAAGGCGAGGCTAGAAAAGAACTTCTCTGTGCCAGGCTTTGTGGTGTTACCTGTGCCCTCCTGCTCCTTCCAAGCAGTGGCAGTTTGCACAGGCATCTGTGTGGTCAGGCATGAGTCTCCTGGTTAGTGGCTCCTTCTAGGCTAGATTGCCTTTCATTTCAGTTGCAGGCTGAAGAACAGGGTTCTCGGCGCCACATGGAACTTGGTCTGTCTAGAATAGGGGTGTCAAACAGTCCACAAGAGATTTGTTTCAGAATGGTCAGTGTTATCCATAAACATCTATCTAGGTTCTTATATCATGCTCATCACATAAATTTTTGATCAAAGGGAATGGTCTGCAGAGATCTGAGTTTGTACTTTTCTCCTTATCCAGAGGCAGATAGAATTTATTAGAACATTCAGTCTATTCATTTGTCTCACTTTTCATTGTCTTTTTTTATTTCAACAATGATAGCAGATAGACTTTTGTTTAACTGACTTCATGTTACTAGAATGTTCCCTTCAAGTTGAGGTAGAGGCATGTTAGCTAACCTGAATTGGGGTAGCAAGTACTCTCTGTCTCTAGTTAAATACAGGAAAGCCTATAGGGTTCCGTAGCCTCTCTGTTGAGCATTTTAAAAGAAGTCTCTTGAAACTCAGGTTCTCAAAATACTTTTAAAAAGTGAACAGGAGTACTTGTGGCACCTTAGAGACCAACAAATTTATTAGAGCATAAGCTTTTGTGGGCTACAGCCCACTTCATCGGATGCATAGAATGGAACATATAGTAAGAAGATAAAAAAACACATACAGAGAAGGTGGAAGTTGCCATACAAACTGTAAGAGGCTAATTAATTAAGATGAGCTATTATCAGCAGGAGAAAAAAACTTTTGTAGTGATGATCAAGATGGCCCATTTAGACAGTTGACAAGAAAGTGTGAGGATACTTAATATGGGGAAATAAATGTAATGACCCAGCCACTCCGAGTCTCTATTCAAACCAAAGTTAAAGCTGACAAAGGAGGTGCTGTCATAGTCATGAATAAGTTGGAATATGAACAAGAGGCTGCTAGGCAGCTCTCTAACTCCACATTCTACAGGCCATTATCCTCTGATCCCACTGAGGATTACCAAAAGAAATTACACTATCTGCTCAAGAAAATCCCTGAGAAAGCATAGGAACAGATCTGTGCAGACATATGCCTAGAACCCCAAGCAGGGGTATTCTGTTTGCTGCCCAAGATCCATAAACCTGGAAATCCTGCACGCCACATCATCTCAAGCATTGGCACCCTGACAGCAGGATTGTCTGGCTATGTAGACTCCCCCCTCAGGCCCTACACTACCAGCATTCCTAGCTATCTTCGAGACACCACTGACTCCCTGAGGAAACTACAATCCATCGGTGATCTTCCAGAAAACACCATCCTAGCCACTATGGATGTAGAAGCCCTTTACACCAACATTCCACACAAAGATGGACTACAAGCTATTGGGAACAGTATCTCTGATAAGGTCACAGCAAACCTGGTGGCTGACCTTTGTGACTTTGTCCTCACCAACAACTATTTCACATTTGGGGACAATATATACCTTCAAGTCAGCAGCACTGCTATGGGTACCCACATGGCCCCGCAGTATGCCAACATTTTTATGGCTGACTTAGAACAACACTTCTTTAGCTCTCGTCCCCTAATGCCCCTACTCTACTTGCGCTACACTGATGACATCTTCTTCATCTGGACCCATGGAAAAGAAGCCCTTGAGGAATTCCACCATGATTTCAACAATTTCCATCTCACCATCAACCTCAGCCTAGACCAATCCACACAAGCGGTCCATTTCCTGGACACTACTGTGCTAATAAGCGATGGTCACATAAACACCACCCTATACTGGAAACCTACTGACCGCTATACTTACCTACATGCCTCCAGCTTCCATCCAGGACACACAACACGGTCCATTGTCTACAGCCAAGCTCTAAGATACAACCGCATTTACTCCAATCCCTCAGACAGAGACAAACACCTACAAGATCTCTATCAAGCATTCTTAAAACTACAATACCCACCTACTGAAGTGAAAAAACAGATTAACAGAGCCAGAAGAGTACCCAGAAGTTACCTACTATAGGACAGGCCCAAGAAAGAAAATAACAGAATGCCACTAGCTGTCACCTTCAGCCCCCAACTAAAACCTCTCCAGCGCATCCTCAAAGATCTACAACCTATCCTGAAAAATGATCCCTCACTCTCTCAGATCTTGGGAGACAGACCAGTCCTCACTTACAGACAGCCCCCCAGCCTGAAGCAAATACTCTCCAGCAACCACACAACAAAAACACTAACCCAGGAACCTATCCTTGCAACAAAGCCCGATGCCAACTCTGTCCACATGTTTATTCAAGTGACACCATCATAGGACCTAATCACATTAGTCACGCCATCAGGGGCTCGTTCACCTGAACATCTACCAATGTGATATATGCCATCTTGTGCCAGCAATGCCCCTCTGCCATGTACATTGGCCAAACCGGACAGTCTCTACGCAAAAGAATAAATGGACACAAATCTGACATCAGGAATCCATAACATTCAAAAACCAGCAGGAGAACACTTCAACCTCTTTGGCCACTCAGTAAAAGACACATATTGAATCTATTTCCCTATGTTAAGTATCCTCGCACCTTCTTGTCAACTGTCTAAATGGGCCATCTTGATTATCACTACAAAAGTTTTTTTTTTCTTCTGCTCATAATAGCTCATCTTTAATTAGCCTCTTACAGTTTGTATGGTAACTTCCACCTTCTGTGTGTGTGTGTGTGTGTGTGTGTATATATATATCTTATTATTATATGTTCCATTCTATGCATCCGATGAAGTGGGCTGTAGCCCACGAAAGCTTATGCTCTAATAAATTTGTTAGTCTCTAAGGTGCCACAAGTACTCCTGTTCGTTTTGCAGATGCACACTAACACGGCTGCTACTCTGAAACCTTTTTAAAAGTACAGTATGCTTTGGATCCTGTTGCCACTTGAGGTGTGGCTTATTTTTAGTGTAACCAAATATGAGCTGTAACAGGATATTAAAAACTTGGCAATAATCTTATCTCTTGCAATCCCACACCAGCAGGCCTTAGGAGAGCTGCCAAATCAATACGAACAGAGTATGGAAGCTTTTGGGGAAAGGCTCCTCCAGTGTACAGGGCCTTTGAGGCGGTGGAGGGAATCTCAGATATGCCACCAGAAATAAGCTCCCTGGTGACATAATTAGAAAAAATGGATGTTAAATAATTCTAATAATATTCTATAAGCGAGAACATGGGTTAGAAATTAATTGTAACACAGCTTTTATTAATCTGTTAAAATGAGTTCTAGTTTTATTTTAAAAGGCATTGAATTGTTACTAACCTTTAGGTAATCTTGGATATAGGAAAATTCTGAATGAATGAAAAACATATAGGCATATATTAAAACTATATAGTAAAACCAATTTAAGCTTTAAAAAAAATTACCTAGTAAATTGCTGTTTTATTTTTTGTTTTATTTATAATTTAAAATTTGTTTACCCTTTTCTGCGATTCACTTCTGTTGAAGCCCTTCTAAGCTTTCCCCTGACCTCCCTTTCCTTTTTATACCATTACTTTTGGGAGCTTCCATCAAACCTTGTAGGATTGCATGATACAGAGCATATAAAGTATCTTCCCTTTGATTTTTATATTTAAAAATATAATTTGACTTACAAATAGAAATGTTAAAATAATCATAAGTGTGCATGGTACTTTACATAGTGAGTAAAGACTTCAGTCCTGAAGAGCTTACCGTCTGATCGCCCAATCTTATAACTGACTTTATATGGGAACATTGGCCTGAGTGTGTGGAATTAGTTGCAGGATTATAATCTTGATGGGTACGGGCAAATACTTATAACCCTCCTAGTATTGCTAATGGGGAGGGAGGAATGCACAGATTTGGAGTTGCCATCTTGGTTTCTAGGATTTTGTTCAGTACTTTCCACAGCATATTATATATGTAATAGTACAAAACAGGGTGGAATCTAGTCAGGAAGACTCAATTTAATCATGGATTTCTACATAAAAATGCATTCTTGGTGGTGGTTATAACCTTAATACATATTCTTCACAGATAGATGTAGGTTTCATTTTTTAGAAGGTACACACTATACATTTTTAAAGTGATTTATTTTGAAAACTTTTCAGATTAGTTTTACAGCTATATCAGAAGATGAATGATTGTTTGGTCATTTCATTTACCAAAGGTAAATTGAAACAGTTCACCTCCCAATGACTTCATAAATATCTGGTTAATTTCAACAGGTTAATTGTTAATATTTGGAGGATTTTCTTGCTATGCTGTATTAGGAGGAGAACATCACCAGACAGACATTTAAATTGTTTTATTTAACTGAAACAACAACGTCATGTATTCTGGATTTTTGTTCTTCAACAGCAAACATATAATATTTTAACAAAACAAACATATGAATTTTTGAATTTAGTTAAACATTCAAGTTTTTTTAAAGTTGTTAACTAAAATAGTTAAATGAAATATTTTTTTAAACAAAAATTAAATAGACTATGTGGCTAACTCAGTCATCTTCATCTTCACTTTCCTGTTTGTTCATAATCTGGGAAAGAAAAACAAGCTTTCCTGCTTTTTCAGGTCCCAAACGATTTCTCAATTTGAAACGAATTAGTCCAAAGGAAGAAAATATTCTTTCTACACTGGCAGAAGAAGCTACTGCTGTTAAAAGTGAGATTATCACTTCAACAGTCTCTGAATCCAAGTGCTTAAGTGACTTCCAGCAGTTCACTGGTGTGCCTTTCTTTAAAACATCATCAGCAAACATATTTCTTGAATGGTTCTTATTCCCAAACTGGGTCTCTCTTATGGCCTGCTGCCATTATAGGTTTTCCCTTCTAGTGAGAGAATGGTATGGTTGATCTCAAATCAATGAAGGCTACTCACAGAAAGACCTCAAGACTTCTGGAAGATGCTGCTCAAATAATTTCACTTTTGTTTCTACTGGCTGTCCCTCCCTTCTCACATTTATCTCCAGACTTCTTCTCCTTGTCCAGATCTATGCTGCCCCCTACAATCTTCTATTCATTGAACTTTTTGAAACTTTGCACTTTTAGAGAGAGGTAAGAGATTGACTGACTCTGTGTACACAAATTTGCAGAGGGACAATAGGGTTGAGGCCTGTTATTTCTCACCTCTATATATTTTAAAACATTTTTGCTGTTAACAAGCATGTTATCTCTGGAGACACAAATCCACAGTTTGAGAACTGCAAAACTGAGCATCTCTGATGGTATCTTCTAGACTGAGCACTGAGTCCCATTGGGTAGATAGAAAGATTAACCTAAATAATCTATACAGGAGCCCCTGGAACCCCATAAGATTGGGTCCCTAATCCATGAACTATTGGAACTCTTTTTTACAAAACTTTTCTTAAACATTACATGAATATATTGTCTCATACTATAGAATTAAAATTTATAATCCCTATTCCATGATGAGAGATCTTTGAGCTATAATGTATCTTAATTAAAACTGTCTTTAGACAGGATTTTCCCCTCAAAAAGCATTTTATCAAAAAAATCTGATTTAAATTAAAAAAAAATCTATTTTTTTTAATTTAAAAAAACATTACCTTTTATCCACCCTGTTACAAAATATTGTACTTCCTTTCTTAAAAACTGCTATAAAAAAAAGCATATTTACCCCTAAAAGTAGTCCTTCCACACTGTGCTCGGTGTACATGGGTGAGCCCAATCCTGGAAGGCAATGAATGCCTCCTGTGAGGTGCTGAGCTTCTGCAACTCCTAATTTCAGTAGTGGAGGATGCTCAGTGCCTCACAGGAAATGCTCACCAGTTTGAAACACTGGGCACTTACTCTACTATTATCTGTGCAATACCTATTCAGATGGATTGATCTCTGTCTGCAACTCTTCCTGAAAATGTAATTTTTAACATACATTGTGGGAAAAGGGAGCAAAATATGGGAAACCTGTTTAAGGCAAAACTTTATATAAAACAGAGAGAAAAAAGCAGCATATTCTCTGTGCCAAGTTCTTAACTGTAAAATTTTTCAGATAGGGGTTTTAAATAGAAATGCTGATTGGCTGTCCTTTTGTAATAGGATGAATGATCTCCACTGTAGATCATATTTAAATTTTGCTTATGTGTGCATTTTTGTACTCAATAGAATGTGTAATACCTAGGCTGCAATCTTATGTTAACTACTTTTGCGAGGGTATTGAGTATTGGCTTTTCAAGTCATCCGCTCAAAGAGTTGTTGAACAGCATTAAATTGGATCTGACTTTTGAGCTAGATTAATTTGGAATCTGAAGCTCTGGTTGTACTTCCTAATTATGTAATTGAACAGAAAACATACCTTGGAATAGGGTTTCTGTTCCCAGTCCTTTTAAAATGTTCATTCTTTGTCTAAGGATAATTCATGTCCATTTCAGATCTTTTCACAGCCACAAGGGGGGAAAAAGGGTAAAGGAGCTTGGCAGTCAGATAATGCTGTGATGGGCATGGTATAAAAACCTAGATAGGATACAAGATGAAAAATTGTAAGTTTGGGAGTATGAAAATTTGGGCTTTATAACTGAGTTTTGTTTCCTAATTTAGAACAACACTTTTTATTAATAGGTTTCAGCATGTTGATTAGAAGGCTTTCTGCTTTGAAAATGTTGACTAGTTTTTTAATTGGATTCAGGGTCAGTGAAATGACTGGAAGAGACCCTGTTTTCATCAATAACAATTGGGGTAATATTTTTATAATGTACTTCAGGTAAAAATTTGATTTGAAATACTAAACACTCTTTAGTCCTCTCCGCCACTCAAAAGCAGAATCACTGAATCCAGGATCACATATTGCCTAGTAAGTTATTGGACTCCACTGCATGCATCCGATGAAGTGGGCTGTAGCCCACGAAAGCTTATGCTCAAATACATTTCTTAGTCTCTAAGGTGCCACAAGTACGCCTGTTCTTTTTGCAGATACAGACTAACACGGCTGCTACGTTGGACTCAAGAAGTTTAGTTTAATTTTGAACTTAAGTGGAGGGATAGTCTGTTGGTTTAAGCATGAGAACTCCTTAATTCTCACACTGACCCTGGTATGTCTACACAGTGTAAAAAAACCAAACACCCAAAAAACAAACCCACAACAGCAAGTCTCAGAGCCCGTGTCAACTGACTTAAGCTGGCAGGGCTTATGTTGTATGGCTAAAAATAGAAGTGTAGACATTCAGGCTCCAACCCATGCCCAAATGTCTGTACTGCTATTTTTAGCCCCTTAGCCCAAGCCCCATGAGCTCCATTTTGACCTGGGTTCTGAGATTCACTCTTGCCGGTCTTTTTTTGCTGGGTAAGTTTTGTAACTGTATCGCTGTATTGGTTTAGGCAAGTTGCTTAAGTTTTTTTGAGTCTGTTTCTGCTTCTGTAAAATAGAGACAATACCTACTTCATAGAACTGTTGTGGGGATTATATAGTTATCGTTAAGGACTTTGAAAACAAAAAGCACTATATAAATGTTTGAAGATGTTTCATTTTTCAATTTTCAGCTTTCACTATTTTTAAATGCTAGTATTATCTGAATTGAAGTTGCAAACTAGTCTGTCAACATCTGGTGGGGGGGGTTTTTTGCATGAGGAATGTGAGTTTCCCAAATTACAGCAGACTTCAAATTTTATGCATTTCAGTTACCTTTCTTTGGCGCACATAACATTCAAAATTGCTCTTGCTGTAAGCAGAGAACTTCGTATCTTCTAGGCAAGATAGGTTTTAAAAGATCAGCCTTTTAAATAGGAACTGCATGTGCATGTGTTACGCCATCATCACTACAGCTTATTGCATATTGAGATGATATTGTAAATTTTAACATTTTCTGGATGGTTTGTGTGATGATTTAGTTGATAGTTTTGCCATGGTATACATGGAATACGAGGGTACCCTTCCATTGTGCAGCCAGAAGGGGTTGAGAATACTGAAGACACTGCTAACTTCTTCAAGTAAAGATTACGGGCACACAGTGTTGTTGATGTGCACTCGTAGGAAAGCAGCCACGATGTTTTATAGGAAAGTATCGATTTATACCTGTCCAGTTGTATGTCTTTTAATTTGCCTAAAAAATATGTCCACGTGTGCTTTTTTTTAAAAAAGCATCTTTTCATATAACCAACTGTAAGAAAAACAAGGTATGTATTAAGTATAAAGAGCATAAGTTGCAGTCTGACTGTTTTAATTTTTGTTAGGGAGAGTTTAATATATTGTGAAGATTGTAATGGAATTTGGAGGTACTTGTATTTTTTTCCAGTAACCAGTGTTCGTCTCAGTATTGTCTTTTCTAACTTCCCTAGAACAAGTTGAAATCGTCACAGAAAGATAAAGTTCGTCAGTTTATGATCTTCACTCAATCTAGTGAAAAGACTGCAGTGAGTTGTCTATCTCAAAATGACTGGAAGTTAGATGTTGCAACAGACAATTTTTTCCAAAATCCTGAACTTTATATACGAGAGAGCGTTAAAGGATCATTGGACAGAAAGAAGTTAGAACAGCTATATAACAGATACAAAGGTGAGTGCAGTGAGTTCTAACAATTATGCTTTTTAGATTATTTTATTTGCAGCCGCTAATTTGTAGATTCCACGTGCATCGTATGTTTATAACTGGGCTACTCTACTTAAATTTAAACTGACCTGTACACACTAACTTTTGTGTAACTAATAATACAAGCCCAGTCTAGAAAAGCAGAAATACCATTTATATAATGCCCCAGTACTGCAAACACACACATACTTAACTTCATGAACTACTGACTTAAGCATGTGTGTAAGTCTTTGCAAGATTGGGGCTTAAACTTGGAACTTCATGTAGTGTTACCCACTTGACCCCTTGATAGCCAGGCTTCTTTAGATTGATTGGTTCTTTTGTGGGTAACATATTACTCCAGACTTAATCCTTGACCAAATAAAATGGCATATAGATTGGTCACTCAGTGAGAAAGGTGGAGTGAGGATGGGGAGTCACTTTAAAAGCAGCCCTGTAGTTTTATGAGACCAATACAGACAGGGCAGGAAAGAGATGGTAACACCCACTGTGGTCTACTTGAAAATGTCATCAGTTGAACAACGAACAAAGGCAGAGGGGGTTTGCAGCAATAAATTAGATTCTGCAATAAAAAAAAACTTCATGTTTTAGTTTAAAAAATATAATTTGCATAGTCATCTTTACATTTTCTATTAGTTTTAAGATGTGTGCTCTTTGCATAAACATTGTGTAATACACATACAATTATCCTGAAGTCTTTGCTGGCTTACATTAGTAGAGGGTTATTACCTCCTTTTGAAATGTGAGGACCTCTCTTCTAGTCCAGCTATTGACTTCTTATGAACTGTGGGGGGAGAGAGGACATGAGGCTGGATGATTTGGGGTTGTTAATGAGGCAACAAAGTCTTTGTCTTCGAGGTTACTATATCCAATTCAGCTCAAGTGGTGAATGGCCAAAATTATAGCTGATTGATGTCAAGTTTAGTAGTTTTATGGGGAAACCAATTTGGTTGTCTCAAAATCCATCATTGGAAGTGGCACCCACATTGGCAATCTTAGTCAAGAACTTGAGCATGCATTGAGGAGTGAACTACCTTCATTTTCCTATAGTTAGAGCCTGTCTATATTAACCTGGAGGGTGACTAATTGCCTCCTGGATAGAGGAGGTTGAGCTAAGTTGTATTAGTAGACTGAGGGAGCTCAGTTGTGGAGAGACTGAAGAGGAGACAGGCAATGTTCCCTCTAATTTTTTTCATCCAAGTGCGGAATGAATTTTTTTATGTGCACTGAGGTATGTGCAGATGTGCGCCACCAGTAGAAACAAAAAACCTAGATATAATATATATTTTTTAAAAGTTACCATAGGGATAATTACTCCAGCCAGGACAGGTTAAGCATTTTAGAACTCACTAGCCAAAGAATTAAATGTAAGTGTAAGAGAAATAAAAATTGAGCATAGACCAGTCAAAACACTAAAATAACACACTTTGAAAGAATAAAATTACAGAGAAGATATGTGCACTGCCGGAAGTACCAAGAAGTAACAGCAATAATACAAGTATGTGTTGGGAGGTGAGTGAGACACAGACTGTGTGTGTGTGTGCGCGCGCGCGCTGGCTGCTGGGGAAGTTTCTGAGAGACGCTGTGTGCTATCTCTTTAAGACACTTGCTGAAGGCTCTCCTGCTCTGTCCTGAGCCCTGTTGTCGTCCCTCCCCTGCTCTGCAGAGATGGGATACGTGGGCATGGGGGAGGAGGGGGGGTGTGTGTGTGTGTGAGAGAGAGAGAGACGCACGCACACACACTGTGTGAACTCACTGCTGGAGACATCTCAGCACTGTCTCTTTAAGAAAGGCACTCAGTCACTCACCGTTCACCACAGCAGCTCTGAGTCCTGAACCAGGCCGTGTCCCAGCCCCCACTCTGCGGAGATGGGATACAGAGGTTTGGGGGGGAGGACACCTGACATCAGCACACACACCCACACCCACACCCACCCCCCGCTTTGCACAGCCAGCAGGAGGGTCCCAGGAGCAGCCGCAGGACAGAGCAACGTGGGAAGAGGAGCACCTAGAATCCTAGAAGATCAGGGTTGGAAGGGACCTCAATAGGTCATCTAGTCCAACCCCCTGCTCAAAGCAGGACCAATCCCCAATTTTTGCCCCAGATCCCAAATGGCCCCCTGAAGGATTGAACACACAACCCTGGGTTGAGCAGGCCAATACTCAAACCACTGAGCTATCCCTCCCCCCTGAACACATGCTGCCGGCTGTGCGCACTCTGCTAATCAGCTGGGCAGCATTTAAATCTCTCCTGGGTGGCCACCCAAGCGCAGAGGTTACAGGGAACACAGGAGACAGGTATCTCTGACAGAAGCCTTGGACTAGGGCTTAACGGGCTGGATACAACCAGGAAACTATAGTGAAGCCTGAGGGCGTGGAAGGGTTATTAATTTGAGGTCTTGCTTGAATCTTTATTTGGACTTTTTATACTACCCCAGAAGGGGTCTAGATTTTTACCTGACTTAGCCGGAGAGTCAAGCCACAGAATACCCTAAGGGAGTGTCAGAAGTGCTCACCATGGACAAGCAAGTAGCCAGCAGAGAGGGGGTACAAGAGCTAAAGTTCCCTGCAATGCCATGTCCGGACACGAGGGGGTGCTCGAGAGGTGAGGACACATGTTTACATGAGATTCCAGAAGAAGGATTTGGAACCCCACTGTCTGAAAAAAGTGGGAGATACCAACTTCCTTTTAAGGCAAAGTGTAGAGGAACAGACGAAGAGTCTTTTTTTCTTTTTCTCTTTTGGGACAATGGAGTGTATAGTCCGCATGCTGGCGACCCAATAGGAGCAGATGCGTGCTCTTTTGTTGTACCTACTATAAGGGCAGCAACAACAGCAAGAGGCTGGTCGGGCTCAGCAAGAACATTTCCTGCAATGCCTAGAAAAGCAGACCCCGGGACATGAATGGTTGGGGAGAAGAGAATTCTGCCAGACTGGTACTAGGCCTGGCAAAGTTGGGCCCAGATGTTGACCTGGAGGGATTTTTGCACACCTTTGGGAGGGTAGCGACCGCAGCAGATAGCCCCTCTTTGGTAGCTCCATTCTTCTCAGGAGAAGCTCAGGCGGCCTACTAAGCTTTGTTTGACAGCAGGTACAGTCATACAAAATAGTAAAAGATATTCTGGATAAACTGGGTCTGGGCCCAGAAGTGTACCACAACATGTTTAGGACAGAGCCTCTCCCCTGAGGGTGCACCCTAGAGTGGCAGCACATTTATGAGATCTGGCAACACAGTAGTTGCAGCCTGATACAAACTCATTAGACAAAGTGATGGACCCTGTACTTGTAGAGGAGTTCCTAAGGATCTTGTCTGCGTGGGCCCATAGTTGACTCCAGAAGTTTCAGCCAACTTCTGCTAATGAGGCCGTGGTGAATCCAGAGACCTATGTGGTAGGTGATAATGCTGAACCATCTGAAAAAAGGCATAGGTCAAAGGGACTGTTCTGATGGAAGCCATGTGAGAGAACCCTGACTCTAGGATGGCATGGGAGATGCATGGAGAGAGAAATTCTTAGACAATTCTGTACTTAAGAAACTGGAGGAGGTAGCAGCACTCAGAAGAATCCAGTTTTGTGTTTCTGGTGTGGCCAACTGGCTGATATACTGAAGGCTTGTCCAGTCACGGAAGGCGGCTTGAGATGTTCCCTCAGTAGGGGGCACACTTCAGCCTACCAGGTAACTACTGAAGTGGCTGGACAGGAAATGAGAGGACTGATTGAGTCTGGGTGCAGACAGAGTAGGGAATAGTCTCCTTATAGTGAGAATAGATCGGCATTTGTCAGTGAAAGTTTCATGTGTACCTGGAAGACATGGGTCTACCTGATGATAGAGAGAGAACTACAAGGTTGGAGGAGTAAGCTGAGTGTCAGCATTGTAAGATACCTCTCCTGGCCCATAATTGAGGGTAGAGACTGGCTTAATCTCCCAGCCCTGTTACGAGAAAGAGTACTGCTTGGATCTGTTGACCATAATATGACCGTCACCCAGATGTGGGGTAGTGGGCTGCACGGCCCAGCGGCAAGGGTGAGGAGTCGATGGGCTGTGGGGAGCTGAGAGGAGACATCAAGTCAATTACAAGCCCTGGCAACACAGTTATGAGGCAAACTGGAAGCATCATGACAGAGAATAATAGAGAAGGCTGTAAAACAAGAGCAAGAACTGGTTTGGACAAGACTGGCATATGAAAAGAACTAGCTGTACTGTATATCATGGAAGCATGTGACAGTGGGGCCTCAATCTCTGGGAGTCAAGAGCAGGACCATGCAGGGGAGAGATCAAATTGGGCAAATTTGTGGGAATTGGATGTTCTGAGTGAGGAGACGGGAGAAGCTGCTCTGATCTGCCACACCACAGGCAATACAGGAGGCCGGAGCAGCCATGGAAAGAATACAGTTCCAGTAATTCCAAGGTAGGTTAGCCACTGCTGAAGAAGCCCTGCAAATACATGTGCAAGATAAAGAATACTGGAAGGAATGTTATCAAGATGTGCTAGATGACCAAAACACTTTGTTCATCTGGATACATGACTTGGAAGAAGAGCTGGAATGACTGCAAGGCCAAATACAGTAACACGGACAGAGTACCTGGACAGGTACTGCCTCGGGGCGGGGAATGGGTAGGTGATAGGGGTTAAGTCCCATCACCAGCCAGGCAAGGGAAGGCATCCAACTAGTTATGCTTTGAATCTTGGGAGTAACTAATTGCCTCCTGGATAGTGGAGGCAGAGTTAAGCCATACAAGTACACTGAGGGAGCTCATTTTTTTTGGAGAGACTCCAGAGAAGGCAGATCTCTCTGATGGAGAGAGACCCTGGAGTAGGGCTTAACAGGACAGATACAACAAGGGAACTGTAAGGAACCCTGAAGGGGGTGGAGGGGCTGTTAATTTGAAGACTTGTTTGAATCTTTATTTGGATTTATTCTTGCTACTCCAGAAGACGTCTAGACTCTAACCTGACTTGGTCAGAGGGTCAAGCCACAAAATACCCCAAGGAGGAGTTGGGAGTGATCAATGCAGCTGAAAAGTAGCCAACAGAGGGAGGGAAAGAGACAAAGTCCCCTGCAACTCTGTGTCTGGGCAATAGGCAGGCACCCTAGAGGTGAGCGCGCACGTCCACAGGGCACTTGCACTGCTCTTGCCTATGCTTAGTGTTCCACATTTTTAGTTTTTATTTGTTTAAAAAAAAAAAAAATCTGGGAATTTTTCAGTGTTTATTTTCCAACATCAAAACCGGGATGAAATTGGGTTAAAAATAGGGAGGGGAAAAAGAAAAACAAAAAACTTGTAGCATGCACATTTTACTACAGTATAATTGAAACTTTTTTTTAAACAAACAAAGGTATATTTTGTCTCTCTCAGAGCTAGTAGTTTTTTCCAGAAATCCTGGTTTGTGTACGCTCGCATAATTTTCTTCAAAGAAAATTCCTCACTCATGTTGAGCCTCTTGTTGTTGTCTTGGAGGTAATCCAACTTTGAAAATAAGTGCTCCGCCTCAATAGATCCAGGGGGTGCACTCAAAGCTTACCATGGCACTTGGCTGAAGTTAGGAAGTGTCTTGATGACTGTTCCAAAAAGCCAGCACACTGAGTTTCATGTTGTCAGGGTTAGGCAAGTTCATATAAGTAGTAAATTCCCTTTTCAGATTTGAAATTTCATCTTTAGTGGCAAATGGTTGAAATGCCTTTTTGGTATAAGGGTTATAGTCGGCTACAAAATTCACCTTGAGGAAGGGGTGCAATACCTGGCTGACATTCCAAGAAGAATCTTGAGCACCAAACACTTCAGGATTCAGATTACGGACCACGGTTATCTCCCATTTCTTGCTGAGTGTTGTGTTGAAGATTTTGAATGTATTTTATTTCTTGTGTTCTGGGATGGGAAGGATTTCCAGAAACAGCTGGGTTTTCTCATCGTATGTGTCTCCTGCAGCTTTTGTGCTCAGTTCAGATGAGATTTTAGTTGTCAGGATCTGGTAAACATCTGTATTGGCAAACGTGTTAGCAGTAGTCAGAGAAAACTCCAGTGTTTTCTGTGTGACAGTGATTCCAAGTTTTCAGCAATGAATGTTACTGAAAACTTTGTGCGCAGAATCTGGCGGTTGTTTGGGTTATTTGCCAGTCTCTTCAGAGTTTCTGCTTTAGAGCCAACAAAATCAAGATGTTCTAGGAGACGCATTAGCACAGTCCTCACGTTAGTTACATGACAGGCAGCGAAACACAAGCTCATCCACCAGTGTGGCACAACAGGGGTAGATAATGGGCAGCCGGCTCTGCACTCATCTTGCACTGCATAAAACAAACCCTTCAACTTGTTCGCATACTTGAAAACAGCCCCGAATCCAGTGATGCAAGATTTAATGTCTTTCACTTCTTCTGTAGCAGTAGCTGCTGACAATGCAACATTAATCAGATGAGCAGGACAGGTAATACATAGCAACTCCTGTTTCTGATTGAGTTTAATCTCCCATGCAGACTTAGCAATGTAGGAAGTATAGTCTTTGTTAGTTGTGGCCACATTTTCCCGAATTAGTTGGTACATCTCAAACATGTTGACAAAATAGCTGGCAGCAGAGGGGATGCATGTCACATCAGCACAAAACAATGCAGGTTTATTTGCTTTGAAATAAAAAAAATGAAAACAAAAGGCCAAGAAGCATGTGATCCAAAGCATCAGGAGACTTGTAAAAAATCAGACTAGTCACCCCGTTTCCATCAATTCATTCCATCAGTTTAGATACTAAAGCATCATCATTTTCTTTCAGATACTTACAAGTGACGTTGTCTGCATTAGGAAGGGGTTTTGCAGCTGGACTGTATTGTCACACAAAGTCACCAGTAGGCCCCTCTGCTATTAACAGTGATTGTCCGGCGAAACAAAGAGCACACACAAATTCATTGACACAATCATCCTATGTCCTCTTTCATTAAAGCTCTGATGAAAGCTCCTGATATCAACTGTTTATCCCGAAGCTCACTTTATTCTTTAAGCTTCTTGTGTCGCTTGCTTTCAACATTCTCCTTTAGTCTGTCAGTGCGAGCACTGACCTCAGTGCTGCAGTACTTGCAGTGCAATGCATCCTCTTTGCTCCCGTCTTTACTTTTATTGAACATTTCTAAGCATTGATTTTCTTGTTGGTATTCAGGCATAGATTTGCATTTTTGCCCCATATTTACCTTTTTACCTTACCTATCTGTAATCCCCAAGGAGCTTGTCTAGGTTCCTGGGGTTCTGTGTGCTGGTAGTTCAGGGAGAGGCACACTGTTCCTGGTAGGAAGGGGGAACCAAGGGCAGACTCAGAGTCTGCTAGGGAACCAAGAGGGAGAGAGGAGAGACACTATTTAGAAAAGGAGGCCCTGTTGGTTTGTGGAAGGATTGCAGATGTGCCTACTCAGAGGAAGGGGCAGAGTGAAATGATTGACAAAGGAAGGCCTGAGAAGAAGAGCTAGCCTGACCAATAGGGTGTGAGATGCTGTCCCCGGGAGCCCCCTGGAGGGGGGAAAAGCTATTTTGGAGCTAGCCACAGCAAGGGCATGACTGACTGTGTGGGGATCTGGAAGAACCCAGGCCCATTTATCCAAACATGTAAGGAGATTGGCACTAAAGGAGGTATCCAGGTGGATAGGGGGCATTATATATCTTTATCTGTGGAGGATTGATTGCTTAAATCAGTGCCACACTAAATGGATATAAAGAAATAGGCGGGCCGCAGGTCCTTGTGAGCCAGTCGTGGTGCGATATTAACATTGCTTGATTTTTTCCAACTTCCACTGTGTGTGTGTTCTGTTTTTTTTACACTGTGGAACTGCTTCAGTCTCAAAGTTGAAGGACAGAGCAATCATATAAAGCTTTTGTGTTTTAACAAAAATAAGTACCTGAAAAAAGACTGAATGGATTAATAAATGGGTGTAAATCAGTAAAAACTGAACTCCTTTAATTAAAAAAAAACTAGTAATTTATCAGTGAAAATTAATGAAAATGCAGAACACTATCTGTTCAGTGGATACAGAGAGAGGATTTCACTGTACAGAGCGTTCATTCCAATAACTGCCACAAGCCTTAATGTTTTCTTACAAATTGAATCTGAAGTATATATTTTTAAAAAGTGGTTAAATATCCTCTTTTAATGTGGCTTATTCCAGAGGTGATTTTGTGCATGTTTGTGTTTGTTTGTTCATGTATGAAGGAAATTACTTCAAAATCATGGAAGATTTAATGTTTGTTTTTAATCTTTATTATTGTATTCCAAAGATCCTCAAGATGAAAATAAAATTGGCATAGATGGTATACAGCAGTTTTGTGATGACCTAGCACTTGACCCAGCCAGTATTAGCGTACTGATCATTGCATGGAAATTCAGAGCTGCAACACAGTGTGAGTTCTCAAAGCTGGAATTTATGGATGGGATGACAGAATTAGGGTAAGTATGCAACAGGTAAAAGAAACTTAGCAGTGTAACACACTGGAGAAAGCTGGAACGAAAAGAAAAAAATGTCTGCTTTTAGCAATTCAGAACTGAATTATGTCTTCTCAAAATTTGTCTAGTATCTGCCTTCTATGAATATAGAAATACATCTTCTATAAATTTGGCAGAAGTTAAAGCGAACCCAAATAAAGGGCAAAATGCTGCTCGCTTTAAACATGCAAATAGTCCCATTGGCTACGACAAAACGAGTGAGTAAAAGAAGGATTTGGCCCAAAGGCCAAAATGTTTAGGGCCGTTTATCTAAGAATGTAATTTATTTGACCTACATGAGAGCTCTAGTTTTTGTTTTCTAGGAACATTGTGACGGACCTTTAATTATTCTAGATTATATATATCTGATTATCAACCAGCTGCTTCACATGCCAATGTGAAGAAACATTTTTTTTAAAAAGCAGCTGAAATTGTTACATAAACAGACTAGTTACAGACTTGCTGAAATTAGTTTACATAATCCTTCTGTATTAAAGCAACTAAGGATTGTCCATAGTAGATAAGGTTTTAAAAATAAATTTAGCATGTTATTTTGACAAAATGAATAATACACAGAAAAACTTGCTTTTTAAAATACAGATGTGACAGCATAGAAAAACTAAAGGCCCAGATTCCTAAAATGGAACAAGAATTAAAAGAGCCAGGAAGATTTAAGGATTTTTATCAGTTTACTTTCAACTTTGCAAAGAATCCTGGACAGAAAGGTTTAGGTATGTATTCTTAATTGTAAACACTTCTGATATAGTTACTAGTAACTGTCTCTAATACTTACTGTAGTAAGTGAAACTATTATTATGATCCAGTTAGACTAGCCATGGGATAAAAATATACTTCACTGTGGTAAAATAAATATCAGGACTAAGTTGAAGGTCAGTGCCAGATTTTCAAATTCATAGAGATTTACTGCGGCCTTATGAACTAAATGTTTCAATTTAACATGTGAGGGTGCATTCTTCCCTTCAGAGTATAGTATGTGCAAAATTTCCATTAAAGTTAACACATTATGATTTCATACTAAAAATATAATTAAAACTTTTAGAATTTGCAACCATGAGCAATAGGAGAAAAAATATAAAGCCTAACTTTCACTTGTAAGTGTGGGTTTGCGTATAGGTACAGACTTGCACAAAGTCTCTCATACCACCAAAAAAACATGTAAATCTCTTTGCAAACTACAATTCGGGTATCGCCAAGTAATTTCCACATATCAGGCATGATTAGATTTTCATCTCATTGCATCTACAGTCAAGATCTTAAGCACAATTCAGGGCCTGCTGGATCTATAGTTTTTCTCTTTGGAGAACGATTGCAAAATGACGACAAATTCCAGAATATAAAACCCAATGACACACACACATTATGATTTCTATAATTTTATTTCATTGCTTCCCCCTTGATGGTCATTGCATCGAGTGTCCGAATGAAGGGGAAGAACTACTCACTAGGAAAAGTCATTGGAGGGGGGAAAAAGGTGTAGTTTGTTACTAATAATTAAATGAAATACTTTTATGATTCTGCATGAATAGTTAAGGGAATGCAAAAGCTAGATTCTAACAGCAGTATTAACTGGGCCAGGATGCACACACATCCTGTATGTTTTATTATATGCATTTATGCCATTGCAATGTAGCTACTCATTTAATCAAAGTCTGGAATAGAAATAGGCCATATGTACAGTGCAGTTAAGGTTCCAAAAGCAACTCATATTTCCTGATTTTCTTTAATTTGAACTGTTTAATGTTAAACAATGGAAATTATTTTTTTTCATTTAATGAGGGGAATTAGGGCAATGAAAAATCTGCAGCTATTTTATTTGCTGCTTGCAAGCTTTTATTAATTTCACCAGTGAAAGTTTCTTGAACCCACAAATGTGCACAGTACTTCACATTTGTGCATGGTGAAACTATGTTTATGTTCTACTGTATGTGATAAATCTGCAGTTTGCACCTGGACCAATCTTCGTTAGATCAAAACCAAATATTAATAAATTAGCAATATCTGTTCTCCATGAGGACACTTTCTGTGCCAATCTTCAAACTTCTCCTGTACTTTCAGTAGGCCTGGCTGGGTATTTTAAGTTAGAGTGGGATAAGTGGTTTTCACTACACACAGACCTGTTGATGTAAGTAACACGGTTGTATAGATGTATAGGCTGAGTCTTACTGCCATGTGGAGTCCCTTGCAGAATTGGGGTTGTACATGGAAAGTTTCAACCTTAACAGTGAATTTACAGAAGAGTATAAGTGTGTGTGAGAGAGATAATATGGAAATAGTTTTGCAACCTCAACCATAACAATAGCTTCTGATTACCATGGTGATGTTTAGTATTTATATAGTAGTTTCAATTTTCAAATAGCTTTTCAAATGTTAACTAGTTAATACTCCGTAATATCCTTGTGAGGTAGTTATCGCCTTATATAAATAATTTTGAAACAGCCATAGAAGTCAAGTGATTTTTCTCAAAGCTTCAGAACACACATGTCAGAGCTGGGGGTGTATCATAGGAGTTCCTGACTTCCAGTTTTGTGCTTAAACCACAGCTCTGATTTCCTCTGTAGTTTCTTTTCTTGCTGGCTTATTTCCATATAGTACTGAGAATATACAGAACAATCAATTAAACATCCCAGGAACGATAGATAATTTGTTTTTGAGACCTCAGTGAAAATGATTAAGCAAGAAAAATAATCCTTTTTCATTTTCCTTCAGCCTTCTTATAGCTTCTTCAGGGAGGCCAGCCTCTAAGAATGACATAAAAAGAAGATATAGAAAAATATAACTTTTTAGATTTGTATGTTAATACCTGTAGTAATTATTTATTTGTATTACAGTAGTTCTCTATGTAATAAATAGCTCTGAAGATCAGGCTATGGGGGGAAGCCTTTTGATTAAAATGCAGTCTCAGCATGTTTTCCCTTTTCCCCCTCACTGTATCGGGAGTTATCACCCTCCCATTAAAAAGATTTCCAGGTAACTGTTTACTAGAGGTAAAGTGATACATGAACAGACACATGCTTCTAAAGCTTTTAGTTTTCTAACCAGGGTATGGCAGACATGTCTGGAAGGGGTTTGAATCTCTTTGCTTTGATTGTATGCATTGGGAGAAAAATTGGAGTTTAGTATCTTAAAACAAAATCTATAAATGTGTGTAGTATGGAGGAATAGAAGAGACCCATCAACTGTTACTGATTGCTGCTGTAGAAATTCAGTGTCTAAAAGCTTGCTTTCTAATAGGTTCCGTGTCCTTGAATGACACTTTCAATATGTTTGGCCCTCCAAATTTACCTTCCTTAAATGTAAATACATATCTAGTGGAATCCCTTTAGGAAACTTAAAATATGTTGTGAAGTGTTTTGATAAACTGCTGCTCGAGCTAGCTGTTTGTCATGGAACCTGGATTAGCTGTTGATTGCATCTAATTTATTTCCAACAATTTTTCTGAGGTGTTGCATGATGTGTATTATGCAAGTCACTCCAAATGAGTGCCAGTAAAACTCTCCCCTCATGTATTCAGTTTATGGCACAAATATATAATATTTCTAAAAGCTTTTAGTTAAATTAGTGGCATAAACAAAATACATGGGAGTGTGGTATAAAGGTTTGATTATTTGCACTTATTTGGACTGACTTGCATTATTTGTTTGTGGCTTCAAAATTCATGAGTGTTGCAACCATTTTAAATGCTCATGCCAGTAAAATCTAAAACTCTTTAGTGTTCATTTTCATCCTCTTACTATAGGCAGGGCTGGTGGCACTGCTTAGTATTAATTTTCCATATATAAGATACTATAAGTTGCTTATAACTTTGCCAAACTTTAACTGTTGGCTAAAATGTTTTATGGTAGGGGTGGGGCTCAGACTGAATATTTTTGGAAAATTTCAGCCCAAAACAATTCAATTGTTTCTGAGAACAGGGCTAGGAAAAAATACATTGTTTCCCCCGTGTTTAAAATTTGGTGAGCTTTTCTTTGAAAAGCTTTAGTGCCCCTGTGCTTTGGAGCAGGGACTCAACATTTGGCAAGGGTGGTTGTCTTTTGTGTCAGGAGTATGCCTCTGGCCATCCCAGTGAAAATCTGCCTAAATTTGACTACTTTATAAGTAAAGCTATGAGTCTGTCACGGAATTAATGGATTCTGTGACTTTCCGGGACCTCCAGGACTTCTGCAGTGGGCCAGCTGCACCGGCCGTTGCTGGGGCAGTCTCAGGCCACTGTGGGCCTCCCTCCCTCCCCCCCCCCCCCCGCCCCTCAGCAGCAGCAGGAGTTTGTGTGTGGGAGGAGGCTCAGGGCTGGGGCAGGGGGTTTGGGCGCGGGAGCGGGTAAGGGCTCCGGGCAGTGCTCGGGGGGCTCCCTGGAAGCAGGGACGTCCCTCAGCTCCTAGGCGGAGGCGAGGCCGGGCAGCTCTGTATGCTGCCTCCGCCTGCAGGCGCTGCCCCTGCAGCTCCCACTGGCTGCAGTTCCTGGCCAATGGGAGGTGTGGAGCCGGTGCTTAGGGCGGGGGCAGCATGCGGAGCCCCTGTGGCCATCCCTTTGCCTAGGAGCTGAGGGACATGTTGCTGCTTCCAGGGAGCCGCATGGAGCCAGGCCACCAACTCCCCTCCCCCCAGCAACAGCGGGGGTCCCGGGCCGCCCCCTTCCCCCCCCCCTTCCCCCCCCCTGCATTTAGTCAGGGGTATATAGTACAAGTCATGGACAGGTCATGGGCTGTGAATTTTTGTTTGCTGCCTATGACCTGTCTGACTTTTTTACTAAAAATACATGTGACTAAAACATAGCCTTAGTTATAAGCTTTTGAAAAATTAGTTTCTATATGCTCAGTAGAGACTTCCTATATTTTTGCAGCTTAATTCCTCAAGGAATCCATCCACACTGGACATGTGCCGCCAAGAGCTGAGCAGGACTTTCCCTGTAATTGCAGCCCTGAGCTGCTGTGGGCTGTGCTGGTCCAGGTACCTGAACTGAGAGCAGGGAGACTCGCTCCTGTGCTCTTGTTGAGATAGGCCCTCCAATTGGGATAGACAATATGGAGGAGGAAGCTGCCTGATTCAAATGCAGAGGAGACAAGAACTGGGAGAGGGCAGAGCAGGCTGGGGAAAGGAGCCTGTGGGGTTCCTTAAATAAGGACTCCACTTCTTGGACACTTTATTTTTGGAATATCCAACTTAAATGGCTTCCTGTAGAAACTTCTAATTTGTTTTAATGTATTGTCCAATAAATACCGGGTTATTAGATTGCAAAATTATGTAGCCATTATTTTCATTTACATTATCAGCTTCTAGGTTTCCTGACATTGCATGTGTACACATCTGGAAATGTTTAATCTGTCTACATGCCTCCTAAACAACTTAAGTTCCTAAGGAGTTCTTGTACTTACACATGATTTGAGATGCTACCACCAAGCTGGTACAGATGTATAAAAATCAGCCAGTGGTGGTCTTCATTGCTGTCCCCTTTGAAAAATCCAAAAGACATGGTTAAGTAGATTGATAGAAGTGCCAGGATTAAGGCGTTTCAGAATTCTAGTTCTACTCATACCATTTACTGGTCTTAATGCTTTGCACTTTATTGTGTTTAATTGTGCCTCAAAACATCCTGTGAGATAGGCAAATATCTGTCATATAGAGATACTTGATGAGAAAATCCCGAGCACAGAGTGGTTAACTGATGTGTCCAACTTTACACAGGAAGCTGATGTTCTAGGCTGAGAACCCACATCTGATTTCTAGGCACATGTCTAATATACTAGTGCACCTCCGCCCCCATGCTGTAAGTTATCCATCTGTGCAGTAATATGGGGATAATTACCTACATGCATGTGCCTGTCAACATGTTCAATCTTTCATATTCTCAGGTTATAGATGGGTAAAATGAGACACAGGGTGTAGATGCTTCCTAGGCAGCTCACTTAAACTCTGTTTCCATATCTTTAAAATGGGAATACCTCACATGGATGCCCCGAGGATTAAATTTGTTCTGCAATACAATAGTTCCATGAGCTTTCAACTCCTATTCCTTTTTGTGTTGCATGCCTTTATATTTGTCATAACTTGCATGTGAGACAGAGATATTTGATAAAAGACTTTAAGTAGGGTGTTTTGGGTTTTTTTTTTTAACACCCCCGTTAAGTGGTTTGTAGCTTCAGATATGGAGTCAGTCTCACATATGACACTTCTGCATCTGGTCACGGTATACTTCTGTGAATTGTCGTGAGTGTGGTCACTTTTGATAAAGAGATGTAAAAGCCTGTCAATTTTTTTTTACTTTCAGGGATAAAGTAAGGTCATAAGAAAGGAGTTACTTATTGGAGTGCTATAGGTGACACTTTGATTGTACACTCCTGCAGCATTTAAACTAATCCAGAGGTTCTCAAATTGTGGTCTGTGGACCACCAGTAGTCTGCAAGCTCCATTCAGGTGGTCTACAGATAGTTCTCTCTAAGGTGCGGGCCTGGGCACCTGCACACAAGAGAATGAAGGGCTACCCACCTAATTAGTCGAGCCACACAGCTGTGGCTCCACTAATTAGGTGCCTGGACCCTGGAGAAGACACACATGTAAGGTGAGGTGGTGGCCTTGCGGGGCATAAGGGGTAGGTGGCAGGGGGCAGAGGATGGTGAGAAGAAGGGGTGGGAGCAATTTGCGATGTGCAGGGCTGCGACGGCCAGAGAAAAAGGTGACTTGCCC
Source organism: Natator depressus (assembly GCF_965152275.1). Classification (NCBI taxonomy): domain Eukaryota; kingdom Metazoa; phylum Chordata; order Testudines; family Cheloniidae; genus Natator; species Natator depressus. The sequence continues at coordinate 9,558,179 of NC_134242.1, forward strand.
CAGCTCCAGGGTTGTGGCTGCTGGGGAGAGACGGCTATCCTTCCCAGCCTAAGCTCTGTGGCTGCTGTGGCGAGGGAGCGACCCCCCCCCCCCCTTCCCAGCCACAGCTCGGGGGCTGCTGTGTTGGGGAAGAGAGGGAGAGACCCCCTCCTTCCCAGCCCCAGCTCAGGGGCTGCCATGGCGGGGGAAAGAGGGCACATCCATTGCATTAGAAAGGTAAGACTACTGATACTAAAATATGAGTTCTTGTGTGTTTTTATTTGTAGAACAAAAAAATGTTCATTATTAAGGGTTTTTTATATCGAGTTTTTATCCATAGCACTTTACAATAGCTAGCTAACAGTACAAACAACATTTGGAAAGATCATTAAGTGGTCTGCCGAGACCCTCAGCAATTTTCAAGTGGTCTGCGGGGGGGGAAAAAAGTTTGAGAACCACTGAACTAATCTGTTACACCATCACAACAGGGAATGCAACAATTGACACATGAAGCACACAGTCTGAAGATAGGAATGTTCATTGGTTTTGTTGTTCTGTGACGTTTATGATTATTAGGGAGACCTTACCTCTTTTTCCATACTCTTTCTTGTGGGTTTTAAAAATGTACTCCTAAATTTGAATTTCCTGACTTTTTTCTTTTTTTTTTTTTTAAACAGTTGTCCTTTCCATTATTTCCTTAAAATGTCTTCCTTCCCGTGAAGTTACTTATGCATGTCCTAACCTTTATCTTAGGAAAAGGTTGGTTGGTTGTGCTTTTTTTCGCTTTGGGTTTAAGAATAATGAAAGCTACTCGTTCCATTAGAATTGTGTTTTAAGGTCCTTGATTGGCCACAGGAATATAACTTATGGTTCTCGTGGAGGCAAATTAAAATGCATAGCTCATTATTACTGTTTGTTTGTAGAGCACTAGAATGTGCGTGGAATTTGACAGCTTTTACCTATCTGGTATGCCTACTACGTTTTATAAATCATAATACTTACTTTTTCTAACTTCTTACCCTCAAGTAGTGTGACCAGCCAAACATAAAGTGTGTGTTTCTTGGAAAGGCACCAGTAGCTTTTTAACTAAGATTTAAGTGTAGCATCAGTTTAATATCTGAAACGTCCTCCAGTAAGTGGGGATAGACTCAAATTTCTGACCGCTAAGAGCCTAATAAGATTTCTTAAGTTTTAGTGCATCCTTGGTATTTTCAACTATAATGGCATATCGTGTCCATCAGCAAAACACATCAGATCAAAATTTTTATCTGCCTCCGCAAGCCTTCAACTTATATCTTTTGTGTGAAATCCTGACCCAAATGAAGTCACTGGAAAAACTCCCATTGACTTCAGTGGGGCCATGATTTCACTCTGCATTTGTCTGGAGGGGCTATGATGAGGTGGATTGCTCTATTAGACTTGTTAGAGGAGCACTGTTAAAGTTATTGGGAAAGAGGGAGAGACTTTCAGCACAGGAAATAAGTCAGTAAGAATTTTCAGGTGTGACCAGCATAGGTTCTCATATTGGCAGATAAACATATTTAATCTAGACGTCTTTAATATTACTCTAAAAAATTCATTGGTTTGTCTGAAAGAGTAATCTAACAGTGTGCCTATGCTTTTTGCTTCTTAAAGTATGGATTGATTATGGACAAAACAAATTGGTACACTCCAGAAGATGTAAGACTTTCTGGATGCAGACACTTTGAAGGTGGATCCAGTTAGGCTGACAGTGATTCTCTCTTGGTGGTATTGAGATTTTTGAATGTTCATTTGAAGAGTTTATTCTCTCTTAATTGATGATATAAACTAAAGTTGTGTTTGGGTACATGCACATACTTCAGTAGTCCTGATTTGTTCCTGGCTTTGAGAAATACAGGCCCACTCAAAATAGAGAGAGATTGAAAGTTACCCTGAAAAAAGACTTAAAACGGGCAGGAATCCATATTGGCCATCATAAAGACAACCACTTAATGTACATAGTCTTTCCCGGGATACTTGTCCTAAAGGAAATCTGTTTATCGATTTCAAAATTTGACAGGACCATTTTGCAACTCTAAAACCTGTAACAAAGTTGATTTAAAAATAAAATTATAGCAAACTAGGTTATGGGAATTGCATTTGATTAAATATGATTAAAGGAGCCTAATCCAGCAAATGATGTGGAACTCTTATTGAAGTCAATGGTATCTCTTTGTGTAGAGCAAAATTGGGACTGAGTTGTTAAGTTACAGTAAAAAGAAGTTGAAAAAATCTGTTGTATGCTTTGGGCAGAGTAATTCTTAACCTGGACAATTTAAATACATTTTCAGGTCCTGTATGCCCCAGGGTCATACCTAAATCTGAGGGTTAGTTCATCTGTAACAAACCCACCAGTTTCCTCAGTTTTCATTACCTTTTTAAAACATTTTTGAAAGAACCTAAGAGTATTCTTGCATTGAGAGTGAAATAAAATTCACCTTCATTAGTTTAGTTTATAGTCCAGTCAGGCTTGGTGAAAATACCCGTGCAGAAAATGTATATTTCAAATATATCTATAAGAGTAACATATTTTTAATATTACAGATTTAGAAATGGCTATAGCCTACTGGAATTTAGTACTTAATGGAAGATTTAAATTCCTAGACTTGTGGAACAAATTTTTATTGGTAAGTTTAAACCTTATTATATAATATAAATTGGGCTGCAATAAGTTTGTGGGTTTTTTTAGTGTGGAAGATGAATCCATGTGTATTTAAGTCTTTGAAGAGATCACATAACTTATTTTGACAGAGCATTCTTTTGTGATGCATAGATGTTGAAAGTTTTGGCAAATACTGTAAAAAATTTAGTTGAGGGTGACTTGCATATACTCAGGGATTTAATATTGAATATTCAGACTTTAAAATTAATTTTGTTCATGGTTTTTAAACTCAGATTTTTTTTCCCCAAATAGGAACATCATAAAAGATCAATACCTAAGGATACCTGGAACCTTCTTTTAGACTTCAGTACAATGATAGCAGATGATATGTCTAATTATGATGAGGAAGGTAATATTTACATTTTGTTGCATCAGTTTCTGTGTGTGTGTGTTTTTGTGGATAGTACATTTAGCAGTGTGTCTCTGGGGTAGCAAATCTGTATAGTAACTCGCAAACAGCACGTCTGCGAAACAGTATGTGACTTTTCCTGGGGTTCGAAGCAGTTCTCTGCCACATAGCTGCTGAGGACTAAGCCTACTAGCACAGGTGAAAAAATACTTGTGCTGCCCCTTCCCCAAAGCCAGGAGATTACTTTTTTGTTTTTATTTTTAACATCATCTTCACTCTCCTGCCCCCCAAAAATCAGCTCTTCCCCGCATAAAACAAATTGTCTCCAACTCTACCACACATAAATAAAAATAAATTTACCTACCCAGTTCTTGCTTCCTCCAACAAATCAACTAATGGTGCTTCTCTTCCCCCCCTCCCCCGTGTGCCCCCCCCCCCCCATATCCTTGCATGGCTTCTCTGCTTCTGCTGTTCCTCAGCAGAGGAGCAGGTTTTTTTGTTCTTTAGCCACCAGTTATTGATTTGTCAGCATTTCCGACCTTCTATTTAAATGAAGGTGGGAACGCACACAGAATGAAAGGCCTATGAAGGGGGTAGTATTTAGAATTGGATAATCACTGAGTGCACCGTATTTTCATCCGGTACATTCCTCTAATCTGCAAGGGTTTCTTCAAGACCGGCCGCCTACGGTATCTGCAGTAGCAGCAAATTTTTTGTTTGAAATGTGGTGACGCATGCTGATGTCAGCATCTGAACATGACAGTAATATGGAACCCTGTTGTGAGCGCTAATTATTTTGCTGCTCTTGTACTGTTAGGGCGGTGCGTGCAGTCACGGTTATTAGAATTCCTTCACACTTGCTGCCATTCTGGAGACCCAGATTTGAGTTTTGGTTCTCATTTTGGTCAGCCAGGTGAGATGAGTGCTGTGGAGATTGTGCTGTCTACTCTCCGCCCCCTCAGGCCAATTATCATGTTGATTGGCTCTGAAAGGAGTTTTTGTCCAGTTTTTCTTGGTTTAAAAAAAAAGATGATTGTTATGTAATGGTACCTGAAAAATTTGGTATGTTTAAATTGTGTGTTGGCATGGGGGAGGTCTCAGTTGATGAAAAAAATATTAACCAGATCTTAAATCTCAAGAAACAGAATCAAATGAGGATTATTCATTTAAAACTTTAAACAGGAAAGATAATATGTGAAGAATCTATTTTGATTTAAAGAGGTTTTTTTAAACTGTATAGCTCTACATTGGGGGGGAAGCGGGGGGAAAAGGGGGATTTGTTGACCTGATTTCTTATGAGCTCTTGCTTGTTCTTTGCTTTCAGGGGCATGGCCGGTTCTTATTGATGACTTTGTGGAATTTGCACGCCCTCAAATTGCTGGGACAAAAAGTACGACAGTGTAGCACTAAAGGACCCTTCTAGAATGTACATAGACTGTACAAATAAATACAACGAAAATTGCACAGTCAATTTCTGCTGGCTGGACTGAACTGAAGATCAATCCTCACTATAAGGGTTGAGGGTTGAGACAAACCTTTAAGGATACATCTTGGACCATATCATTCATTCATCTAATGGTGGTTTGGGCTTCTCTTCTAGTCTGAACCACTTTTGCCAGTTATAATTCCAGCATAGTGGATTTCATCATATTTTTGTGGACCACCTTTGTTTACTTTCCCATAAGTCTTAGAAGCTTTATGATGATTATTTTGAGATTTCTGGTTTCGCATAAAGCACAATGCTGTCTTCATGAGACAACTGTGGTTTGGCATCTGCATTATACAGATCAACATCACAAATGTTTTTTTTTTGTTTTGTTTTGTTTTTTTTTTTAAACTCCTTAAATATACACTTTGGGCTAGTTGCAAAGACTATACTGATAGCACTTCCTAGAAGAGTGATATATTTAAGTGTACTGGGTCCGATTTTTTTTTCTTTCATGGCAGTTACAGGTATTGTCTAAGTGAGTTTTGAGTATCTGATTAAAACAATTGTAGAAACAACCAACAAAAACAAGAATGTTGATACTGGGAAATCTAGGTGCCTATATGAAAGGTTTTATTGTATGTCAACTGTCTTTGAAAAGAGTTGAAGTACTACACAACTACTGTGCACTTATAGCACTCCTGGTTTAATATTATAGTCAGCCTCCAGTGAGCTTCATTGAGACACGCTACGTGCATAACAGAATCTAATATTCTCTAGATTATTATCTAATCAGATTTCATTACAGTTTTGAAATGCTTGTCTGTCTGTCCAGGAAGGTGTTTTCATTTGTGTGGAAATCTAAAACTTGAACAATATACTGAATTTGTGTCTTATGTTTTGTACACAATACAGTATTTTAAATTCAGACATGGGTTTTGATGGTTGCGGTATGAAATAACAAATGAACCTGCTTTATAAGAGGGTGGCAAATCTGATACGAATCTGAGTTCTGAAGTGATTATCATGGGCCATTTAAGTTACATTTTTACAACATATAGGTACTGCCTTTATGGACAAAGCCCATTTTCTCAATTACTTACTTTGTTGGGATTTTCACAGGTCATTGTGGTTGCCAATTACAGATATTAAACGTAAAACTTTCTAAAACAAGCATAGATCAGATGCAAAATACTACCCTGGCTTCTTTTGTTTCCTTACATTATTTTGTTGATCACTACTACTTCTATTTGTCTCACTGCACATAACTAAATTAGAACTGATTTCACTTCAAAGCAGGATTTTATCTTGTTGTGTGCTTTTTAACATTACAGGAGCCCTTGAACTGCTTTCATCCTGAAAATGCTTTTTCACTCTTCAGTTGCTGACTTATGAAGAAGAGGCTATTGTTTTCTTGAAATAAAAACTTCTGTAAAACAAGCCAGAAAATGTCAAACGAGGATGTCTTAAAAAAAAAAAAAATTATAGTAATTATTAGGAATAGGGTACTTACTTGAATACTCCAGCCAGTCCCATGTTAAGGTCGTAATTACTGTTGAAATTAGTAAGTGGAACTTGCACTAAAACAGCAGTACACTTATATGCAGATGCTAAAAAGATTTTAGGAAGAATTTAAGTATTAAACTGCTAAAACTTTTACCCTGTGTGCTTTGAAGTTGACTAAAAGGCAGGCTTTCCCTCATAGCAGTGCCCTTTTAATAAAGTCCGGTCATGCATTTATTTCAAGAATACAGTTCTACAAAATGCATTGCAAATTTCTACTCCAGCTGCTGGAATTGGCTATGCCAAAAACGTGTGTGATTTTTATTTTGCTGCTTTCAGTATTTCCTTTTTCAATTTTGTGTAAATATCAATGGGGGACTTGAATTATGAAAACTTTACAAGGTATATATGCGTGCTGTTTTCTGTCTTAAGGGTTTTGGTACAGTTTCAGATTGATTAGTTCAAGTATGCTGTGTTTTGAGATGAGCTCTAATTAGCTTTTATCCCAATACAGATATGACCTTCACAAAAATCTGATATTGGTTAGTGGCATAATGCCATGCTGTTTTTAAAGAATGTTCCTTATGAATGCGAGACCTTTTCAACAAAATAGTGTTGTCATCAGTTTGGTACTACACACTTATAATTACTGTGTAATTATAAAACAAAAATACATTACATAAAGCTTTGGATAATTATGTAGCAGAAAAGTTAAGGTTATTCATGCTGTAATGGCATCTTAGAATTTAACGAAACAAATGACTCTAGTTGGAAACAAGCTTGATTTTAACAGTGTGGTTATTCTAAGGATGAATGCCTGGTTACAGGAAATATTTTGTATTGAAAAGTGCTCAGACATGTGGCCATGTGTTCTTCCTTTATATATGCGTGTGGGGTGTGTTTTGTTTTTTGTTTTGTTTTTTTTTTTTAAAGAATTCAAACAGTTACCTACTTGGATTGCTTTAATTCATAAGTGCTTAAGTCCTCAATTTGATAATGATATCCCCTTAATGGATCAGTTTCATTTTGCCAAATGTCAAAAAATGGGTTAAACACTTAAAATTTGTAATCTGTTTTTTATACATTAAAAATGTACAAGATTAGACGTGCCCTGATATAAAATACTTAAGATCAAGATTATATTTAGTAAAGAACATCATCTGCATATCTCTGTAAGTTCAATGTAATTTCTTACAAATCCCTCTCATTACCAACAGAGGCAATAAAGCTCCAGTGAAATTGCCATGACTAAATCTTCTCATGCATTGTTTTAGTGTATTGTTTGTAAAACTTTTTTCTAGACTTTTAAAAAAATATGGAATACTATGTCCTGAATAAAACGTGCACTAAACGGCAAGCTTTTGGGGGGGCGGAAAAGATCTAAGAACTGATGCAACATCTTGCCTGCCACTTAATCTAAATGTTTACAGCTACAAAATGGAGCTATTTTTATCCAGCTATGCTGCATTGACATTAACTAGAGTGTGATGGACAATACCATAAGTACATGCAGTGTACTTTGTTTAAATATGGCTGGTTTGAAGACTACAGTATATAAGTAAATGACTTTTTTTTATTGAGCAACCTGTTATTAAATAAAGTAACTTATGAATTGCTTCAAAACTGTTTTACAATGAAATCCTTACTGAGAAATCCTTATTTAAGAAAGATATAATTTTTTAAAAATACGTTTAATAAACTTTTGTCATTCACACTTATTTATATAATTTTGCAAGAAGTCTCTGTAGATTTTATTTGAGCATGATACATTGACTGTCATTAGGTTTTTAAATACTTGGTGCCAATAGCTTATCTGACCTCTACAGAAATCTAATAAAAGGCATACTTGGGAGAAAGTTAGATTTCATCTGGAAAAGTTTTATTTTGTATGTTAATAGGAACACTTACTTGTGGTGTCATGTTAGTATCAGTAAACACTTAATTGGAGAGAACTCCCATTTTTAAATAGAAAGTATTCATTGGCTGTTAATTTCCAATTCAATTAAAAATCTATGAGCGATTAGCAAATTGTAAAGCCAGAAGGGACCATTGTAATGATCCATTGTGACCTTCTGCATAGCACAGGTCAGAGAACCTCACTTATTCCTCAAGCCTTTCTGTCTGAGCATATCTTTTAGAACGAGAGTCTTGGTTTAAAGATCTTCAAGTGATGGAGAATCCATCACATCCCTTGGTAAGCTGTTCCCAGGTTTCCAACAGGCTCTTGTTTAAAAAATAAAATAATTCCTTATTTCTATTCTGAAGTTGTCTAGTTTAGCTTCCAAGCATTTGAGCTCATTATGCCCTTATATGATAGAGCCATTTACTACCAGAAATCTTTCACCCGTAGGTACTTGCAGACCATGATTAAGTCACTTCTCAGCCTTCTCTCAGATCTGAAAAGGGATAACGGTGTGCACTGGTGTCTTTATTTTAAAAGAGATGCTTTAAAGAAGAAACGTCCTGATACTCTGCCTTTTTTTAACAGTATTAGCTTTTTAGCAGAGTTTAATGTGGCTTCGGTGTTGAAAGGTGTCTTCAAATCCTTCTGTCACATATACTGGAAAAAAATAAGAGACCAAGGCACCAGTAAGTGCTTTGGGATGAGAAGTGTCTTTCTGTTCTGTGTATGTACAATGCCGAGCCCAGCAGGGCTCTGGTCCATCACTAGGGCTCCTAGGTGCCACAATAGTACAAATATTTTCTATAGTAGAACCTAGCTAGTGGTGGCAATGGGAGGTAAATGGGATACGAGGCAATCCTTTCTTTCCTTGGTTCTAGTGAGCTGGGAATGTGCTTCCCTAGGAGTCTGGTACCATTTTGCAAATGGAGCCATATAAGACCTCGATGTAAGTGAAGCTTGATGATTCTTAGGTTATCTCAAATGTGTTTTCTCAGGCTCTTCTCATTTTAGCCAATGACATTCCAGACCTTAGTCTTCTCTTCAGGATGACTCTGGTGATTCTTCTAGCCCTGTTGTTCGTGGGAGCCGGCTTTCCCTTTTCCCATGTGTAGGGAGTATCCGTAAGAAATATATTTTAAAAAACAAAAACAACCATGAGCGTTAACTTTGCATCACATAAATGGCAAGTGAAAAATCTGTCTAACTGAGCCAAAGATTTCCAATAATTAGCATTTGTAGTTCTGCCTTCTCTCCCCTTTGTGCCCAACAAAGCTTTTATGGCATTCAAACAAAGGAATGTCAAAAAAGGCAACGGGAACAATCCGACTTCCTGAGAGCTCCTGCTGTTAATGAAAGATAACACTAACTAAATAGGTGAAAATCATGCAGCAACTGATACTTAATGTAATTGAGTTGGCTGTGCACATGCATGTGCCCTTGTCCTGTGTTCTATTTTGCACTCCCATTATGGAATGAGTGGGGAGTTTATTTGAAGATTGATCTTGGTGCATGATGGCTGAAACTGGATTGACAAAAACATAGTTGTCAGTCCAGTAATGGTTAGTGAAAAGAGGCCTGCGGAGGTTTCCTCTCCTTCAGCCCAGGAAGTGATCATAGTCCAGATCATAGTGTCCTGACAATTAGAACCCTGACAGTGGGTCCCTTTTGCCAAGGAGGCTTCAAGGGTACAAGTTTTAATCTATGGACCTATCATATGAATCCATCATATGGACCCACGGGCTGGACGCCCTTGAAGAATTCCACCTGGATTTCAACAATTTCCACCCCAACATTAACCTCAGCCTGGACCAGTCCACACAAGAGATCCACTTCCTGGACACTACAGTGCAAATAAGTGATGGTCACATAAACACCACCCTATACCGGAAACCTACTGACCGCTATTCCTACCTACATGCGTCCAGCTTCCATCCAGGACACATCACACGATGCATCGTCTACAGCCAAGCCCTAAGATACAACCAAATTTGCTCCAGTCCCTCAGATAGAGACAAACACCTACAAGATCTTTATCAAGCATTCTTAAAACTACAGTACTCATGTGGGCAAATGAGGAAACAGATTGACAGAGCAAGGTGCGTACCCAGAAATCACCTACTACAGGACAGGTCCAACAAGGAAAATAACAGAACACCACTAGCCATCACCTACAGCCCCCAGCTAACACCTCTTGAGCACATTATCTACAATCTACAACCTATTCTGGAAATCTTACAGACCTTGGGAGACAGACCAGTCCTCGCTTACAGACAGTCCCCGAACCTGAAGCAAATACTCACCAGGAACTATGCATCACACCACAGAAACACTAACCCAGGAAGCAATCCCTGAAACAAACCTCGTTGCCTACTCTGTCCCCATATCTACTCTAGTGACACCATCAAAGGACCCAACCACATCAGCCACACCATCAGGGGCTCATTCACCTGCACGTCTAATAATGTGATATATGCCATCATGTGCCAGCAATGCCCCTCTACCATGTACATTGGCCAAACCAGACAGTCCCTATGTAAAAGAATAAATGGACACAAATCGGACATCAGGAATGGTAATATACAGAAGCCCATAGGAGAACAATTCAATCTTCCTGGACATTCTAGAACAAATTTAAAAGGAGCTATACTTGAACAAAAAAACTTCAGAAATAGACTTCAAAGAGAAACAGCAGAACTAAAATTCATTTGCAAATTTAACACCATTAATTTGGGCTTGAAGAGGGAGTGGCTGGCTCATTACAAAAGCAGCTTTGCCTCTCCTGGAATTGACACCTCATCTATCAATGGGAGTGGACTACATCCACCCTGATCGAACTGGCCCTGTCAACACTGGTTCTCCACTTGCGAGGTAACTCCCTTCCCTTCATGTGTCATTATGTCATGCCTGCATCTGTAATTTTCACTCCATGCATCTGAAGAAGTGGTGTTTTACCCATGAAAGCTTATGCCCAAATAAATCTGTTAGTCTTTAAGGTGTCACCAGACTCCTTGAAGTTTTAATCTAGTTAACCAGTATTACTGCATGTGCCTTTACTCTCTGCACCTCTCCCAAAGATTGGGCTGAAGACTGAAAATCTTGACATCTCCAGATAAAACATGTTGACACTTCAAACAGTCAGCGTTCCAGACTTGGTTTGCCTTCAGAGCAGTGGTTCTCAACTGGGGCTATCTGTACCCCTGGGAGTATGCAGAGGGGGGTACATCTTCCAGGGGGTATATCAACTCATATCGATATTTGCCTAGTTTTAAAACAAAGCACTAGCAAAGTCAGTACAAAATAAAATTTCCTGCAATGACTTGTTTATACTGCTCTACAGACTATACACTGTCAGTACAATAGTTCTATTCCAATTGATTTATTGTATAATATGGTTAAAAATGAGTCAACAATTTTTCAGTAATAGTGTGCTGTCATTTTTGTCTCATTTTTGTAAGCAAGTAGATTTTAAGTGAGGTGAAACGTGGGGGTACCCACATCAGACTCCCGAAAGGGGTACAGTCGTCTGGAGAGGTTGAGAGCCACTGCTTTACAGAGCACAGGACAGAAACTAGATAACGACTTTCCTCATTAAACTGAAAAATGGAGGGGGCCCCATGGTGAAAGGCAGGGACAGCTCAGACTCATGGCTCTGAAAAAGGTGGGGAAGGGAGGTTTGAAGGGCAGGGCTCGCTACTTCCCTGTCTGTCCCAGCTAAAATGATGGTCTAGAAAAACAACAGGAAGTCAGAGCTGATTATTTGCATTGTCATAGCACTTAGGAGCCTCAGTCACTGACCAGGACCTCCCTCTGCTAGGCGTTGCTCCAACAACAAAAAGTTCCTGCCTCAAAATGCTTAAAGCATAGAACAGATTAGCAGCAGATTAAATGGAAGCCTTCATCTCTCCAATGTCACAATATCTTTCTTCTGTAAAGTAGCTCCCTTCCTGCCCCTGGGTGTCCTTGCAGGCAGGTCCCAGAAGCCTTGTCTTTTGTGACCTCTCTGCTCTCCGGCTTCTAATGATGCCTTTTGACAACTATTTCTGGGTGTGTTGCTTGCTGCGGGCAAAGACTTGATGCGCACTTTCAATAATGGGCTCTTTTGGCCTATTTAACAGGTCCTTAGTTACCTTTTGTATCAGGCTGACAGGGTTGCCTTTCGCCAGGCCTCTGCGATGTCCTCAATCAGAAATTTCTCTGTCTTCCAGTTTTGTTTAACTTTTTCTCCCTTTGTTGAAATGTTTTAAATCTGCATGTGAGTGGCAGTTCAGATATTGTTCCTCCTTTGATGTCAGTAATTTTGTTTGTGATCGTTAATTTTGCATGTGCCAGAGCGCACGGCTTTTTAACTTCAAGCGTTTTCGCGTTGGAGTGTGTTACAGACGAGGCCTTTTCTCGCATGCTTACGTGCCTCGTTAGCCCATTCATCTCCTAACTTCGTTTGAACTCTCTACTGCTAGTAGTAGTAGTAAAACTCCCAGTAGTAATATTTTGGACATTATGAAGCATTTCTACCCCGCTGAGCCAGACAATGGTTTTCCTGGGTGGGACTTTGTGTGGGTGTGTTGTGATCAGACCCACTCAAATAATTTGTAGCTCATATGGAGATGTCTGTAATCCTGTGTCTGGAAAGGTCTCTAGTTCGTGAATAGGGGAGCTACTTCTCCGGCCCTCCTCCTCGGGGAAGTGTCCAGAGCTTTAGGTTAAGTGACATTGTCTAGGGTGCTCTATTGTCCAGCAAAGTCCCATACAATCATGTCCTGGGTTGAAATATCATGACTAAGGACTTGTCTACACTGGCACTTCACAGCGTTGCAACTTTCTCGCTCAGGGGAGTGAAAAAACACCCCCCTGAGAGCTGCAAGTTTCCGCACTGTAAAGCGCCAGTGTAGACAGGGCCCCAGCTCTGGGAGCTATTCCCTTTGGGGAGGTGGCTCTCTCCCAGCACTCTGCTATGACTACACAAGTCACGTTAAAGTGCTTCCGTGGCAGCGCTTCCCCGTTGCCAGGGTAGACTAGCCCTAAGGCTGCCTGAGGTGCTCAGGTGGCCCCCGGACCCCAGCGCACCAGCTGCTGCAGAAGTCACAGAAAGTCACGGAGTCCGTAACCTCCATGAAAAACACAAAGCCTTAATCATGAACAAAGTTGATTTTCAAATAGTCTTCAAAGATTGATTGAAGACGAGCTAGAACATTCAGTGCCTCTGACGCTGGGGGAAGGTAATTTTTTTTTCTTCAGTTCTACAACTGTTGCAGTATAGCTGGATTTATGTATGTCCAGCATTTGCTAGCTGGTTGGTTTCCTGAAGTTGGGCTCTTAGAGATGGTTTCCTTCCTCTTCTCCCCGCTAGGGTTCTTCTCTTGATGCTGGGCTATAGACCTACAACTATTCCCCTTGTGGTGCTATACAGGGGCAACCAACAGGTGTAGGGATTGCCTCAATCAGTCATATTGAAGACAAAGAAGTGATGCTGGAGAAGAGTGCGTGTGTACGGGGGAGGCGGAAGAGGGGGTCTGAAACTATAGGTCTCTACCTTTGCTTTGCTAAAGTTTTACTGTCAAAAGGAGTTAAAGCCGAGTAAAAATGATATGAGTTTCTGCCTTATGCTACCATTTGCTAAACAAGAGGGGAGCCATAGCTCAGGGGTTTGCTGGAGCATTGGTCTGCTACACCCAGGGTTGTGAGTTCAATCCTTGAGGGTGCTATTTAGGGTTCTGGGGCAGGGGGCTGGACTAGATGACCTCCTGAGATGCTATGATGCCGAAGAGGAAGGAGCAAGGTGGTCTCCCCTTCAAGGAGGGTGCAGAGGGAGCTTGGCATAGACATCTCCTAGTTGAACATTCTTTCCCATTCTTCACAATGTTTTTGGTACTCACAGATCACGTACCTCCTCCCATTCCATATGTCACGGGGTAGAGAGGGAAAGGGAAATACTTGAATGTTGATGCCCAATCAAGCAAGAGCCTGCCACCGACGTTGGACTATGAGCCATCCTTCCACCTTGAGGCATGCTTAAAGACCAAACCGTACATACCTTGAGCACACTGTTCTCACCGTGGTAAGATACTAGTAAACTGGCCATTTTGTATTGCCTCACGCAAATGCTACGTGCTGTAGTTTCCTAAAAAATCAAGTTTTAAAGCACGGTCTAACTCCCACAGCAAAAAGTTTCCCGTACTGATGAGTCAGTAAGAGCGAGGCCCAAAGAAAATGAAAAACAGAGGGGCAAGAATGAGATACGGTACAAAGTCTTCCTTCATTAAAGACAGTCTTTCTACTGCCTAAGTATCACTTGTCCTGCCTCGCAGCACTGTTATTTCTCTAGCCAACCCCCTCACCCCCAATTCGTACACAACTAATGGGACGCTTTCACAAAAGACTACAGTGAGCCGGCCAGCCTAACCTAACCCAACACAAGTTTATGACTCCCTGCCATGTGGCCCGCAGCATCCTTTGCATTTTCCCTGTACCCCGCCCCCCCACCCCCAGAGATGCTCTTGCTGTCTCATGGGACATGCTGCTGCAGTTGGCCATGCCAGCCGTGGCCGGCTTCCGCTACACCTGAAAGTGAAGGCTGAGGGGAAAAGGGCTGACAAAGCGCAGACAAGTGGGTCAGCCAAGAGCTGGCCTGGGGCACTCTGCCCATGCTGCCTTTGACCACCTGGAGACATGAACATGGTGGAGGGTTTGAGCCGCCTCCCTCTTGCTGCGCATGTGCAGACTACGTTGGGGGGGTGGGAGCATGTTCTACCAGCTGCATGGTAGGCGCCTCATCCATTTCCCTGCAGAAGCCTCTGATGCAGGCTGCTGGGGGCATTTCAGGCCTCGGAGAAGAGGTGCTGTGGCCGAAACAACACACTCCCTAGTCAAATGGTAGCCTTTGAAGGGGGGAAAAAATGCCCTGTGTGTCCCGGCAGGCCCTGCATCAACCTTAGCCCTGGGTACAGGGATAACTAGAGTCTTTGTGGGCCCCCCCCCAACCCCAGACTCTCACTTGACCTGGGGCAGTGACATGGGCTTGGGGGGGGGGGGCAGCTCTTGGGCACTGCTGCCCAGGACAGGTGGAGGGTCTGGGGTGCCAACAGCTGCCGCGGCTCCCACTACAACCTAGATTGCCCATAATGTCCCACTTCTGGCCAGGACGGTCCTCTTTTTAAGCCTTGCCTCGACCTCTGAACTTTTTTTGGTGGAAGTGGGCAGCTGTCCCGTTTGTGCAAAGGAGACAAATGCCCACTTTAGCCAAAAGCCCGTAGGAGAACACTTCAATCTTCCTGGACATTCTAGAACAAATTTAAAAGGAGCTCTACTTGGGTGATGCTTCAGACGGAAGAGGAGGGCAGAGGGGGGCCACCTCTGCCCCGCCCCGAGCCCCTTTCCTCCTCCAGGTACTAGGTTAACCCCCCTCCCTTCCCCCCAAGCCTCTGTAGGGGAGGCAGGTAGTGCAAGAACTCCGGTGGCAATTCCAGATCGGGGTGGGTAATCGGTGCCTGTATAAGACAAAGGCCCCAGGATCTGGTCACCCTAGTGCTGGCATGGGAGCCTGGCAATGCCTCTCTTCCCATTCCCGGCTGTTGCAATCTTCGGTGGGTACTATGGTCTGCTTTGGGCTTGGCCTGTGGGGAAGGGACAGGCAGGGCAAAGCTTTGCTCTCAGCGTGAAAGGCAGGGGCAGCATTTGATAGCACAGGGCTGGAGGCCACATTCCCCACATACATGGTAAGGGACCAAAGACCTGTGTGACCACTTCCTCTCCTCCCTGCCCAAGCCCCAGCACCATTGTTTCAGGAGCTCACGTACAGTGCTACCCCAGCAGCTTCACGCCGAGGGGTTACTTAGTGCCAGCCAGCTGTGCGCTGCCCTGCGTGCAGGGGAAAGCAGACCCATGAACTTGGAGCAGCACCCCCGCCCTGCCCAGCCACCTGTGTCCTGGGCCATTTCAATGCGTGCCCATCTCCACCTTCTGCTTACCCGCAGCGTGACCCTGTTCCCTTCCCACCCCACCTCAGACCTTTCCTCCCCCTTTTCTTCCTCACAGTGCCCCCCCTTCGCTCTCTCAGTCACATATCACTTATGGGGTCTCACCCTTAAAAATCACCCCCCCTTCACCATCCTCCAGGCTCCCGAGTCAACAAACCAGGCACAACCGTCTGTCACTGCTTCTTTGCTGCACAGTCACCCCCCCTTCAGTTTGTCTATTTAGACCATAAGCTGTTCCCAGCCCAGTCAATCACTTACAGGCCCACTTCTACTTGGGCCTGCTCTGTACTATTGCAATACAAACAAACAACAGGCTGGCCTCCGGCCCCGTATCACTGCTGAATGCGCCTTCGCATGGGAGATCTCATCTCTCCCACTTCTAATATTAGCTCCCTCTGTCTTCCCTGGTTTCAGAGTAACAGCCGTGCTAGTCTGTATTCACAAAAAGAAAAGGAGGACTTGTGGCACCTTAGAGACTAACCAATTTATTTGAGCCTAAGCTTTCGTGAGCTACAGCTCACTTCATCGGTTTGAGAGCGTGCGGCACAAGCTGTCAGCATAGTCTGGGTGGTATGTAGATTGTAATGGATTTTTTACCTTCAGTCCTTTCAGTACGATGTCCATCTGTTTGCATTTGGAAAGGAAGATGATGTCTGTCTGTATCTGTACAAGTTTTTTCATGCAGTTGATAGATTTCCACTCCATGCAGCTAAATGCAGTGCCTTGCATAATGACAGGTTTCCAAGTAACAGCCGTGTTAGAGTGAGCTGTAGCTCACGAAAGCTTATGCTCAAATAAATTGGTTAGTGTCTAAGGTGCCACAAGTCCTCCTTTTCTTTTTTCAGTCTTCCCTGTGAGCTTTAGGGTTTTGTTTACTCTGGAGCAGCCTCTGGCCCAAGGCGGTGTGTGTGTGTGTGGACAGCTCCCAGTCACTTATCAGCTCAAATGTTGCCATTGGTAATTTGCGTCACATGTGGCCCTGAAGTCTCCTCTCTCTGTCTCCAGTTCATTACCATCCAATTTACTACCTCTACTGCTATCTTTATCCACCCCTTTACCTATGCTGCCGGCCTTACCCATACTTCTCCCCTTTATAAAATGAAAGCACATCCTACTGGGATATACCGTGGTTCAAAAGTTTAGGGCACCTGCTCATTAGTATTTGGGTAAGGGAAAAACCCTCACCCCCATTAAGATGGAAGAGTTCATGATTTTTTTTTTTGTCTTTGTTGTATAGTAAGATGCTATTTACATGCAATTCATAGGCTGCCACTTCCACCATTTAGCTCTCTTAACATTACAGAAGAACTAGGCTATATTTTGAAGATTCTCTCAGCAGTCAATTTCCTCTGCTTTGTTTAAAAAAATGAAGTGTGGCATTTCCAGCAATTGCAAAATTTATAATACTGTCCAGAGTGGCACCTGCATAATTTGCTTTTATTGACAGCCTTGCCTACTGTAATGATCACCAATTCAGGCTCTAATTCACAGTTGGCTTGGTTGCTTTATAAGCCTACCATGTGACTTCATCTAAGCCATCTTGAGTGGTCATCTAGCACTGGTTTTCTCTGTTCCATTACGCAATCCTGGCACAAGGATTGCAAATAAAGCTTCACCCTTGTTACTCCTGTCAGCTGGAACAGTTTTCACAGATCTCCTCTTCTCCTTCTACGCATCTTAAAATTCAACCTGAAATCAAAGTTTCTATAGGATATACAGTTCTTGAGCAGAGGGATAATTTGCATGAAAGATGCAATATAAAATAAGGCTGAAGGACTCAGCTATCAGACAACAAAACTTCTCTGTTACAATTCTTGGATGCTGATTTGTGGCTACCAGAAAAATTAGCAGCTCCAAGTTGAAGGATGTGCTGAAGATTCCCTTTGGTGTAGGTGCACCTATAGGCTGTTGAGATTTAAGATTTTAAAGTAACTTTCACAATAGCTCAAAGGCAATTTAAAGACAGAACTGTGGTTATGAAATCATGATCATAAATGGTGGAGTATAAATGCATCAAAATATACATAATTCAAAGCTAATTACACAATTAAAAACAAACCAGCCCAGCTAAAAGTGAAAGTTTTATTTAATAAATATAATTTCCATGAACTATTTAAAAACAACTTCACTAACAGAACTGTACATTTAACCCCCTGTATTAACTCTGCTGTCAAATCAGAACATTAGAGGCAGCATTGTGTTTGAGGTCTGAAATTTTTTGTACTAATTATCGCTAGTTTCCCGTTGTTAATGCCCATTACTGTCTAACCGTATCAATTGCAACACAGCAGCCAGTACTTCTTGCATGAGTATCATTCAAGTCTCCCCCCCCCCCCCCAACAAGCAGCACTTGATCATGCTTTTCTTAAGGAGGGGGGGGGAGAAGAGTTAAGATGATTCACTGTTTCTACATGTGCATAAGAATTGAAGCATTTAATGGGACCATAATTAAGCATTTTTCTTAAAAATATACTCTTTGGTGTAGTAATGACATTTTATTTATACCTGAAACAGTCTCATTTTTAAAGTATTCTGCCCGTGCTTCTTAAATATACACATGCAACGTATTATGATTTATCCCACGGCCAAGATAAGAAAAATACAATCAACCAGGCTCCTTTGACATACGAAACAATTTCCTTTAAAAATGTTGACTATAAAGAATGGTATTTGCTATTACATTAGATCATGTTTAGACACATTTCAAAAGGAGTCTTTTAAACAATTCTGTGTTACAATTAGCAATATTTTTAGGGTGCTCTCAAATGCCTTTTTGCCCCAAGCCCGTCAGACTTTAAGTTCCATGCATTTATACATACTGGAAACAAACAAACAAAAGTCATATCTATGGTAATGACAATTGTCTACAATTACTGCAAAACCACTTGCATTATACCATAGTAATAGCTAGAGCTAGGTGAATATTTCAAGAAAGTGATGGAGAACATGCTAGTGAAAAGCATGGATTAATCTGTATAGCACCTGGGGTGTATTTTTCATTTGACTGCCTTTGCAGTCTGTATGAATGATATTTAGCTGCAGGAATGTTTCCGTGGAAAATGAAAAGACTTGCAAGCACTTTTGTGAATGTGTTTGCGAGAAGATCAGTGGCAGAAGTTTTCACACAGCTATATTAAAATCTCCAATTTCCCTTCCCCTGTTCATGAAAGTTAAGTAACCCAAAAAAGGGAGAAGAAACGAGATAAGTGACTGAGATGATAAATCACACACCTTAGAAAACAAACAGTAGAAGCAAGGAATTTGCAAACCAGCCATAGACTGAAATGTTTGCATAAAACACTAATCTGTAAGTTGTCTGTCCGTAGATAATTTGTGACAGGAAAAGGGATAACTTAGTCAATTTTTTCATTATGAATGGTTCAGCCAACTCTAGGAATGTAACTCCATTAGAAACTATGGTGATCATATGATAATGCAGTAACAATTAGTTACTATGGGTTAACTTCTGTTATAGCCACATTACTACTGTATATTGTAAAATGAGAAACTAATATAGCAAGATAGAGGATTCTCCTGAACAAATGATTTTGGTAGCATACATGGTAAGTACTTCTGAATACTGCACTTCACAAATACAACTGGAGTACATAAAGCCTAATCTTAAAAGAGAGTGTGTCAGCCAATCAAAATTTCTATGGACTATCCTTGTTTACCAATAGCTTTATGATGCGAGATTTCTAGTACTAGAAATGAGACTTTTCACACACACAACAGGTTTATCCGATTGTAAAAATAAGGGTTTGAAAGAATTACCAATTATTTCTAGTAAGGAGTGACAGTTGGGTCGTTTGTATTGTAAATTGTGTAATCGGTTTTAAATAACCATTTTCACCAGCAAATGAGATCATTTTGAAACGATAAAGTTTTCAACATTCGCTCTCTTCACTTATGTGGCCTCCCTCTATAATATTTAAATGGATATTTTAAGTAATATTTATATTTTAGCTTGAAGTGTTTTTAATGTAAGCAGACTTTTATGTCATTTCCAGTTCCCAGTCTCTACACAGTATGCTTTAGACACCAAATGCATGAAAGAATATATGCTCTTGAAAAACTGACTGACTTTTTCCCATACCAGGTATTAGGATCCGCTGAGAATTCAATCTAGTTTTAAAAGGTGGCTATGGAAGTGCTCTCTTCCATCCAGGATATCAAAAATACTGCACAGTAAAATAAGAATGAAAATAATATCACTTGTGTTACTGTGAGTTAAGAATGTTTGGAGCAGCCTTTATTGCACTAAAAGGAAAATCCAGAAGGAATCCTTTGCATGTGCCTTCATTTTGTGGATTTCAAGAGTAAAGGTAACTCTACACACTCATCTCTGTACTGTACATTCTTTTTCCTCATGCTCTCAATCAGAAAGATCAATAGTTACAGTTAGATAATTGAAGATGACAGACTTGGTTAACTTTGCTTTGTGTAAAATTCCACATACTAGCGAATCTGGAACTAGTATATCCCATATACTGTAACAGTTAGAGGTATATACAAAAACAACCTTTCTTGAGTAAAACCAATTCTATATTATTTGTGGTACATTACAAAATATTATTGTTTTTCCTCCTAAGCATTCATTAGATAAAAATTCTGTATTCTATGTAAACCAATTACATATTCCCATTAATGAGAAATAAACATTACTGAAATTTTTTTTCTCCAAATAGAGAAGTGGGGTAGACATATAAATTCTTAAGCTCTTCGTAAATTGCTTAAATACATATTTCTTCAGTAACCTTAGACACACTGATAAGGGAGGGGAAGCAGGAAGAGGTGGAAGGTTTAATAAAACCATAATGGAGGTAAATTACTCTTCAAATATAAACATTTTGCTTGCTTGGCACAAATGTATTCAACCTTTTATTCATACCACAAAAGTCAAAATGTTATATATGTGTGGTATGGAATTGTTATAAATGCTTGGAGCAGGGTTATTTTTCAAAACATTTCCCCCCCCCCTTTTTTTTAAAATAAAACCATTTACCATAATTTAGATTTTAAAACATGACATACTAATCACAAGAACTAATGAAAAACTATATGGCAACACTGAAAGCCATTGAGGGCTGGCTAAGGAATGAATGACCTTGACAGACACGACTACTTTTGAGAAGTGAAGCAGAATGGCTTAACACACAAAGATAACAGTTGCAAACAACAGATACCTGAGGAGAAGTTGTTTAGAAAATGTGGCCTAAGATTATTTCACAGATAACCATGGCATAAATATTTTGTGCGTCTCAGGAACAGAAACCACTGAGAAAACCTGTGCTAGTATTTAACTCAGACTTCCAAGCATATGTATACAATTGAAAGATTGATAAATCCGCCCGTTGCTAAAGAATTTAAATTTTCATTTTTAATGGTTAAGTTTCTAGTCCTTATTGTTGCAAAAATGAAGATTCAAGATGTGAACCAACATGCTGCATTGCTGGGAGAGCCATGAACAGCAGCAGAGATAGGCACTGGAGTTAGCAGTGAGGATGACCCAAAAATCTGAGAACAGCAGTGGAGACATCTTCACACTTCCTCCCCTATAGTTCACAGAATCCAGGAAAGCTTGGGAGGAGGAGAATAATGGAGACCAATCTCTCTCTTGCAGCAGCCCATGCCCCATAGTGTAGAAGACTTCTAAGGCTCTGTCTACACTATGGAAAAAAAAATCAATCATGTAATTCACTGCTAATGCAGCTGTACAGGCGATAGCAATAATGGAAGCTGTAGTGTAGACAGGGGCAGGCACTTAGATCATTGTGTTGCCCACCTTACACACAGGCCCGCCGACAGCAATTCCGGGCCCCAGGGCAGAACGGTCAATAGGCCCCCAGGCCTGGTGGGGTGTCGCCACACGGGCGCGGAGCCGGAGCATGTGCGGCAGCTGGTGCACACACGCACAAGCCGCGGTCCGCCTGACATTTGGGCGGTGCTGTGCCTGCGCCGGCTGGGGCCCAGCGAGCTGCCGGGCACGCTCTTCCAGCAGGGCCAGGGCTTCCACATGCTCGCCCACCTTCGCCGGTACCACCCTGCACGCACCTAGGAGCCCTGTGGCCCGCTGGGTCAATTGCCCCTTCCCTCCCCCCCCCCACCTGCCTACACACCTTGTCTACACTACCTTGGATTAGGTAAGAAAGTCTGTGCCCACTGCCTATGCTACAGCATTCGCCTTTGCCACTGCTGGAGATAATGACAGGTCTGAGTTTTGCCAGTGTGGATGCAGCTTTCCAACACCTCCTTCTCCTTTTCAGGGGGGCAGAAATTTTGTTTATGGGACTTAGTAGCCAGAGGCTGATTTAAAACAGGGGTTCTCAACCTTTTTCTTGCTGAGGCCCCCCTCAACATGCTATGAAAATGCCAGGGCCTGGTGGGGGTGGGAGCACAGGGCTCTAGGACAGTGGGGGACCCTGGGGCATGGGCATAGTTGTATTTCTATACAGGGGGGAAGGGGAGACAAGGGCTGGCGGGGCTTGAGCCAGCTCCGCACAGCATGGTCCAGTGCCACCTCCACCCCCAACTCCCTCAGGAAGCCACCCAGCCTGTCTGGGCTGTGGGGGGATGGAAACAAAAAATAACTCAAAGGGGGGACTCAGTTCAAAAGTTTGAAAACCGCTTAGGGTGCAGGGAGGGGGTAGCTAGGGGCTGTGTTTGGGCAGGGCATAGCTCAGGGTGCAGGCAGGGGGATAGCTAAAGGCTGTGTACGGGCACGAGGCTCCCAGTGCATCTCCCAGGTTAAGCCGGGGGGGGTGGGGGGGAGGGGAGAGTGCACAGGGGCTCCCAGCTTCAGCCCCGCCACTGCTCCTGGGTTCTGGGGGGAGGTTTGCGAGCTTCAGCCCTGCGCCGCTCCTGGCTTCAGTGCTGGGGCTCAGGGCACCAGGTTTCTAGCAACATCCTATTGAGAAGTATCCCGTGTATCTCACTGATGGATACCCTGCAGCTTTCTTCTTTGTATCTCTCTATTGCCAGCAGATTCAGTCCTACTGTTAGTGTCTCTCTCTCTCTCTCTCACACACACACACACACACACACACACACACACAAATGTATTCGCAAAAATTCCTACCCAGCCCAAGAACTCAGACACATTTATAGCAGAAAATGTAGCTGCAAAATTTATAATTCTGTCCAAAGTAGCACCTGTGCACTTTGTTTTTATTGAGATAATTGTATATCAAACCACTGCCATCAATGTGTCAGATCCTTCAGATATATGAAGATATGCTTAATTAAATCTTCAAAGTACAGTATGAACAAATATAAATATATTAAAAATAAAACATGCAACCCCGCAACAATGTTAAAAGGATTAAACCCTTTAAATTTTCAATACGTATGCTAGTGAGAACTGTACAATCCATTCAACATGTTTTCCACCTATTTTTCCATGTCAGGATCAATAACAGTTATTAAAACATGTAGGATGTAATGGTTATGGACGAGAATGACCGGCTCTTAAATATTACCTGTAAAGAACATGAGATTCTTATTATACCTGAAGGGTGCACAATGCTATGCTTTTGTCACCACTTTGAAAAGGGCTGTCATATTTTACTAGTATATTGCCATTTCTACACCAGTACAGATATGCGGATAGTATTTCCATCTCTTAACAGCTAATCCACCAGCTCAGGTTTTTTTAAAGTGATATATTAATTAATTGACTTGCCCAGGGAAAAAACAAGAGTTTTGCTTATTTGTAAACTAAGAAGTTAGCATAACAAGAAGCTTCAATACAAATTTAGAATAAAAAAAATTTTCCCCCCCTGGGTGGGGGGGGGGGGGAGAAATCAGCTTAATTTACAAAATCAGACTTCAAAATAAGTTCATACCCTCAAATCAATTACTTGGGAACAGAAACTTTTGGTCATTGCCTCACCTTGAGATTTCAAATAAAATGTCAAACACAGGATTCCAACCTGTTAGCACGAAGAGGAAATGGGCAGAGAAAAAGCATACAAATATTTGGTTATAAGATTAGAAAAATGTAGTGGAAGAGATTATCCTTCACATGTATGGTTTGCTATGCTACAAGACAGACCACGAGGTTTGTATTTAGATGTTTTTGTTGTGCTAGCACATTTTCTAGGACAGAGGATACAGCACTGAACTCATGCATAACCTATTATAAATATGTAAGCACCATATGGCTTCCACCAGGCACTAACAAATGTTCTTGTTAACAAGTGGGTGAGTCCATTGTGGAGAGAGTCAAGATGCTTCTGTCGCTGGTATAGTAGGGATCCGATGAGCTCCATGATCTACAGTAACAATAAAAGAAAAGTTTGGCTGACTAGGAACCTATAATTTTAGGTGAGAGGAGAAAAGGTCTAAGAGCATAAAGCAAATTACTCCTTTCTTTAAAACTGTAGTCCGTTAATTCCATCCTGACACCCGCAATTCATTCAAACCCTCAAAAATATGCTGTAGCAACTATTTCTTGAATTTTCTGAACAGACTATTTATTTTAAAAATTCACTATATCATGACTAAAAAGATATTTAATCTGCTATAAATTTAAATTATATGGGGCTTCTAGGCTTTTTGAGGTAACTTCAATATTATATATGTAAATCAGGCAGAGTGAATACTACATTTTATTTTTGGCATAGTAAGATCATTCTAATAAATCCTCTCAGTACACAAATAGCTAATTGCAGTATGCTAATATATTGGTGTTTTATTTAAATATTTTAATACTGATGCTGTGAGCAACTTAACTTGGAACAAATTTCATCTAATAGTTTAACTATAGCCATTAAGATATATTTTACTATTGGCTGTACTAGATTAAACTAAAATGTATGACAAGTGAAAAAAATATCCAAACTATCATTGCTTTTTGATCAACCAATGTTTTTCACCTAAGAGTAAGTTATTTCCCTAGATGAATAAATCCTGTACATAGGCCACTGCTTTGGCAGGATTGCTAAAGTCAACATATTAGATTAAAAGTTGAAAATAAAGGGTAAGAAGGAAGAGGGCCATAAAGTGGAAACAATTTATGCTCCAAAGCCCACTTCTGTCAGAAATCTGCTGTTTCTCCAAAAATAGTACATACATGTACCTTGACAAGTGTATTGGCTAATGACAAGTCCAGATCATTCAGTAATGGGTTCTACCATAAGAACTTATGTGTGATCCAGAATTTTTAATATTCTATCGGCTGATGAGTAGACAGACAGTTTAATGGAAGAGAGACAGACAGAAATGCATTTTACTGATTTGTAAGAAACATGCAATCTTTCAATTTTATTTTAAATGAATGAAACAATGAAAAATGTATTTTGATTATATTTTAAAAAACAATAAAACTGCAGAACTTTATGCCGGTTGCCCTCTACTCCAAGCATTTGTACACCTTGAGATCAAAAGAAATGGCTCCCATCCAAAATTTGATAGCATGTCTAATTTCATATCCCATTATCATATTTGACAGAATATTAGGTGCACATATTGTATATAAACACAAGCTATCTGTATCAACAGAATTGGAAAAGTGCTTTTCATTACAAAGCACTTTTACAAGCTACATATATACAGGTATCACTTAATTCATCAATGATATTCAGCTGCCTCTGGGATGGAACAGAACAGTTGGTTCACACCACCAGTAACATTACACAATAGTCTATTACATTCGAGATTGCATGCATCTTCTAAAAGACAATAGCTATTTAGTAAAATCTAAATTGCATTTGTACCCAAGCCTCATCTAAGCTTAATACTGAGCAGTAAATATATTTTGGGATTAAAAGTACTTAACTGTACCTTCAGTATTTCACAGCTGGTAACTGTTTTATGTGACTTACATAATTAGTATGTTCAACAAAAGTATTCAGCAACTTTCACGTACTGCAAGGGAAGTGAGGGGAAGAACGTAAATACATCCTCCTACCACTTTTAGACTAGATTTTAAATAGAAATGCTGAAGGGAAGGAGCTGGAGTCACTCAGAAAACAAACACGTAATAAATAAAGCAAGCAGATTCTTTTTTAGTTACTGTCATAAGGTGAAACTGAAAGGGTTGTGAAGAGCCACTTCAATATAAACCCTGGAGCTGCAGCAGCAACCATGGAACTCCTAAAGCCCTTTGACTAGCACCTAGATTGTTTTGCATAGTCATTTGTTTGAAGCCATGTTAATTCTAATGCTTTAACAACTCTCTTTCAGGCCCTAAAATTATTCAGTTAGACGGTACAGTCGTTAGGAAAAAAAAAGATGACAAGCGGTAACAGACAAGTAACCTGAGAAATAGCACAATATTGAAAAAGTGCTTTATATTCTGTCAAATATGATATTTTTATTATTAATAGATCTCACTGAAGGAGGAGGGAGGAAATTGTAAAAAAAATCTAGATGCCTAGCAGAATGAAAAAATAATTATACCTACCTTTATGAGATCCTGCACAACAAATAAATTTTTGGCCAAAAACCGTATCACTTATTAGATGACATCAGAACAAAGAAAGCAGCATGGAAAATAAAAGTTTCTAATTTGCAACACATAGTTTTCATTTGTTACAGAAGATAACAATAAGTGAAAATATACCTAAAGGAACCACTACAGAAATGTTGGTTTTAGACAATTAAATGCTCATCTTGTAGTTTAAAAATTCTATTCAACTGTTTATTTTACACATCATGCCTGCTTACTATACAGCAAGAGTTTTGATTTAAAAAAATTTACTTGATCATAAACAGTTCCTTCTTATACACAAGATATTTTTGCATAATTATACCCTAGATTTATGGAAATAACTAACAAAATTTCATAAGCAAGCCAGAATAAAGAAGATGATTAGAATCACAGACACTGTGTTAACACAAGAATTTTAAAACTGAAATGTACCACATACCAAGTCAACACCTAAAGGTAAAATCAGAACTGACAATGCATGTCAGTATAAATTACCCATAGAAGATTTTATTTTGTCTGAACGATATCACATCCTTTAACTTGAAAAGAGACAGCTGTTCACGTATTAAAGGAAACCCCATGTAAATGAGAGAAGTGCAATTTTTTTCCAGGTTTGGCTTTTGAATAATGGAGGACTATGATATCATTCAGCAAAAGACAGACTATGATGTACAAAAGGTTTTTTATTTTTACCCCCAAATACCACCATATTTGTTACCTAGTTCTCTGAGTTTTTTGAAATGGGGAGATGTGAAAGTGTTCACTTCAGTAGATCTCAAAATCACTTTCTAAATTTCTTTCACAGCTATGTTTGTTGCAAGATGTCAGCATTACTTGTTACAAATATTTCTGATAATTCTTATGTTTTTCTTCCACCAATGTGTGTTTTAGTGTATGTAATTCAAGAAGATATTTAGCACATTTTTAAATGGCACCCATGATTTTGCTGACATTTTTGATACAAACAGAAAAATCCTTAAAACTAAGTCAACTTGAAGGCTTAGTTTTGTAAATTAGCTGGTTTCTAGAAATAGAGTATAAAAGTTATATTACAAAAAATATTTAATTTTAGTAACCACCAATGGATGAAAAGTCTAAAGACTTTCCTTTTAATGATGGAGTTATTGTCTGGGGAAAAATACGACCATTTTGTATATCTTTAGAAGTAACTCAAGCTAATCTAGGACTATTTGGAGGACATACATTAAGTATCAAAGGAAAAGCCTTTTGACTTTACAAATAACACTTGATTTGTGAAGGCAAAAAGCTGGATCAGGAAAACAATCAGCACAGTGAGGTTTGTTTTTCTAAACAGAAGGATGTACAAACCCAGAGAAAATACCATATATACACAACACAAGATCTCATACTAGAAAGACCAAACAAAAAGTTTGAAGAGAGCTCTGTTTCTTGAAAAACCGTTTTCTTCCTTTTTCTAACGAAAGCACTCCCAGTAAGCAAGAAATGGATCTTTTAGGATCAAAAAGGCCTATAAAGAATAACATTTCCTGTTTAATTACGCAAAACCTGCAACTGGTTTGCTAGACATCAATAGCTGCAGGCTCATCAGGTTCCAGTTTATAGGAGAATCGTCTGCAGCAAAGGCTATTGAGAGAAATTCCACACCTGTTGACCCGGGTTGGACTACATCTTCCCATTAGTCGTTCCAACATTCTTCTAACAGATGCGCATGCTGTTTCCCCATCTGAGAAGCAGCACATGGAGTCCAAGCAGTTGATACCTGAACCTGTCTCAGTAAGCTGGAGTGAAAAAAGAGAGAAGAATTAGTATCTGTGGATTCTCGTGACAAAAGTGTCCTGCTATCACAGGCAACGCTTAAATAAGCCTAGATTTTAAATTTCAATAGTGTTAACAGAATATGTTTCTATTTTATAGGAAAATCATTATGATACCTTAGATTAGAAAGACTGCTTTCTCCATGTGAATCATACAGATGGAGATCTAGATGCTCTTCGGTGTGGCCAAGGTTTGAACAAATAAATGGCTTATTGAACAAATGGCAATTGTTTAACATTGACCCCACACAAGCACCCAGCAAATAAAAATATGTCCAGTTCCCACTACTGTTGTGAGTAACCTGGCTGGCAAATCATCTGCTATAATGCTCTACCTGTAATACGCTTATAGGGGCAGATCATCAGTTAGTAGAAACTGTCATAGCCACATTGACATCAATGGAACTATGACAATTTACACTAGCTCAAGATCTGTCCCCATTCAAAATATCTTCCCCCTCCCCAATAATAATTAAAAAAAGGGTTTAGAATAAGTGAGACTGGGGATGTGGCAATCTGCCTAAAAGTAATAGTTTTAACAATTCAAAAAGAACTGCAGAAAGCAGTTTTCTGAAGGAAGTCAGGTTCCATGACTCGCAATAGACTTACTATTTTAGGCTAACATTAAATCATGAACAAAAATGTCAGGAGTAAATTTTTCTAGCTACCCTTCTTGTCTTATTTACGTAACTCTGAAATTTTATCCCAGGTTACCATTTATGATGTCAGATAAACCTCCTTTTACAAAATCCAGTATATGGATTGGAATTTGGGAATGCCATTATTAAAGCTTGTGATACAGAGTTGAATTAACCTCTCACTTTTGGGGGGGAAAGGCTGTCTACAGATTTTTATCTGAATTTAAACACAGAATTAACATCAATCATATTCACGTAAGAATAAGGAAAAGCTGAACGTTAGTATAACTATGAATGAACATGACAAGGTTTATTAATATGTGTAAAACAGACTAAAATAAACTGAAAGAGGTTACACAGAGTTTAGGAAGATGTTTTTATTACAAATCACCTATTAACAAGTTCCTTCATACTACACTTCATCCGAGTATTTTTCCACTGCAGCACACATAAAATTCCAAATATTTAGCACTGCAGAAAAACTGGAGCGAGAGTATTTTGAATTCATTTCGGCTCACCTCTCCCTTCTAAAAGGGTATACAAATCTATTGAGGGTGGTGAAGCTACCTACATAACCCAAATTAAACTATTTGTTAAGCAGTTATACAAATTCAGTGAGGAGGGAAGAACACATTAAACTGTACTAGTCACTTAACATCACAGATGCAATGCAATGAGATGAATAATATACAGAAGTGTACCTCCTGACTGGACGATATGTATCGGTTATTCTGAGGCTCCAAAAATTTCAAAAAGGACATTCAAATATTTACAAATTTATGTTGCTCACTTTAGATATAGAAATTAACAGAAGTTAGCAGGAGTTGAGGACAGAGAACCTCTCAGAAGGTGCTTCAGTAAATCACAGGAGAGGGGCTTTAAAAAGTCTCATGAAAGAGATTAAGAGCTGAGATTTCTACTTATAATTGGCTCAAAGTTAACGGCAAATTGTCTCTCTGATAGTATATAATGTTTTCCAATAATTTCTATCTGATCACACATGAAAGAGCTCCATTACTTCTTATTCATGCATGATGCATGTCCCTTTTCTTGCTACACTCATGGAGGCATAGGTACCTATATTTTTATCTCAGTCTCTCCGGAAACAGGTCTTTTATTAGCAATAGATTCACACAACCCCTAATTTTGGGTCAGTGGCAAGCCAACTTCACATTCTATAATCTTGATTTTTATATACAGAATTGATTCTTCCCTTAATATATACTGTATGAAGCAGAACCTGGCCTCTGCAGTATTCTGGGGCCATAAAGTTGACTTCACCAATCAGCTGAGGGAATATCCAGGTGGTGCAGAGCTATGGCCTCCTTAGCCCCTGGCAGAGGGTGCATGTTGGGGAAGCAGTCAGGGTGCAATTGCGCTCTAATGATCCCTAGCTGGCATAATGGCTGGGTATCACTGGAGAATGTTACAAGCTGACACAAAGAGGGAGTAGCCAAGCGGCTGCACAAATTTGCACCTGTGGGATGAAACAGTTGGCACCAGAATTTGGTAGGAAGGGTTGTATAAAAGGTGCATAAAACTATCTTGGTCTCCCTCAATGCCAGAATCCTATGCTCTGTCTGTGCAATCTTTAATGTATAATGCACCTGTATTTCTGAACTGCCTATAATACCTATAAAAAAGCAGTGACCGCAATGGAAAGGGGGGATTTTTGAAAAATAAAACAGGCAAAAATACAAAAAAAAAAATTTACTTAAGATGAAAATATTTGATTTCTAATGAGCTTAAAATCAATTTTGCCTTCAGTTTCTGTGCAATACAATAGTGGCTTAATAAGGAGTCAATGTTTTACTGTGACTTAAAAGGGTTAATACCACCTATTTGAAAATAGTGACCTTCTAGAATCCAGTATGTAGATAAATGCGAAGAATTAATATTTGCTATTTTAAATCACAGACCTCCCACTTTAAAGACTAAAAACTGAGTGGAAGCATAATAAGTAGTACTTCCAGAGTAAACTGTGAACATCAGAGATCTCTCTGCAATCCCAAATCCACACCTTCCTTATGTCAGCTATACCAACTAGCTCTTTGTAACATCAAAAGTAATATTAGGAGAGTGTAAAGGAGACAATAGTAAAAGAAACTCAATATGATGGCAGTGGCTGCCTGGTTTAGGATCCATTCTCTTTATATCCCTTTCCTGAATAAGGATTTTAACTTTAATACAGAATGTCCCCTCACTGCCTATATCTCCTCTAGCCTTCCTCTCCAATTTTAGATCTGTGCAAAATTTGATCATAGTTGGGTGTTACACCAAACTAAGACCTGACAAAAACAGGTAAGACAACAATGCAGAATGCTGTGAGGTGGACAGTACTGAGCACAGATAGTTTTAAAACAAAAAAGTCTCTGGCAATCCTAAGTGTATCCCTGACTGGGCTGCAACTGGCAGGAAGAGCCATTGCTTAAATATTGACATATGCAGAGAAAAAACTGAGAACACTAATCTTCGGGCTGCAAAGAAGTTTTCAAAAGGTATGGTTTAGGGCTAAGGATCTTAAATCATTGTAATGCAAATGTTTTCCAGGGGAATGGATAACTTTAATGGAATGAATCAAGAAAAAAATTAAATACTATGTATTACAATTAGTGATTCAATCTGTTAAGCCCAAACAAAAAAACATGCCATCATGTAAGTTTCCTTGTAAATATCACAAGTATGGGAATTTCAAAGATGATTCCAAGACTGACTATACATAAGGGTACAGTGGGAGTACTACCTAGTGAATGCAAGCACTGTCCTGCTGGCTAGATGGATCAGCTAGCAGTTGCCTATTGTCCTCCCCTCTGTGCCTGCTTTCAGCAAAGTCATATGCTGAGCTGACTGAACCCTTATCCTCTTCCATCTAGAAGGACAGAAAAGCAACAAATCTTATAAAACACCACAAATCAGTTTAATTCAAAACAGTAATCTTTAAACCAATCTTTAATCTACTGACTTGTTCTTGATAGAACAATGTACATTTGCTTATGCAGGAAGAGATGACCACTTTCTCAAGTTATCAAAGTTATACAAATCACAAATTATTTATTGATGCACATCAACGTTACCACAGAGTATAGTTTGTCAACAAATTAAAGGCTTACAAAGAATGTAGACGAGTAATTTTCAATTCTGACCCCTTCCTCCCCCAAATAAAGGTCTAAAACTAGCGCTTTTGTCCAAAGGGTCTTTCCAATTCTTTTCCCATTTTGTTAGGTCTTCTGTATGCCAAATGACACCTCCAGGTTTTAGTTCAACAAAGCACTTATATCTCATTGAAGCATATGCTTATGTTCTCTGCTAAAAAGAAATGGATTTAAGTATGTGCTTAAAGTTAAGCAAATGCTTAAGCAGTGCTTTGCTGAAGCCAGGCCCTAGATACCAATATAATCTATGCTATGTAAATAGCTAAAATAGATTATGAGATGGTTATTGCAACACCACAATGAAGCTTTAAAGTAGCTTCCCATTATGAGCCCCATTTTTACCTTCTCCTAGTCACCCCAACAAGAGACTGATTCCCCTGAAATTTCAAATGCCACATCTCATCCTTGGTTAGTTTTTCTAGAAAGTTTTGCAAAATTTAGAAAAGGCATTTTGAAGTTTGCCAGGGAGACTTTTGAAATGCCACTTTTAAAAAACAAAAAAAACAAAAAAAACATTTTCCTAAGCTGTTTGCTCAATTGTACCTCCAAAATGATGGTCTACAAACACCAAATAATTTTTGTTATTTGTATTGTGGCAGGCCACAGGGGCCCCAGTCATGGATCAGGGCCCAACTGTGGTAGGCCTCGTACAAACAAAAAACAAAAAGATCGTCCCTGCCACCAAAGAACATACAATCTAAGTTTGTCATGCTAAGAAGAGATGCCGTGGTGACCCTTAGTGTGTGTGGGGCGGGGCACTGAAGGGTGAAGAAAAGGCTGGTTTACCAGTGGAATTACAACATATATACAACAATATGTACAATACAAATTTAATAGAAATTGACCTGCTCCTGGCCCCAGGCTTTGCTGCAGCAGCTACTGACCAGAGGCAGACATAATGGTGAATAGGAAAACAAGGATCAGATGGGAGTCAGAAAAACAGTAGCGGTTCAGGTCATTAAAACCTGAGGCCACAGAGGCACACTCTTGTAGTCTTGCAATGGAGGGCTTTAGGAAAGTTAGAAGTGCATGGAGATAGGGGAGAAAACAAGGGGCAACAGCGAAATTGTTTGAGGAGGGTGGGGGCAGAGTCATGGAAGGACAGAGCTTTATCCACATTAATAAAAAGTGTTAACATTTAATTCCTAGATTTAAAACTTCACGCATTAGCATTCCGTGTGGATAAAAAGTCTTTCCTGTCCCTTAGATTCCTCTTCTGCTGTATAAAACCTTAATTTGCCACCCAACTAGAATGTCCCCACTACAAACAACTTTCATGTACAGGGTGAAGTCTATAGGAGAAGCCACACAGAAGAACTCTTAAGACCTGCTGATGCCTGCGCTATTCATATGGACCGTATATACTAACTTATTTTGAACTTTTGCCACCACATTCAAAACACAGGGACATTCCTAAACAAAAGCTAGAAAGTGCCAACTTACCTTCCTTCAAAAGTTAATTTTGTGCTGAATTTCAACAAGATTAACTCCCTGTGATATTCAGAAATCTGAGTTGCAGACTTCCTGGTATTTCTGCTAGACTGAGTCGTATTACAAGTACCATCACATGGTAATAATGGAAAAGAATGGAATTGTTATTTCAAATTTCTCTTTGTGGCGATGTCACTCACCCGGGCAGACGAACCACAGAGTCTGCAACTGAGATTTCTCAGGTTTTTAAGTGTTAACTGTGGCAATTCTTTGTTTAAAATATAGCATTCATTACCTTGGCATAAGTCACCTTCCTCTCCTTTTCCCCCTATTTTGAAGGATGTACATCCATTCCATCAATGTAGGTCACATGGATGTCCTAGTCCTGATTTACAGGCACCATCCCAGACTAGACAATCAAATACTATTTGAACAAAACTGTGTTTTTAATTTTTTGTTGCTGCAAAAGTGGAGGGTTGTATAAGGCTGGGATGAAGGTTTGGCCCTTAATCTTTGTTGCAAGTTAAAACATTTATTTTTGTGCATGTTTTATTCTTTCAAAATTTCAAATTGCAGTCCTATAGCATTTCACATACTGAGACTGAGTGCATTATAAAAGTTCCAGCATCTTAGTATTTTACCTAGACAACAGACAGGCAAACTTCAGTCTTTTTGAATATTTCATACAATTTACACCCAAATATCTTTAGAGACATAGACATCCATAATACATTGAAAATAAACATTCACTTGATAGATGCATTAAACTAAAGCAAGAGTCTTAGTTGATGCACAAATGTATATTTACACCCAATCAAAAGACATGTTCTATGCTCTTATGGCACAAGTGAAAGCAAATTAAAACGGGCAAACAACTGGCAAGAAACTGCTGCCTAAAATACAAAGACCTTTCTGTTGTGGTCTTATGAAGCTGTAGTTATCCAACATGCAGAAAGCACTGTTAATTTTGACTACACAAAGCAAGAGCACTGGAACCATGCTAGAAACTGTGGTTATTTTAAAAATGGATGCAAGAAAGACTAGAACTGTATTCTCTAAATTGAGCATCATGCTAGGGATTTTCTCCTATAAGACTGTCTAGTACATGCTACTTATGAAAAGCAATTGGCCTGAAAAAACACCGAGCAAAGCCAAGAAAGATGCCAAATAGAATGAATCTCCACTATAGATACTGCTTCTCATCCCACGTTAATATTCATGCCTCTTCCCATTTCTCTCAGTGCTGGTTAGTTGACCTTCAACATGCATAAGAGTTGATGAGGAATTGTCCCTCCTACTCTACCTAATTCTGCTCAGCTGATTCCTTGCCCTGGATAATGGCTGCAGTGCAATGAACTCATCACTTAAAGCAACTCTGTTGGAGTACATCTATAAGTAGACAGAGAAGGGATGGAACATACAAGTCAGTAAGTAATAGTTTTTCTAAGAGAAAGATACAGGACAGGATTTTAAAAGACATTCTGTTATTTACTGGAATATACTTCATAGACAGAACACACATGAAACGGATACTTGCAAGATTGTTCCCGGCACCAACTTCATTTATTTTTCACCGTTGCCATGTTTAAAAAAAGTGTCCCTTAACTTTCATAATGGGTGAAAAAACCCTGGAAATACTTGGGGCATACTTCTCCAGCTGTCCTTAGACTCTCCTGCCACCCCATTAATATTGCAATTTCTGCTGTTTACCAAAAGATGTATATTTTGACTGGGATTGTCCCCCCACAGTAGCCATTTCTTCCTATGTGATCCCACATAGAGTTATAAATGCAAAAGCTCACAGCAATTACTTTCATGTCATTTGACAGAAGCCAAACACAGAATTATGATTTCATTGTAGTATCAGGCAGAAAATCCTGGAACATGGCAAAAAGTTATACACATGCAGAGTACACCTGGGGGGGAAAAGTCATGCTTGTCCCACTATGAAAGCCCAGTGTAAAGCCATACTACATATTTTGCTAAGTTTTTAATTAAATAGGCTTTCAAAATGCAGTAAAACTAAGAGTTTCTTATACAGTAGTTCCCGATTACAATACCTTAACATTTACATTTTAAGACAGCTTTTAGAAACAGTGTATGCTATTTTTCAGCTATTTCTCTCATGCAGAAGTTTATCAGATCTTACATGACGTCTAAACAAATTAACTACATGCAGAAAATAATTGGTCTTTGGGGAATGATTATTTTGATGATACTAGTATTTATAATTTCCAAAGTAAACTATTATCTCTGTTTAAAAAGATGGAGACAATCTGTTGACTCATTTTCAGAGTTACCAGGACAATTATTAGCCCTTGCATACCAAGTTAAGAAAATGTACTTTAAGCTTGCTTATTTCGCTGAGTGAAATATTTTAGAATTTAAAGGTGAAAGACAGCAGGTGATGAAAGCCCTACAGCTCCATTTTTAAAAATTTGTGATTACTGCATGTAATCTATTTCCTTGTCCTGAACTAAAACTAGTTTTATTTTGCTGTATCACATAGCGTCTCAGTTATTGGGAGCTAAGCTGTTTTTAAAAGATGCAAGTACACAGGAATTAATTCAGCCACATGTAAGATGCAGTTGTACTGAGAAAAGCGAGTTTACAATGGAAATGTGGAGTTCCACTTATTCTCTCAATAGCTTCCATACAAAATTTGCTTAGTTTTAAAAACAACAACACTTTTTCTAGTTGTCATCCCTACCAACTCAACGTGAGATCTGAAAGTCAAACTGGGTTATTTTCTTTGCTTTGAGATCCACAGTAAAAAAATTCTGTAATTGGAATTTATTTAACAAACATAGTGATGTACAAACCTGAAAACAATCCCATACCGCACCGCTTTAATGATAATACAGCTAACTAAAATAAGTAGAAAAAAAATGGTCACCCTTCTACTCATGTTTAGTTCCTTACTCCATGGTAACTCCCATTGATTTCATGATCTCAGACTAGTCCCAAGAACTTGCTCTTAAAGAGTGGCAAAATCTGAACCTTAGATTGCAACTGTTGAAAGAGGTGAGTATATGTATGAATGTATACAGGAGAAAACCCATGAAATAGTAAGGTCCCGTTTTTGCAAATTTACTTTTCTGACTATAACTACACCTCTAAAAACACACACGCACACACACAAAAAGCAGCTAGATAGTCATTAAGTTGTTGCCACCGTTAAAAATTACACAACAGTTAATGGATTTTATTGCAAAGTTTAGCTGACGGTTTAATGCAATTGATACCAGAGTTGGGGTTTCCCAGCAAGAGGTACTCCTGCAGAATGCAGTGGCACTAATGCAGATGCTGCCAAACTGCCCAGTACTAATGGAGAAAGGGAAATAAAATGCACTAACCAAAACACATACCTAGACTATCACAGGAAAAATGTTAGATAGTATCATACTTCTCTCTTAGGTAACATGACAGGCCATGCCCATAAGCATGCAATCACAATGGCAACAAACATCTTACTGGAAGATTAAGTGAGATTAAAAATAGATTTATTATAATGAAAGGAAATCAGAAGCTACAAACTTCATAAGAGGAGAAAAAAAGACATAAGCAGAAATCTATGGCTAGCTGAGTTAAGGAAAATAAGTTTTTTGTTTTGTTTTTTGTGTGTGTATAAAGTCTGTTAGGAATTAAAGAAATCCTGTAACAATGTAACTGGTGCATTACTAGATGGAAGTGGTAGAAGTGCCAATAATGCAGAAAGCAGAAGTGTTCAATAAATATTTCTGTTCTGTATTTGGGAAAAAGCCAGATGATGTTGTCATATGCTGATGAAATATTTTCCATTCCAAGAGTAACTAAAGTGGATGTTAAGCAGCAGCTACTAAAGTCAGACATTTTAAAACCAGCAGGTCCAAATAACTTGTATCCAAGAGTTCTCTAGACCATTACTGTTGATTTTTATTAAGTCTTAGAATGCTGGCTACGTCTCAGAGCACTGGAATAAAGTTAATGTGGTGCCAATATTTTAAAAGGGTCAATGCGACAGCCTGGATAACTATAGGCCTGTGACATCGATCCTAGACAAAATAATGGAGTGGCTGATACAGGACTTGATTAATCAAGAATTAAAGGAGCGCAATATAATTAAATGCCAGTCAACACAGGTTTATTGAAAATAGATCTTGTCTAACGAACTTGATTTTTTTATGAGATTACAAGTTTGGTTGATAAAGATAATAGTGCTCATGTAATATATTTAAACTTCTGTAAGGCATTTGACTTGGTATCGAGACATTTTGAGTAAGAAACCAGAATGATACCAAATCAACATGAAACAGATTAAATGGACTAAAAAACTGGCTAAGAAATTGGTCTCAAAAATGTAATTGTAAATAGAGAATCATCAACAAGTAGGTGTGAATCCATTAGGGTTTTGCAGGGTTCAGTTCTTGTCCCTACACTATTCAACATTTTTATCAATGACATGGAAGAAATAAAATTGTTACTGACACAATCTGTAGATGAAAAAAAATTAGGGGAGTATAAATAAAGACGACCTGTCGCTGATGCAAAGTGATCTGGATCACTTGGTAAGCTGGAAGCAAGCAAATAATGTGTGTTTTAATATGGCCAAATGTAAAGTCATACATCTAGGAACAAAGAACTTAGGCCATACTTACAAGATAGGGGACTTTCCTGGAAAGCAAGGAGACTAAAAAAAGATTTGGAGGTCATGGTGGATAATCAGCTGAACATGAGCTGGCTAATGTGATTCCTGGATGCAGAAACAGGGGAATCTCAAGTAGGAATAGAGAGGTTATTTTACCTCTGTATTTTGCACTGGTGCAATTACTGCTGGAATGCTATGTCCAGTTCTGGCATTCACAATTCAAGGATGTTGAGAAATCGTAGAGCGTTAAGAGAAGAGCCACTAGAATGATTAAAGGACTGGAAAACATATCTTACAGTGAAAGAATCAAGGAGCTCAGTTCAATCTATTAAGTTTATCAAAGAAAAGATTAAGGGGTGACTAGATCAATCTATCAGTACTTACATGGGGAACACAAATCTGACAACAGAGGGTACCTCAATATATCAGACAAAGGTATAACAAGATCCACTGGCTGGAAGCTGGACAAATTCAGACAAGAAATATGGTGCAAATAGTTAACAATGACAGTAATTAACCATTGGAACAACTTACCAATGGTTAGTGGATTCTCCAGGACTGGAAATTTCTAAATAAAGATAGGATGTTTTTCTAAAAGATGCTCTAGTTCAAATGGGGATTAATTCAGGAAGTCCTATGATCTGTTATTCAACAAGTCAGACTATATGACAACGGTGGTCCCTTCTAGCATTATAATACAGTTTTATTAAACTCAATAACCTTTAGTCAAATAGTCTATATAAGGCATAAGTCATAACCAAGATTTTATGGAACCCTATTTATATTATGGAGAATGTTTTATCAGCATATAATAGAGAAGTATGTATTTCGGTATAGTAATCTTAATGAATATTTGCTATAAAATTATTTTGCCAAACTACATGCTAGTGAAATCATTTAAACTATTGCACATCATTACATTGTAGCAGCCACTCACAGGCAATAATATCTCCAGAGACTTTGTTCAGCCTCAGAAAACAACAAGAGTAAATTTCGCAACTACCCTTAAAGCAGTGCACCTCTTTACAAAACATGTATCCTGGCATGCTCTTACAAACGTCAATGCTAAAGACTGAACAGTTTGTGTTCCAGCAAGTCTGTAGGCTCGCTTTATTCAGAAATGGTTTATTCAGTTCTAGTACAAAAGTTACCATCCTTTGCAAGAGTAAAATCTTTACTTATACTTGGATCTGATGATAGCATTAAATAGGTTTACATAATTTAAATTAATTACCTTTTCATAAGAACATGAGAATGGCCATACTGGGTCAGACCAAAGGTCCATCCAGCCCAGTCTCCTGTCTGCCGACAGTGGCCAATGCCAGGTGCCCCAGAGGGAATGAACACTACAGGCAATCATAAAGTGATCCATCCCCTGTTGCTCATTCCCAGCCTCTGGCAAACGGAAGCTAGGGACACCATCCCTGCCCATCCTGGCTAATAGCCATTGATGGACCTATCTCCATGAATTTATCTAGCTCTTTTTTGAACCCTATTATACTCTTGGCCTTCACAACATCTCCTGGCAAAGGGTTCCACAGGTTGACTGTGTGTTGTGTGAAGAAATACTTCCTTCTGTTGTTTTAAACCTTCTACCTATTAATTTAATTTGGTGACCCCTAGTTCTTATGTTATGAGAAGGAGTAAATAACATTTCCTTATTTGCTTTCTCCACACCAGTCATGATTTTATAAACCTCGATCATATGCCCCCTTAGTCATCTCTTTTCCAAGCTGAAAAGTCCAATTCTTATTAATCTCTCCTCATATGGAAGCTGTTCCATAGTCAATCATTTCTGCTGCCCTTCTCTGAACCATTACTTTGCATTTATCAACATTGAATTTCATCTGCTATTTTGTTGCCCAGTCACCTAGTTTTGAGAGATCCTTTTGTAGCTCTTTGCAGTCTGCCTGGGACTTAACTACCTTGAGTAGTTTTGGATCATTTGCATCTAAAAATTTTCCCACCTCACTGTTTACCCCTTTTTCAGATCATTTATGAATATGCTGAATAGGACTGTCCCACTACAGACCCCTGGGGGACACCACTACTTACCTCTCTCCATTCTGAAAACTGACCATTTATTCCTACCCTTTGTTTCCTATTTTTTAACCAGTTACCAATCCATGAGAGGACCTTCCCCCTTATCCCATGACAGCTTTCAAATGAAAGCACTATTTTACATACTGAAGCATCACAGCCATTTAAATTCTTGCAGAGGAAGTGATATTTTGATATTTATTCAGAGGAGGATTATTTGGTTATCCGATTACAGGACTGAATTTAATAAAGTTCTTCTTTTAATTATTGACCATGTTCTATATAAAAACATAACGTTACCTGAGCTTTTTCAGTACTTGTTGGTTGTAGATGTCTGCACAGCACTTTCTTCACAACATCAAGAAACAAACAAGTGACAACTATGATGATTATGGCAAACCAAACGGAACCACTTGACAGCAACTGAACAAATACAAAGTACATGTCCTGCGTATGCAAAAATGGCCTGAAAAATCAGAGAAGGATAATTAGAGGAAAATATTACAAGTACAAATTAAACAAAACTAATTTGCTAAATTCATCTCTGTTTTATGGTATCCACCACAAGAAGCCAGAGTATAGGACCCCAGCACTGGTGAGTCCACTGAGGGGAGCCTAGTAATTGAAAGTGGCACAGGGCAGCTAAAAAGTGAATGGTGTGGGCTGGAGAAGAGTGTGGCTAGGGAAGTTTGGGGATGTGTTGTTTTAATTAATCCCTGCTGCAGCCTCTATAAGAGAAAGGGCTCCTTTGGAGCTCCTGGAACACCTTAAGGCTGCCCCTCAACAGAATACATGAGGATGGCACCACAGAAACATTGCCTCCCCATATGTCATGGATTTCCCACAGCTGTGTAAGGTTCCATATTGATACAGCTATATGCAATTTGCACATCCCTGTAGAACCAGAAATGAGAACAGTGCAGGATTTTTAAAAGGGACATGATTAACAACAGTAGTCTTTACAGTATTCTGATTGTTAAACCAACATTATGTAGAAATTATAAAGCCTTAAATTCTATGAAGAACTAATTGGCAAATATCTAATTAGTTCATCTTCCATATTAGATACAGTGAGCCTTGCATTGTGCAGCATGGTGAAGTGAAAATTTGTATTTACAAAGAAAACGGTCCAAATTTTTCAGCATTCATGTGTATGGAAATGGGTGCCAGAAGCCTCTTCAGAAAGAGGTAGATGGCCTTCGAGAGAATGGCATCCATGGAGTACTGTAGCAGGCAAAAAAGAGTTTCCAGAAACAGTATGAGGATGCTGAGATTTAGAAAACACAGTCATTCTAAGGGAAAAATTTGGGTTGTTACACAAAATGACTACAGTTTCACTTAACCAGAAAACTAGTAAACTTAGAAAAAACGCAAAGAATTTCAAGAGTTCTAAAATGCATAAAGATGTGTCTGCTTCAGGTGAGGGATAAATACATGCAAGGCTGCAAAGTTACACACTATATGTTAGGAGTAACAGGCTCTAGGTCTGAAGAAAAGGGCAAAAATCCATTGCTGGGATTGGCATTTCCTTTCCTGTTTTAAATGTATGAAGAAATTAATAGCTATAGTGCAGGATCTATCAAACACTAAAAGCAATGTTCTACTTTATCTTCCTATGTTTTATGCACATACACAAACAAAAGGAAAAATCACTCACCAGATAATTCCCCCATAAAACAAGGAAAATAGAAAATAAAATACAATGGAGCCCCACGTAACAAAATGATTTATCCAAGTCCAGAAATGGGTCTCTAAAGCCATCTAAAAAACAAAGAACATGTTTAGAAAATTAATCTACGTTGTTTTACTTCATTAATATGAAAAGCTACATTACTTTCAAATTATTTGGATTTATTTTCAGACTTAATCAGTAAACATCGTTCAAGACACATGAAGCTACGAAATGAATCTTTTTAAGCCATGACTGAAACTAACCCTAATGACCTCTTTACCTCCTGTTTCCTTGAGAGACAAAAATTATTTACCACTCTTGTATAAGTATCAAAACCAACTTTAAACTGCCAAATTATTCTGTATTTGCCTACATTTCCCAAAATGGAGAGTAAATATTATACTACTGTACCTTCACTGTAACAGTTATAACCATAACAGTAAAGACCAAAGTACCGAAAGTCCAGTTTCCAAACATCTAAATAAAATACAAAAACAGATGTCATTGCACAAAATCATTTTATAGCAGTTGTAATAAATTATAGCTATTTGAAACCAGCTACACTAATGAAACCTGTGATTGTTCACTAAATATAGTTAGTAGAGCAAGAAGGGTAAAGCACAAACCACAAGCAAAGAAAAAATATAATTCCTATTAAGAGTCACAAAACGTACACCCCACTAGTAAGGAATCTTTTTCCTTACCACCACAAATCTACAGCAGAAGATGACAAAACCAAACCAAAAATGAGATGGTAGGAAAATGAAGTTACTAATCAACCAATTATGTGTGAATATCCAGCTAGCCATGACTATCAATGGGAAGGTATTCCACTTTAGTGTAAAAGC
Organism: Natator depressus; assembly: GCF_965152275.1. Taxonomy (NCBI): domain Eukaryota; kingdom Metazoa; phylum Chordata; order Testudines; family Cheloniidae; genus Natator; species Natator depressus. The sequence goes on from NC_134242.1 coordinate 9,600,631, forward strand.
AGTAACTCCTCAATTACGAAGTTTAAACATTAAAGGTTATTTTTAAAATGCAGCATCACTGGAAGGTTTAGTTTTTCCAAACCACAATCTTCATAATTCAAAAATAATGGTGCTGTTATGTTCTTCAAAGAGAACATTAAGAAAAGAGAGAGACTTTTTTCTCCAAGGCTGATAAAATGAAAATTTAATCCCAACCCTAAAATACTTCTAAAGAATCTACTGCTTTCATCATCCCGTCCCAATATACTAAATTATCAGACCTTGGAACAAATTCTCCAACGTCAAAATCCCACTTCTAACAATAGGTGAGGATGCTGTGTTTGTTTCAACTGTGTACCCACATGCTTCACAAACACATATCACCCTTCTACTTTGCCTGCCTGTACTATTCTCATGAACAAGCAGGTACTGAAACTGAAGAGGCTCTGCAGCACCTAGAGGCTATGGTGACTGACACTCTAAATACTTTAAGACAGAGAGCAGAATTCTTGTCAATTTCACTTCTTTACCGTTCATTAGAAGTAGGCAAGCATGGATAGTGCAGGAAGACACTATCTGCAGATATGCAACCAAATTCATCACTTTGGAATTTGATAGTTTAGTTCACCAACTAGAAAGCTAGGATTAACATGGTTGCAGCCCTTGTCATAGAGAACTGATTTTAAAAACAAAACCCCCCCTCAAGTGGACCCCCCTACACCCAGTGCCTTGCTATATGAGGAAGAAAAATAAATTTTCAGCTCGGTAACCATGAGATTAAACTACTGCTATTATGAGTGGCCCATGAAAGAAAGTGTCTTAATTTACACTACCCCTGATGGCTGTATAGCTGCAATGCAAAAAATTAACAAATTCTTGCCACCATTTTTATTTTTGAAAGTATTTAGAGAGTAGATGCTGCATCCTTTAATTTTGTGAAATACCAGATACAATATTTTGTATCGCCTTCTCTTCTTCTAACATAAATCTTACCATTTGCCTGTTAGGTTTCAATATCTGACGACATGCACAGCATGAAAAAAGGGGGGAAAAAGTAGAACTAAAAAATCAAGTTGAAGTACAGCGTGTCATGACGTAAGGCTATTAAACCTCAAAACACACATTTACATACTCTGCTCTAGAAGCTAACCATATGTTGTATCTATACAAAGTAAATTGTTCCATTTGGTGCTGTGAAAGTCTACCATTAAGTCTGTACTTAGGCACTCAGATGTACCAGAACCAATAACTGCTCGGAAATGGATTGATCCAGTGGGGAAAAGCTATATTGAAAAACTTTTTCCATTCAATAAAATTCAACAAAAGCAAGGTCTCTATGAATGCACAAGCAGAAAGTCATACGGTCTTTACTATGTTACACGAGAGGAGAAAATACATATCTCAATTAGTAAAGATATTTTGCTCAGAGGTTCAACTATTTTAATGCCTCTGTCAAACACCTCATAAGTGGATGGGTACTCTAGCTAGCTGTATTATCACCAACAACTTTTCAGCCTGCACCCTATCTAAATTCTGCTCTCTCTAAACAGAATTTAGCAATTGTTTCATGTTCTCTCTGACTTTAGCCACACAAAATATTTTTGGCCATTGTCCATTCTCCAGAAAATATGTATCATTTGCTTAGGAAGCTGGGGTAGAGCTCACATTCTTACAATAAGACATCTTTAAGACTATGGGAACATTCAATAACTTTAACAGATGTCTTTTTTCTAGCACCTGACTGCCATAAATGGAAGCTATGGAGGGAAGTTTTACTGAGGTCTGAGCAAGAATGAACGAGAAGTCTATGGCAGAGATATACAGAATATAACAGATTGACAATTCCTGCCATCAGTGGCAGCACTCATTTGGAAGACCTAAAAAACCCCTGCCATACTGCAAAATAAAAGAATATGACTGTGTGCACTGCAATTCATTTATTTTACAAAGTATATATGTGAAAGGTGTTCAGTTACAGCCTCACAGACTGACATCTTCTTTCTTCATAGAACAGGTAGCATGTGGATAGTGGAAATGTGAGTTTCCCCACATCATCCCAGAAAGAGACCACCAACTTATTTCACATTGGCCACTGGATGGAAAAAGGTCACTGAGATGGGGAGAATTTGAATCAGTGACAGAGAAGAGATCTATATTCCATTACAAATTTACTAAGTCAAACAGTCCTCTTTGCTGAAGTTATTTGCTGCAGGAAAAAAAAAAATCTAACTTCTAGGATAGGACTTAGTTCTCCTGTTATTTGGCATTCAACAATTAAGGTACACAAGGCATGAATCTCACTGAGGACAAGGTAGTAGGTAATTAAACATAAGAAATGCCTAATTTGTACAGCCACCTGTAAGAAAAAACACTACTTTCTGATGCTAAATGCTAGTCCCACAGAAGCAGCAGTTGCCCATTAGTAGCAAACACACTGCAAGTTGAGTAAAGATGGAGGTAAAGGGACAATGGCCAGTTGACCCTGGACAGATTCTAGAAGAATCTGTTTTTGTTTTTCTTGTTTTGGTCTAGCAGTAAAAAAGAAATCCCAAGAATTGATGTGTTAGTGTCCTGTAATTTAAAAAGGTTAAAGATTAAATACTACTAATTCTACTAAAACAAAAGTTTTAGTCTTCCTGACATATTTTCACTTTTAAGTATTGAAAACTAGACTCTCTTATTCCATTTCATGACCTTAAAGGAGAGTTCATCATTGATACCACAGCCACATCTTTGCTGAAGACTTCATGTTATTGGAAAACAAACTATTTACACTTTACTCATATAAATTTAACGACAGACTATCAAATCTGTCAAAATGATTTATAAAAGACTAGCTAGAACAGTGAATAAAGAGTTTGAAAAATTGTTTAAATCACCAAACCAGTCTAAAATTTCATTATTTACACAGAACCATTAGGAGTCCTGTTAGACTCAGACGTTCAGGCCAGAAAGGACCATCATTATCATCTAGTCTGACCGCCTGCACATTGCAGGCCACAGAACCTTGCCCACCCACTCCTGTAATAGACCCATAAGCTCTGGCTGAGTTACTGAAGTCCTCAAATCATGATTTAAAGACCAAGTTACAGAGATGTTAAACGATGACATTTTGAATCCTAATATGTTGGTTCTGCAACAACTTCAAAAGAAGCCTTTCAGCACATTCTCTGAGGGGGACAATTTTTTTTGGAATAAAGATATACGATTATGCAGAATTACTCTGACAATTAAGAGTTGCACAGGGTTTTCTATTCATTATCTTAATAAATATCAAAATAGCCATACTACATAATTACATACCAGGGCATACTAAAGGATTGCTCAACATTTTGTTAGTGGCTAAGACAGAAATGCTCATCTGGAAGGATCTCTCTTTTAATGCTTGAATTTCTGTACTTCCGAGAGTGGAGGTATTTATATAATGCTCTGTCATCCTTAGTCATAATTCACTGGTAGTTCAAACACATTTTATTACAGGTTTTCATGTGATATAAAAACTCAGTAATCCATTTAATTTTTCTGTGGGTTTTTGTTTGTTTGGGCTTTTATGAACATTTGCTTTATAGAGCAGAACTTCAGAGTTACGAACTGAGCAGTCAACCACACACCTCACTTGGAATGGAAGTATGCAATCAGGCAACAAAAGAGACCCCCTCCTCCCCCCGCAAAAAAGCGGCCAATACAGTACATTACTGTTTTAAACGTAAACTACTAAAAAAAAATAAAGGGAAAGTTTAAAAAAAGACTTGACAAGGTAAGGAAACTTTCTGTGCTTGTTTCATTTAAATTAAGATAGTTAAAAGCAGCATTTTTCTTCTGCATAGTAAAGTTTCAATGCTGTATTAAGTCAATGTTTAATTATAAACTTTTGAAAGAACCATAACATTTTTGTTCAGAGTTATGAACATTTCAGAATTACAATCAACCTCCATTCCCAAAGTGTTCATAACTCCGTGGTTCTATTGTCACTGGCTTATATAAAGGGAAAGTTATGTAACCAGAAAGTCTGCAGATGTTCAGTAATTAGATAGAACAGCAATGGTTTTTCATAATCACTATCCAAAGATTCAACATTTCAATTATTTACTATATTAGAAATAAAGCAGACAGAATCTAATCCATTAGCAGGGATCTTTCTAGGATATCAGTTTATTTTGGACAAACATTCAGGTATTAGCCAAGGAGCAACAGATCATCATATGAATGATCTGTTCTGCTGCATTTTCTTCACTTTAATTTCAGGATCTTTTACTGCCTATAAGGGAATAATGGTAAAGCACATTTTGTATTTATTCAGCGTAGAAGGTATTCTTAAGGTCTAGAAAAAAGAAGTCTACTGGTTTACTGTTTACATTTACTGAATACAGTGTGACTTTTGCACTGCTAGAATACACTAATTTTACAGAAACTGTGCAGAGTATATTAAATTAAAAAAATCACTGAATACACTGTCTTGCTATTTGTGAACTATTTTACCTGGCCATTTCCCAGCAGAGAAGTGTCTTCTCCCATCAGAAGATATGAGCCGTAGAAGAAAACAAATGCATGAGAGAACCCCAAAATGGTCCAGTAAAGAAACGGTTTAAAGCCCAAGAGTGCATTTTTCCTAATGTCTCTGTGGAAATAAAACAAATTTTAGATTTCAAATTTTCTCCAAATAACCGATCAGCTAGCTACTGAAACGGCAATTTACTCAAAACAATAACATTCATTCTCCAACTTTGCTGAGATGCATTTTTAAAAAATGCAAAGAAATAAAACAATTATTTAAGGGACAGGTAACTGGAAACCTTGAAACCACTGATAGGATTTATTTCCCATCTAGGCAAGAACCTCTAAATCACCTTTACAAGCAGCCTTGTGAGTGGACTATTATTTTTATCTCAATTTTATGGGAAAACATAGGCAGAAAGGTTAAATGATATGCTTCAGGCCATAAGAGAAATCAGTGGGAGCTCTCTCACTCCGAGTACCCTGCTTTAACCACTTAGCATTTTTAAAAAAAGTTGGTCTCAGCCCATTTTGTAGTGGACAGGTGTCCAATTAAAAAGTTGCTAACAGGAACGTCAGTGACAATTGTACCTGAATGGCAGACAACGAAGTTCCTCCTTCCCTGGGGTGGCAGGATCTGCCTCCTAGGCCCTGTAACCTTACTATCAAATATTGGCTAAAAGTTTTTTTAATCTGCATTATATTTTCTTTATGGGTACTTATATGCTCCCATTATTGTAGAATCTGAGCATCTATTTTGTCTATAGACTTTTATTTCACTTATTACTTGATACAAATAAAAAACCCCACAAAATAAATTATGACAGATGGTTCTACTTAAAACATCTTTGGAGATGACATGAGTGAATTTAGTTTTAGCTACAGTACATTTTTCTGTCTCCGATACGCAAAACTACCTTCAATAAGTAAATATAATTTAGAAAGTGTCAGCTGATCATTAGAAGCTAAAGGGACTAAGCACCACCAATAATATCAACTGTGTAATGCTGTTAGTGTGCTGAAGAATGCAGTACCACATGCTTCCACTAGGCGAATTCTAGTCCACAAGCACAAACTGCAGAGAGCAGAGGAATGAGGCACATAGTAACAACTAGATTTGAGCGGATAGGTTGAGATTGAGAGACAATAGGAAGAGAGTCACACAAGGATAAACACTGTTTTCTCCCAAACTGCCCTTCACTGCAAGGATTGCCACCCGCAGCCCCACCACTGATTTTAGATGTGAGCCGACAATGATTGAGAAGAGGAGGTTACTTACCTGTAACTAGAGATTCTTCAAGACATGTGGTCCCTATCTGAATTGCACTGAGGGCACTTTACATCCGGAGCATCTGAAAGTAGTAGTGTCCGTTGGTCCGTGCATGTGCTTTTGCTTCGCCTCATGGTTTTGTCCAAGGTGATAAAAGATGGGGCGGACCGACCGTGTCTCCAGTTCCTTCACCAACACAAATCCAACAGATCCACAGCAGAGGGGAAAGAGGGCAGGATGTGGAATATAGACAGGGACCGCACATCTCAAAGAACTTCCAGTTACAGGTAAGTAACCTCCTCATCTTCAAGTGATGGTCCCTATTCTATTCCACCTTGGGTGACTAACAAGCAGTACCTAATTTGGAGAAGGGTGTGAGGATGAGGATGGAATGGTTGAGTGGAGGACAGCTGTGCTGAATGAAGCATTCACTGCAGAGTTCTACACCAAGGCGTAACATATAGTGAAGATATGTACCAAACTCCACGTGGCCTCCCTACATATTCTCTAAGTGGCACATTGTGGAGGGTGACCATGGTGAATGCCTGGGCTCTCACGGAATGGGCCCTCACCCTGAGGAGCGGAGACAGTACTGACAACTGATAGCATAGTGTAATTCACCCAGAAATCCATCTGGAAATTCTCTGTGTGCTTGGCCCTTAACTCTCTCTGCTATTACAACAAACAATCTAGAGGACTTTGATCAATCTTGTCCTCTGCAGGTAAAAGCCAAAGCCCATCGTACGTCAAAGGAGTGAAGTTGTCGTTCCTCTTCTGAGGCATGAGGCTTTGGGAAGAAAGCAGGCAAGCGGATGGTTGGCTTTGGGAAGAAAGCAGGCAAGGTTGAGATGAAACAGAGATGAAGTTTGGTAGCAACTCAGGATATAGGCACAGGGAGACTTTGTTTTTATGGGAAGTGGTGAAAGGGGAGTCCACCATCATGGCCCCAAGTTCCTCTACCCTTCTCACTGAAGTGATAGCCACAAGGAAGGTGACTTTCATGGAAAGAAGGGACATAAGAGCATGAACCCAGCAGCTCAAAGGATTGTTTCATCAGTGCCAACAGGACAAAGTTGAGGTCCCATTGGGGAGCAATAGGTTGTACAGGTGGAAAAGTTCAGAGTAGGCCTTTCCACAACCTAGTAGTCAACGGATGTGTAAACAGGAAGTATCCTTCCCTGGGGGGATGGAAGGTGCTGACTGCCACTAGGTGGACCTTCAGAGAGTTATGGGCAAGCCCTGATATCTTTAAGGATAGGAAGTAATTCAAAAGAAGGGGAATCTCCACTTCCTCTGGGGAAAGCACCTTCGGTTCGGCCAAGGAGGCGAAGCATTTGCACTTGGCCTGGTAGAAATGCCTAGTGGACTCTTTCCTTCTGCTCGATGTCCTGTACTTCCGACGAGCACTCTTGTTCTAGAGCAGATTCCCGCATCCAAATAACGTGCTCTGAGTTTAGGCGTTTGTGGATCGGGATGTCTGATGCTGCCACTGTGTTGTGTTAGCAGCTTAGGGAAAGTGGGAATAGGAAGTGGGGCATGAGCTGACATGCAGAGAAGGTTGGAAAACCAGAATCGTCTTGGCCAGAATGGAATGATCAGGATGACCGTGGCTCTTTCCTGCCTGATATTGTGGAGTATTAGTGGCAGGAGTGGTAAAGGAGGCCAGGCGCAGTTAATTTGGTCTGACCAACGGAGTAACGGGTACAGCTTGGGAAAGACTGGCAGATACCGCACCTGGATGAAATGTGGGCTTCTCCCAAGCAGTAGAGGCAGCACAGATGTTCGTCGCTAATCGAGAAGGCAGGCAGGAGGCACAGATTTTAAATCCATGAGTCTTTGGCATAATCCCACACGTGGGTATGTGGGTGGGAAGGGTAACCAGTAAACAGATTCCCCCCAAGTCTCAGTTCTACTCAAAAACACTACTAAAAAGCTAAAACTATGTTAAAACAGTAAAATCAGCAAATAGTATAAGAAAAACAAATGATATACAACTCCACTTTTTAAGGTGTGTCACACACGAGAGGACACTAGTAGTTCCAACTTGGACAATGCGATGGTGAGAAGAATCTGGAGATGCAGTCGGTCCGCCCCACCCTTTATCACCTCAGACAAAACCATGAGGAGAAGCAAGAACACATGCACGAACCAATGGACACTCCTGCTTTAGATTCTTTGGCTCCGGATACATGGCTCGCATGTGTGAACCCTCAGTGGAATACAATAGGGACCACCATCATTCGAAGAAGAGTTCAGTCTTTTCAAATCTTAACATGGGAATGGATATAACAGATGTGGCTGTTGAATCACAAAAATATTTTTGGAAACTAATCTAATATTGGAAACCTCATTTTTACAAGTTTTTCTTGAAGGCTGTTAAGTTATACAAATACTGGGGAATCTAAGCAAATGCAGTAATTTTAGCACATTAAGCTATAACTACAGAAGACATCACTTTATTTTACTTTATTAGTAAGTTTTACTACTGACATTCTACTAGGTCCACATTTAGTTACAAAGGATATGCATACCTATAGAGTGTTGGCTTGCTCTGTAACACATGAGGGTGAACATGCTGTTCAAAAAGACTGTACATCAGAATAGGCAAAGAAGTGAAACTAATGTTGTATAAAGTCAGGTACACACTGTCATAGAGCGTCTGTAAATGGAAGTACACTTAATTAGTTTAAGTTTTTAAATACAAAAATGGAAAGAGTGACATGTTTCAGAACAGATATAAAAGCAACAGTAGCAGCAAAATCACCTAATCTCATGTGAATTTGCACTATTTAAATTTTTTTTAATATACAGTGTATACATGAAAGTGCATTCCACTGTGCGTTAAATCCTATTACAATTATTTTTTATTTGTATTACTGTAGCACCGAGGAGTTCCTGTTATGGACTAGGACCCCATTGTGATAGATACTATGCAAACAGAACAAAAACGCAGTCCCCTACCCCGAAGAATTAATAATTTAAGCAAGTTCTAGTTTGGACATTTGTGATCATTCTTTACTATGCAAATGTGAAGCAATCTTCCAAGTTCAGGCAGGTCTATACTTAAAAACGCTTCAGCGGCGCATCTGCACTGGTGCAGTTGCGCCGATGTAGTGCTTGAGTGAAGACGGCGCTACGCCGAAGGGAGAACTTCTCCAATCAGCATAGCTAAGCCGCCTCCATGAGAGGCGGTAGCTATGTTGCTCAGAGAAACCCTCCCATTGAAACAGTGCTGTCTACTCTGGAGGTTAGGTCAGCATGACATTGTATGGAATCTGGGGAACACTTTAGGATATTATGAATACTAATATTGTAAAATTGCAATGAGTTATGCCAGATATGCCATGTAAGATATCTGCAAAGATGTTACAATTTGCCAGATATGATAATCTCATTTGTGTGTTTTGTATCACCTTTGTATTTTGGGTTATGGATAGAAGAACATAAGAACGGCCATACTGGGTCAGACCAAAGGTCCACCTAGCCCAGTATCCTGTCTTCCGACAGTGGCCAATGCCAGGTGCTCCAGAGGGAATGAACAGAACAGGTAATCACCAAGAGATCTATCCCCTGTCCCAGCTTCTGGCAAACAGAGGCTAGGGACACTATCCCTGCCCATCCTGGCTAATAGCCATTGATGGACATATCCTCCATCAATGTATCTAGGTCTTTTTTGAACCCTATTATAGTCTTTGCCTTCACAACATTCTCTGGCAAGAAGTTCCACAGATTGACTGTGCATTGTCTGCCACAAGCACTCCTTGTTTTTTTTGCTGATACAGACTAACATGGCTACCACTCTGATTCTGTTTGTTTTAAACCTGCTGCCTATTAATTTCATATGGTGACCCCTAGTTCTTGTGTTATGAGGAGTAAATAACATTTCCTTATTTGCTTTCTCCACACCAGTCATGATTTTATAGACTTCTATCATATGCCCCCTTAGTCGTCTCTTTTCCAAGCTGAAAAGTCTTATTAATCTCTCCTCATATGGCAGCTGTTCCATACCCCTAATCATTTTTGTTGCCCTTCTCTGAACCATTTCCAATATATCTTTTTTGAGATGGGGCGACCACATCTGCATGCAGTATTCAAGATGTGGGTGTATGATGGATTTATATAGAGGCAATATGATATTTTCTGTCTTATTACCAATTTAATTACCTTATTACCTATTACCTGCCACTGCACATTGAGTGGATGTTTTCAAAGAACTATCCACAATGGCTCCAAGATCTCTTCTTTGAGTGTTAACAGCTAATTTAGACCCCATCATTTTATATGTACAGTTGGGATTATGTTTTTCAATGTGCATTACTTCGCATTTATCAACACTGAATTTCATCTGCTATTTTGTTGCCGAGTCACCTAGTTTTTGAGAGATCCTTTTGTAGCTCTTTGCAGTCTGCCTGGGACTTAACTATCTTGAGTAGTTTTGTATCATCTGCAGATTTTGCCACCTCACTGTTTACTCCTTTTTCCAGATCTTTTATGAGTATGTTGTACAGGTCTGGTCCCAGTACAGACCCCTGGGGGACACCACTATTTACCTCTCTCCATTCTGAAAACTGACCATTTATTCCTACCCTTTGTTTCCTATCTTTTAACCAGTTACCAATCCATGAGAGAACCTTCCCTCTTATCCCATGACTGCTTACTTCGCTTAAGACCCTTTAGTGAGGGCTTTCTGAAAATCTACATACACTATATCCACTGGATCCCCCTTGTCCACATGGTTGTTGACCCCCTCAAAGAATTCTAGTAGACTGGTGAGGCATGATTTACGTTTACAAAAACCATGTTGACTATTCCCCCCCAAAATTATGTGCATCTATGTGTCTGACAATTTTGTTCTTTACTGTAGTTTCAACCAGTTTGCCTGGTACTGAAGTAAGGCTTACCGGCCTGCAATTGCCGGGACCACTTCCGGAGCCCTTTTTAAATATTGGTGTCACCTTAGCTATCTTCCAGTCATTTGGTACGGAAGCTGATTTAAATGATAGCTTACAGACTGTTAGTAGTCTTGCAATTTCACATCTGAGTTCCTTCAGAACTCTTGGGTGAATACCATTTGGTCCTGGTGACTTATTATTGTTTAGTTTATCAATTTGTTCTAAAACCTCCTCTAATGACACCTCAATCTGGGACAGTTCCTCAGATTTGTCACCTAAAAAGAATGGCTCAGGTTTGGAAATATCCCTCACATCCTCAACTGTGAAGACCAACGCAAAGAATTCATTTAGTTTCTCCACTATGTCCTTATTGTCCTTGAGTGCTCCTTTAGCATCTTGATTGCCCAGTGGCCCCACTAGCAGCCTATTTAGCAGGCTTCCTGCTTCTGATGTACTTAACATTTGTTTTGCTATTACTTTTTGAGTCTTTGGCCTTCCTAATTATATTTTTACACTTCATTTGGCAGAGTTTATGCTCCTTTCTATTTTCCTCACTAGGATTTAACTTCTACTTTTTAAAGGATGTTTTGCCTCTCACTGCTTCTTTTACTTTGTTGTTTAGCTACAGTGGCTCTTTTCTGGTTTTCTTACTACTTTTTTTTCATTTGGGGTATACATTTAAGTGGATATGTATGTATGTCTGTATTACAAAACTTGTGCTATGCTTCTGGGTGACATCCCCAGACAGTTTGGCATCAGCACTGCATAGCCTGCTTGATGGCACATTAAGGACCATCAGCTATACAACTGACCCACTGAGAGAAGGCAAGGGATACACGTTATGACTCAGCAAGGCATGCCTATGGACAGAACTCTAAGGCTTCCAAGCCATGTGCTAGGCAGCTTGTGTTTGTGACAAAGGAAGCACAGGCCGCATGGCAAAAGACTATAAAAGGCAGCTGCATCTTCTCCACTTTGTCTTCAGTCCTGCATCTTACCTCTGGAGTAACTTTTCTACAAATGAAGCTCTAAACAAAGGACTGAATGACCCATCCAAGCGGTGGATGTGCTCCAGAGGGACTTTCAAGCCAGCAAACTCACCAATACTGCTAGGACCCTGATATATGGACTTTGAAGTCTTTGTATGTATATGACTGTTTTACCATTTAACAACTCTCTTCTTGTTCTTTCTTTATAATAAATCTTTAGTTTTAGACACTAAAAGATTGGCTGACAGTGTGGTATTTTGGGTAAGATCCAAACCTATACTGAGCTGGTAAAGTGGCTGACCCTTTGGGGTCAGAAGAACATTTTGTATATGTGAGCAGAGTTTTTAAAATAACATCTCACTGTACGGGACCTATGTATTAACTGGGAACCGGAGAACTGGAATGCAATAAGGGGGCTGTGTGATTTCTTTTTTTGCTTCTTGATAACCAGTGTGGGGATCAGAAGCACAGTTTGTGACTGGTTGGGAGGTTTAATTTCAGTGTTATCCACCAGTCTTGGGACTATCTGCGCTCCCTTTTGAAGCCTGCCCTGCCCTTCGCATTTCCAGTGCGGGCTGCCCCAGGCACACCGGGTCACAGTCAGTATAACTGTGTCGCTCAGCTTTATGGATTTTTCACATCCGAGTAACGCAGTTATACCAATGTAAGTTTATAGTGTAGACCTGGCCTTAGTCTTCAGGATACTAAGGGATGGTGTTTTCAGAATAGAATTTATACTCCCAAGAGGGAACAAGAGAGCTTTTTAGCTCTCCTTTGATTCCGCGCGGGGGAGGACGGGGGTGTGTGTGTGTGTGTGTGTGGTGTGGTGTGTGTGGAAAGGAGGAGGATGTGTGTTCTCCCACAAGCTCTGATTTGTAACATGACTGGCTTTGACAGATATCCAAACAATCTAATCAAAGATTTGTAAAGTTGAAGACTGTGTGAAACTGGCATAATCTGAAGATTAAATTTACACACAAACTACATGTAAGCAATAAAAGCAGGGACATTCAAATGCAAAAACCAATTACCTAAACAAATCTTGGTGCATAAAGTAAACCATTACATTTTTTAAAAGCCTTATGATTATGTACTAGATATTGGAAGAAAGAAAACAAACAAACAAACAAACAAACAAACAAACAAACAAACAAACAAACAAACAAACAAACAAACAAACAAACAAACAAACAAACAAACAAACAAACAAACAAACAAACAAACAAACAAACAAACAAACAAACAGGCTACTTATGATGTCAACAATAAAATTTGCTATTTGTGCAGGAACTGATGTCAGAGGTGGTGCAGAGGAGACAATGAGACCTTCATCACTGGCCCAGTTTTCTGATCTTCAGCCACTAGTGCCTAATTCTGCTCCACACTGTCCTCCAGACCACTTTCCCATGAGATGAAATCTGCATGGCCTAAAGCTTTAAAAGTTCAGATCCCCAACCTCTAGCAACTGCTATTTTATAAACTCTGTACAGCTATATAATAATTTACGACAGATAAGCAGAAGTGACTTAATTGGGGTGGAAAACAGTAACTCACTGACATAATGAACTTTTTAGATTTGTTCTAGAAAATTACCTTGCTTTTTACTGACCATTAACATTAAAATGGAGGCTGGCTATTTTTAAGGTAATACTTAAATGCGTTGTTCACTTGAAGTCAATGATTTGTACAGCAGAAGCTGATTTGTCCATAATGCGGGAAAGGCACTACAAAGCGTTAAAAATGCCCTCAAAAAATGAGATATTTTGGTCAGAGAAAATGGGTTGTCAATAGTGTAATTTTATTCACTCCACAATTATGTTCTCTTTAGACATGGGAAAAACAAGCTCATCAATTCAGTTTAAAGAAGTGACAAACTTTGGAGGCGAAAGAGAAAAATAAAATATCCGTGAAGTTGCTCTACTGATTCATACAGTTATTGTGGGAAAGTAGCTGTCACCCAGCAGACACTTTTTCTGAAGAGAAAGCTATTTTTTTTTTAAGTGCCATGTTAAAAAACAGGTGGCTGATTATTTTTAAAAGCCAGCAGACATTTTTGATAAAGGAAATAAAATCATATCATTTAATATATTTTTGCATGTCTGAAAAAGAATAAAGCAACAAGCTAAAGAATATGCAATTTACAAAAAGAAAAATTCCTACTCAGCTGCCAAATTGTACAAAGTTTCTGCAGAAAATTTACTGCTTTCCGCCCCATTTGTCTAGTCATTTAACATCCCCTCCCATATACAAAGAAGTTAAACATCAAAGACTTACTTGTTGTGAAAATAAACAAAAGAACTGATATAAAAACTGTGGCGTAATAAAGCATACATTCTGAAAAACAAAAATAAAAGGGATTGTTAGTCCTAGAATGTATATGCCCCCAACACTCAGACCTGAAAAAAATGACTTCTATGAAGCGGGCATTCCACTTTGGAAAGCAAAGTAATAAGCTTCACCCTGCACCAGATCTTGTTTTTGAATTAAGGTTCAATTTAAACATAATCATCTTACCATCTACTATTCTCACAGGTATCATCTAAGATTCAATATATTTATAAGAATAATTTACACCAATATAAACACCTTTCCCACTGATATAACTGTGTCCAGACTCAGTGGTTGTATTGCTTTAACTATAGGAAAAAAGGTTTAGAAAACCCAGCCTACAAGGAAAGGTTAAAAAAACTGGGCATGCTTACTTCTGAGAAAAGACGACTTAGGGGGGACCTGATGATACTCTTCAAATATGTTAAGGGCTGTTATAAAAAGAGGACTGTGATAAATTGTTCTCCATGTCCATTTAAGGTAGGACAAGTAGTAATGGGCTTAATCTGCAGCCAGGGAGATTTAGGTTAAATATTAGGAAAAAAACCTTTCTAACTCTAAGGGTAGTTAAGCTCTGGAATAGGTTTCCAAAAGAGGTTGTGGAATCCTCATCATTGGAAGTTTTTAAGAATAGGTTGGACAAATGCTTGACAGGGATGGTCTAGGTTTTCTTGGTTCTACCTAAGCAGAAGGGGTTGGACTTGATGGTTTCTCAAGGTCCCTTTCAGCCCTATATTTCTATGATCCTATGATACAGGTTTCTAAACAGATATAGGTATAGCAGTACAAAAACTGCGTGTGGGCTTGTCTATACTTCCGGCTAAATTGGCATTTCCGTGATCGATGCAGCAGTGTTGATTTAGCAGTCAAGACAAGCTAAGTTGATGGCAGAGCACTCTCCCATCAACGTCTGAACTCCACCTCCCCGAGAGGCGGAAGGTAAGTCAGCGGGAGAGTGTCTCTTGTCGACAAAGCGCAGTGTAGACACCGCTGTAAGTTGACCTAAGTTACATAACGTATGTAACTGAAGTAGCGTAACTTAGGTTGACTTACAGCATTAGTATAGACCAGCCCTACGTGTAGACAAGTCCTTGTTGAAAGATGTGAGAATAAAAAAAAATAAAAAAAAAAAAAATCTCGATTTCCATCCCAGCTTGTTTACTTGGGCATTTAACAGCACTTTGTGCAGAGTTATTTTCACTCCGACTCCTCTATATAGATATATGGTCTGATAGGTATGAGATATATGGTCCCTATCAGTATTCTTCTGAGGCTTATGCACATGCACCATGTGCCCAGAGCCAGAGCTTTTCAAAGTAGTATTGCTCAGTGACCTTCACATGCGCCGTTGTATTGCCTTGTGGTTTCGCCTGAGGTGATAAAGGGTGGGGTGGACCGACTGTCTCCAGTTCCTTCTTCACCACAGACCTACAGATCCACAGCAGAGGGGAAGGAGGGTGGGCCTAGAATACAGAGAGGGACCACACATCTCAAAGAACCTTCAGTTACAGGTAACTAACCTCCTCTTCTTCAAATGCTAGTCCCTATTGTATTCCATTGAAGGTGATTGACCAGCAATACCTAGAGAGAGTATGGTGCGAGGAAGATGGTGGAATCATACAGCAGAGGACTGCTGTGCTGAATGAGGTGTCCATCACAGAATCACGTCCCAGAGCACAGCGAGAGGAAAAGGTGTGTACTGAACTCCACGTGGCCACCTTACACATGTCCACAAGAGGCATGCCGTGAGGCACGGCTGTGGTTGATGCTTGCGTACTCCTGGAATGGGCTCATATCCCATCTCAGTGGAGTGCTCTAACAATTGATAGCATTGTGCAATGAACCCTGAGACCCACTTAGAGATTCTCTGGGTGGAAATGGCCTGTCCTTTAATTCTCTCTGCTATGGTGACAAATAGCCTGGAAGACTTCTGGAATGGCTTTGTCCTTTGAAGATAAAAAGGTAGGGCTGTACACACATCGAGGGAAGGAAGCTGCCATTACTCATTTGAGGCATGTGGTTTTGGAAAGATGATAGTCAGATGTTGAGGTGGAATTGGGAAACCACCTTTGGCAGAAACTTGGGATGCAGTCGCAGTGAGATCTTGTCTTTATGGAACGTGGTGCCATCATGGCTCTCAGTTCACCAACCCTCCTTGCTGAGGTAATAGCAACAAGAAAAGCAACCTTCATGGAGAGGAGAGAGGTCAGGAGGCCAGCAGTTCAAAGGGAGCATTCATTAAAGAGATAAGAAATAGGCTGAGGTCCCATTGGGGAACAACAGGCTGAATGAGTGGATATTTACCCAAAAGGCCCTTCCAGAATTGGGCAGTCAAGGGGTGGGTAAAAATTGAACGCCCTTCCACTCAAGGGTGGAAAGCACTAATGGTGGCTGCATGCACTCTGACAGAGCTGAGAGCACATCCCGAGGTTTTCAGGTGGAGGAAACAGTTTAAGAGCACAGGGATGCGCACAGCTTCGGGTGCAAGACCTTACTGTTGGGCCTAGGAGGTGAAGTATGTCCATTTGGCCTGATAGGATCACCTCATGGAGTCCTTTCAGCTATTCGAGAGGATGTCTTGCACTGTTAATGACCATTCTCATGCTAATGGAGGTGTCCATCCAAAACCCATGCTGTCACGTGTAGTGTCCATGGATTTTGATGCCTAAGTCGAATGTTGTGTTCTGGAAATGTCTGTAGTGGGACTGGAGGTTGTTTAGATATGTGGAGAAGAGGGAACCAGAATTAGTGAGGCCAGAACAGAGCGATCAGAATGGCCGACGCTCTCTCCTGCCAGAGTTCATGGAGTCTGTGTATGGGAGAAGGTGTAGTTCATCTGGTCTGACCAACTGATGACCAGAGCGTCGCCCAGTGAGTGAGCACCGAGTCTTCCCCTGGACCAATACCAGGTGCACTTAGTGTATTTTGAACCTCAGGAACCTTCTGTGGGTCGCATGTATGCCAATATGGAAGTAGGCATCTTGCATGTTTAGAGCTGTAAACCATATGCCTTTTTCCAGTGAGGGAATGATGGCTGCAAGGGTGACCACATGGAATTATGGCTTGCGAATCGAACGGTTGAGGTGTCAGAGATCCAAAAGTGGTCTCCATCCACCTTTCTTCTTTGGTACCAGAAAATTGTTGGAATATAACCCTGTGTCCTGAAAGGCTGCAGGGACTGGCTCCACTGTTCCTCTCTGCAGAAAGGAGTCCACCCTCTAGGGTAAGAATACTGTTGTGAGAGAAACCTCTTATGGGTGGTCAGGGTGGAGGATGTGGAGGAGGTGTCGGCATAAACACCACAGTGTAACTCCATTGAACGATGTCCAAGACTTACTTGTCTGTTGTAATAGCTCTCCAAGCTAGTAGAAAGGGTTTGAGACGATCCCTGAAAGGGGTGGAGGGTAAGAGCTCAGTGTACGGAGTGGCTGATGTCTCTCTAGGCGCACTAAGAAATACCGCTTTTGCTATGACTTAGTGTGTTGTGCGGAGGTGTGTGCTGCCAGAACAGTGGATGGGTTCTGGGTACCTTAGGTGCTTCTGAAAAGGTTCGCAGGCTTGTTGGTGGTAGAAGTGTGGAGTTCTATAACACTGGGCTGGTGGTAGGTAATAACATTTTCTCTTTGGTGCCAGTGTATATACGCCCCAGGATCATAAGGTGGTTCTTTAAGCGAGCGTAAGAAATCATCAGTTTTCTGGTTGAAGGGGTGTGATTCACCGAAGGGAAGGTCCTTGTTTGTGTTCTGTACCTTTCTAGGCAAACCTAGATTACCTCCTCATGACAATTCCAGTTGCCAATACAAGAGAGGGTGTGTCTGCTGAATCAACTGCAGCCTGAAGTATGGTCCTGGTCACCAACTTGCCTTCCTGTAAAATTGCTTGGAATTGAGTACGATCCTGCTGAGGTAATTTATCTTCAAATTTCTCCATCCGGCCAGAGTGTATACTTGGCCATCAGTGCCAAGTAGTTAGAGATCCAGAATTGTAGTCCAGTCAAGGAGAAGACCTTCTGACCCATGAGGTCCAGTCTCTTACGCTCCCAGTCTGCTGGATGGAGCGTGGGTGTTGTTGTTTGGTCTGCTCCGACACAGTTTGTATTACCATGGAGTTAGGTGGAGGGTGTGAAAATAAAAATTCTGACCCTGGGGGGGAGGGGGGGTGAAACGTAGTACCTTTTCTTGGCCCTCTTTCGGGTCAATGCACATGTGGCCAGGATATGCCACATGATGTGTGCTGGTTGAAGAAACCCATCAATGATGGATAAGACCACCCTTGCCTGTACCGATGTGTGCAGAATGTCTAGTAACTGGTGGTAAGTGTCCTGCACTTCTTCTAGTGGGGTATCAAGGGTATTGGCTATTCTCCATAGGAGTTCTTGAAACGGATGATAGTCATCTAGCAGGGAGGACAGTGTCGACGACACAGCCGCGTCTGGAGACGACAAAGGGAATCTTCCCCGGATCCCCCATTACTGTCAGAGCCGGGCTGATTGGTGCCTTGTCTAACCCCATTTCCAAACATCTACCGGATGAAAGATACGGCGGTGAAACAGAGGAGTTCTCACAAGCCAGAAGAGACTGTTCCGAAGGCCAATACTGGGGCCAGGAGCTCTAATATGGCCAACCCGATTGATCCTATTGTTGTACTTGTGCCCAAGGAGCCGGATATCTGCTTCTTGGGTAAGGCAAAGGGGGAAACTACCACGGAGCCATCAGAACCCTCTGGTAGTCATGTTTCTGGAATGGAAGCGGCACACTGTGCCAAACGTCCAGACCCCTCTGGTTCAGAGGAGTCGGAATCTTGCACAAATGGCAGTACCAACAGAACAAGATGTGTTAGAGAGGTACGGCCAGCAGATGGGAGATGCTGTGCAGGAGATGGAGCCCTCTGCAGAGGTGAGTGCACTGGAACACGCAGAGACCTCGCTCCTTCCAGAGCCAACAGTTTGTGAGGGCTGGGAACACTTCTGAGTCTCTCCGGAGTCAATGGTACGATAGGACTGGAACTAGTAAAGGGATCTGTCTCAGGACCAACAATTCACGGGATGCTGGAGGGGTATGTGGATTTGGTGCCGGGACCGGTGGATCTGGCAAGCGGTGTGGCCTCTCGTCTCTCTTCTGCACCGTGGAACGTGTAGCTCCTCCCCGTCTGGAACTTGTGGACCATGCAGCGTCCTTCTTGGATTTAAAGGAAGACTTACTACTATGCTTCTCCACATATTTCTGTGGCTGATGGCTAGACCCCGACTTGGGGTCTGTAGCACTGGTACCGGCAGATCCACACGGAGCTCTGTGGTAGGGGGAGTACCCTTGGATTGCTCAGGCTGATGTACAAAGGGGGTTCCCTGGCCAGGTTCCGACTCTGGCCCCATGGCAACCTCCGTGAGGTGTTTCTTGAGGTAGAGAGCTTGGCCCTCCCATGGATAGGCAGGGAAGGAGAGGCAGATACTGCACCTGAAGGTGATGTGGGCTTCCCCCAAACAGTACAAACAGCATTGGCATTTGTCGCTGATGGAAAATGAGCCAGGGCAGAAAGCACAGACTTTGAATCTTGGCATCTTTGGCATACTCCAGAACCCAGACCTAGGAACTTGGGTGCGGGAAGGAATTATTTGGTGGGAAAAAATGCCAATGTGGTGTCCCAAGGAATTATAAAATTACAACCATAAAAAAAATAAGAAGTATTTTGGTAAAAATTTTCAAAAGTGCATTACTAAGGACAAGAGGTCAGCAGAAGCTCCAACTTGGACCACGTGGCACTGAGAAGGAACTGGAGATGCGGTCGGTCAGGCCTGCCCTTTATTGCCTCGGGCTAAACCACAAGGCAATACAAGGGCACATGCACATATCCCTCATTGGGATACAAAAGGGACAATCACTCGTAGAAGAATAAACTTTTTTTTAAAAAAAAAAAAAAAATAGGAAAAGATGACTGTAGATGACAAAAACTGACAGAGGAACAAACTGGGCTCAGGGTAGTACCCAAGATGACTTTTAACTCATTTTAAAATTTACTTGGATTTCAAGTTGGTAGATAGCTGCACACTGGCCTAGGTGAACTCTGCCGCAATATTAAAAGATACTTCCAGTGGGCAGTATTCCACATGAATTCTGAAGCAAAATGGGTCTCTCATTTCAGGTGTGCTCTGTCGTATATCAACACCCAGATACTCCCAAATGGGAGATATTTAATATCCTGATGATTTAACTGCAAGAATTAAAGTCTGCGACACATTTTATGCTAGGAAAAGGAATGCTTAGTTCTACTGAACATCAATGGCACACTGAATAGACTTACCTTATAAAAAAAGTACTGTACAAGGGTTGCTATCCTAATATAGTAAAAGTGGCCATGAACAAGAAGCAACTTGGAGAGGAATTTAAACCTTGCTATTGCATAGTCACTGTTTCTTACAGCTTGCCTTCCTTCTTTCCCCATGATTCCTGTAATATTTAGGACATAAAATATAAATGAAATTAGAGTAAATGCTGCATAAAAGTAAATTGATGAAAATATACATTTGAAAGTGACAGGTTATCTTCTATACACTTTCACATTTAAAAGACTCCAGTAGCTATTGATACCAATAGGAGGTAACATTTCTGACAACTAGAGAATCAGCTTCACTCAAGGCCCCTGGACCAGTTACACCAAAATACTACTGTATTTATACTTGAATGACAGTATATAGCAAAGAAATATGTTAAGGGAACATACAGCAACAATAAAGCATACAGAATCACAAAAACCCTTTTACTTAAAATGTGCAAATCTACCATCTACCCTTGAATTTACCTATTACGCCCAGTTTTAGAGAGATGCTTTTTTCTAAAAACAGGTTGTAAAAAGGTATCACTGCTAGAATTATTTGCACAAATTACAAATGGAACTTGGACAAGTGTATATCATTTCATGTTCCTTACGTGATTTTTATGTGAACTAACCACATACTATAACAATAGATGACAATCTACTATTTACTTGGTATATTTCTCAAGCAGCCTGTCCTGTGCTCTTCACAGTCACCATAATAAATTAACATTGTGTAGCTTTTTCTTGTCACAGAAAGAGTTGCTACTAGATGCGCATCAGGATATTCAAGACCTTTCGGCAATTCTTCCTACAGTTACTCTTAGGGTGGTGGTGTTACAGCAATCCTTAAGAGGCTAGTGGGATTAGTTTATATGAAAAGATTTACAGAATGAAAAAAGTGGCACATGTATGTCATAACCCACTTTCATTCCAGAAAAAGAGGATGGAAGTTAAGGAAAAGACTATAAGCTCAGTAAGAGTAAAAAAAAAAATCTTAACAGTGAAATCTACAATATTTAACTGTGGATCGGCAACAGACTTTCAAGAGAAAGAGAATGCCTCTTCCTTAGAAGCATTTAAAGCTAGACTGGACAAAGTATAATTCTCCACTGGCAGTGGAAGTGTGGGGTTGAGTATAGTCTAGGGGTCAAACTTTCATTAGTATCCAGCAACTCCTATTTAGATATCTTAATGAAGTTTTGAAAATTCGGCTATTTAACCGAGGTGCCTACATTTTACAATTCAAGAGCTCAGCTCCCATATATGCCCCCACTTACGGGTGCCGAGCTCTTTTCCATTTCTATAACAGCTTGGCAATTTAGTGCCTTAAGGACAATTCCTCAGGTGTGTACAGAGGAGGAAACAAGTTGAAAATAAAACAGAAAGCAGGAATTTAAAAATCTGGGGTTACAAGTTCACATGTTGCAACAGCAGAAGGAACAGCAAAACTATTATGTTTGCAATGCAAACCTCCATTAATCCATACTGATTTTGAATAGATAGCCTTCTCAATGGATACAGATAGCAGAGGTCCCAGTAGGACCTTTCAAAAAGGATTAGAAAAGAAACCAAGTAAAAACCCCCTTGTGAAGAAAGTCTGTTACATTTTGTTAGTTTAGGAATGAAATGAGGAAAGTAAGAGAAATGAGATACAAACCAAGATACCCCAGGAATGGGCTTTTGCATCCTGAACGATGCCTTACAAAAGACTTCCAGATAAAAAATGATTAAAGGATTGTTAGAGTTCTTTTTAAATGGCAAAATCAACCTCTCTTATTCATGCAGAATATAACAGAATGGTCTAGAATGAAAATGAAGGATTTGAAGAAATGACTGCAGAAATAAGATTTTCATTCTTCTCGTTACTCTTCTTTTTATTGTCTTTCATTTCTGTATATGGGCAAGATTAAGGTGCAATTTAGGAAATAAATATAATCAGCACTGAAAATTAAGCACTTTTTGATAAGAGGTGGAAGACAATCTAAAGCAGCATGTAATTATATCCAAATCTAAATCTTAATAACTTTGCTATTTATATATTGCAAAAAAGTAGAGAGATGGATTAGTAAAATGGGCTGAAGTCTTATTTGATAAAGTATTATTCTATTAGTGAAACATAAAACTAAATGATTTTTAAATTTTTGGATTCTTTTCACCAGACGTTGGGTAAGGCCCCCTTTCAACATGGTGATTCAAGAAAAACAGACATATGGAAAGAAAACATTGAACTTTAATTTTACACTGGTTAGTCACACCAATGTGTAGTAATAGAAAAAATGGTGGCAAAACTTTAGCTACCTATATAGAGAGAATAGCTTCAATTCTGTGTTAACAGACGTTTAATAGTGTCTTAAGTAACGACTGGAGATAATTAAGACAACAACAGTTTATGGGGGTCTAGATTCTAATGTGCCATATAACAGACACAAGCTATTGATATTTAAGATATTGTCTTCAGAAGTGAATGGTCTTACATTTTAGATTCCACTGAAATTCTGACATATAACATGCAACTGCAAGTGTGTTTAAAAATGATTGGAAGATTGATGTATTGTTATTTTCAGGTGTAAAAATGGCTAAAGTTTAGCAGTTTAAAAGTACAAGTACAGACTAACCCTACATACAGTAGAATGCTTTATTAAGAACACAAACTTAGTAATTTATATCAAGTGAAAGTTCTGAAAAAGGTCAGGTACCTATGCCAACATGCGCTTCTTGTATCATGCTTACATCATTAGCCCCATCACCAATGGCTAAGGTTATAGGTTTCTCTGGAGATGTTTTTAACAGTCGTACTACCTGGAGGGAGGAGAAAAAAGAAAAAAAAAAGAGGGGAGGGGAGGGGAGGTTTCAAAATTAGTTTTTCAGGTTATAAATCTGTCACTAATTCATGAACAGCTTAAATAAATGCACCCACTAGTGAACCCCAGGGATAAGCATGCTTGGATAAGAGTATCTCCAGCATGTCACATAAGTGGACATGTCACAAATTCATAACTCTACTGGAAAAGCCTCTTGCTTTTGAACAACTTTTAAGGTATGTCTACATTGCAATCAAATATGTGAATACAGCTTGGGTAGGCATACCTATGTGAGCTTTAATCCAGCAGTGAAGACCTGGTGACACGTGCTTCAGCACAGGCTGTATAAGCTGCTTGTAGCTCTGGGTACACACTTGAGTTGCTACACTGTTCATGCTGACACATCTTCACTGCTATTTTAAGCTGTGCTGTCTACATTAAAGCCAACCAAGGCATGACTACCTGAGCTGCAATCACACACCTTCAACTGCAGTGTGGACATACTCTGAAATCAGAAATTACACATGCCTCCAGGCTATTACACATAACCATCTGCTCTTTTACAACTATTAACCTAACCAAAATACTGAATTTTACTTCTCATGCAAGTAGGGAGTGGGAGCAACAGATAGACAGTACCTTCAAAGTTTACCTACAGAGTTAACTCTCTTAAAAGTTTTCATGGGGACTATGAAACCAGACTCATTCATCCATCAGATCATGCTGTGTATACATAATACAGGCAAACGAAAAAAAGCCTGAATGCTAAAAAACTTGAAATATAAGAAAAGACAAGAGACGGGAAAAAAACCACAACTGTATCCTGGAGTTGAACTGTATGACATAAATCCCACACAGCATAAGAAAAGCATATTTTCAATATGGGTGGGAAAAGAATATAGCACAATTTTCCCATATTAATTCACAGGTTACCGATTAAAAAACTACAATACAAAAACATATCTACTATAAAATGGGTATTTTATCACATAAAAAGACATACAAAATAACTAGGATGAACAGAGACATTCCATACCTACTGAACAAAGGGAAAATTGAAAATGCAACCAGGGAATAATCCAAAATTTGAATCCCCTGATAATACTGTCTCAAGATCATGCAGAGTAGGTTATGGAGAAAACTTATCTGGTGGTATGTACAGATTTAAGGAGAGATTAATTTCTCTGAATTTAGCTTCATATAATTTGGCAGGACTGAATGATGTTCCCTCAGCTCTTAAAGCTTAATTACAATACATTTCATCTCTCTGAAAATACAGTATTAACTAAAAAGAAAAGGAGTACTAGTGGCACCTTAGAGACTAACCAATTTATCTGAGCATAAGCTTTCGTGAGCTACAGCTCACTTCATCGGATGCATTCAGTGGAAAATACAGTGAGGAGATTTATATACACACAGAACATGAAAAAATGGGTGTTATCATACATACTGTAAGGAGAGTGATCACTTAAGATGAGCTATTACCAACAGGAGAGCGGGTGGGTGGGGGGGAAAACCTTTGGTAGTGATAAATCAAGGTGGGCCATTTCCAGCAGTTAACAGGAACATCCGATCTCCTCACTGTATTTTCCACTGAATGCATCCGATGAAGTGAGCTGCAGCTCACAAAATCTTATGCTCAAATAAATTGGTTAGTCTCTAAGGTGCCACTAGTACTCCTTTTCTTTTTGCGCATACAGACTAACACGGCTGCTACTCTGAAACCTACAGTACTAACTGGATTCCTTTTCTCGGAGACTATATAGCTGAAGGGAAGTATCCACCAAACAATCACCAGATCATAAAAGGGGCCAGAAATAATCCAAGGATGTTTCTTATAACTCAGAAAATCCTGGAGACTTCCCAAACTTCTTACAACAAACAGGAGAGCATAGGAATACCTGAATAGGTGGTAAACGGCCACAGACATGATCAACACTGCTCAAAATGAAGGCAATAACATATGGCCTGCCCTACATTCCTTTGTATGTGATCTTTTTCATTAGTATCAAGTTGAGTAGCAGGGGGTATATACTAAAAAAGTCATCCAAAAGACGTGTATATATATATATTCTTAAGTGGAAAAGCTAATGGAAAAGGATTAACAAACTCCTCCTTTCCACGTAATTTAGGAGAGAAGTGACTCCTGAAAAGGTCTCTTTTGCAGATGAAGCACCTCTTGATCTTCAGTTTGCTCCAACTGGACTGCTCTACCATTAAGGATTGCAATAGAAAAGGAAGGGGGTGCTAAAGTGCTGCTTTGTTTGCACCAATGGAGGCAGAGAGAATCTAGTGTAAGGATAAAGGGTGTGACCAAGCCCTCTAGACAAGCTTGAACTGCCTTTGGTTTGTGCAGGAGGAGAGGTGCAGCCCCAATGTCTTTGATTGCAAGGCTAGAACCTAGAAAGGTACTAGTAGTGTAACAGGAGACACAGGAAACCTGGAAGGGAATGCTAAAACTTTTGTGAGATACTCCACAGACTCAACCATGATGAGTACAGCTAAGGGAAGTACACAAATGTACAGATGTCTCCCCAGATTACTTAAGTACAGTGCAATAAAGGAATTGCTAATGTAATCAAATATGTATTTTAGCACAGACAATGGAAAGGATGTGCTGTGCCAGAAGAACATACCATTGCTATAAGAAAATCTTGCACCCTTCTCACGTACTAGAAGGGATGCAAGAAAGGATAAGTTCATATAAGAAACATCCCTTAAAAGGACAGACAGACAACCACCAATATGATCTGACAAAATCAAAGAGTCATCAGGAATGTCAATTAAGAATGACACTAACAAAAATAGTTCCTCCTTTTTCAAAGCAAAATAAGTCTACTGGTAGTGAGTGGTCCCAATTTAGTTACTGGGCAGGACAACTGCAGAACAGATAAAATGGAGAAATGCTATTGTATCTCTGGATGCAAGAATTATGTGCATTCCTGAGAACAGCGGTCCTCGAAAACCGTTGCTGCACACAGAAAAAACACATTCTGAACAGGAACCCTCTAACCAGTGCTAGGAATACTCCTACTTGAGAAGCATTCCTTGGAACAGACACATTGCCAATAAGAAACAATGAATGATTAATTTCCTGTAGGGGAGAAAGAGTACTCTAGCTTAGGGGTTTCTCAAACTTCATTGCACTGCAACCCCTTTCTGACAACAAAAATTACTGCACAACCCCACAAGGGGGGGACCGAAGCCTGAGCCTGTCCAAGCCCCACCACCCTGGGCGGGGGGGCCAAAGCCCAGGGGCTTCAGCCCCAGGCAGGGGGCCTGTAACCTGAGCCCCACCATGCAGGGCTGAAGCCCTTGGGCTTCCGCCCCAGTTACTGGGGCTCAGGCTTCAGATTCAGCCCAGGGCCCCAGCAAGTCTAATGCCAGCCCTGGGGACCCCATTAAAATGGGACTGTAACCCACTTTGGGGTCCCGACCCACAGTTTGAGAACTGCTGCTTTAGCTCAAAGGGATAAACCTCACAAACACAATTACAGATGTTCTGAACCGTCAAGTTGTTGGATGCGGAGACAGAAGCCTTTTCAGAAAATATCTCCCGGCGGAAAATCATACAACTCCCTGACGTATCAATATGCACTCAGGGCAAAAGAAAGCAGAGGAATGGCATGATGAATGAAGGAATATAACCTTAAAGGCCTAGAGTAAGCTGCCACAAAACATGTTTATCCTCATCCTGTACTCATCTCAGAGTAATCTGACTAGTTTCGATGGCTAAGGCAAGTCAGTTCCATCAGAAGATACTTTAACATAGGTTGTGATAAGATGCAGGAAATAAGGAAGTTCTACTTGCAGGAGAAGATAGGAACTAGAGGATGTAAAAAAATGTTCTTGTTGGCTGCCACCTACCTTCTTTGGTAGCCAAGAATAAGTACCTCACAGATACAAAAGCAACTAAACAGGTATTGACCCCAAACTGGAAGATAGCTATGCTTTGAAGATGCAGGCTGGCAACAAAAATTTCAAGTCAAGCAAAATATGTAATATGACTATCATCATCAGGCCAGTGAATAAGCTCAGCCAGCAGGGAATCGTATCATCAAGAAACAAACCTCTCCTGAGATTTCAGAAACTTAAATAGAAGAACCCCACTGATTTCAGTGGACATTGGAACAGGTCCATAATTAATTGTTTTGATTTCCATGTATCCTTTAATAGGTACAATGTTACACAACAGCCAGAAACTAGTTCCACATTAGAAAGGTGTCTGATGCTCTCTAGGCAACGTTTTTTTCTTACATTATATACCCATTTTCAGTCCCATTACGTTAAGCAGAATAATCATCTCTCTCAGGAGCAACAGGTCTATCATGATGGTTAGCCATGATCCCATTTACTCAAAGGAATTCTTGAGAGGATCATTTACAAGCCAAGGCCAAACATGACATTTCACCCATGACAGTAATTTTGGAAACATCTGGATTTCTGGGCTGGATAGTGGTAATAAGTTACCAGTATTTCTGCAACCACTTTCTTCTATAGAGTCTGAACAGAATCATAGAAGGTTCAAACTTCATTCATGTGCCTGATAGGAACAAGCCAGCCAGAGAGATGCCACTACCCACTGTTGTAGGATATCCAGCAGCTTATTAAAACTGTGCTGAACAAAATTCAATGAAGACCTAAATATGAGTAGACGTGAAATCAGGACAGTTTCAGAAAAAAAAAGAAAGTCTGAAGGCACATTACCACTAGAGATCTTATTCTTTCAGAAGCTAGGCCTCATTTCCCCCCACAAACACAAACTTCCAGATCTTTTACACCTTTTAACAATTGCAGATGTACTTTCTTCATAAAGCTTCTCCAATTTAATCCAAGAAGAGTTCTCCATTTAGCTACTGAGGTGAGATGGAAATGATTTCCTTGAAGGAGTCTCAACCGTATTACTGGTTAATAGAACTGGCCTCTCTTCCTGTCAGCAGTAACTGAGAAAGTCTTATGTCTTTACTAAAATAGCATTGAAGAGCTGAGATACTCAAAACACTAGTAATTACAAGTATTGCAGGTGTCACAGTCACTTCGATATCCTACAAACACTGCACAGAAAACAAAAAACACAAGAAAACAAAATTTGTAAGAAGACTGTTTCTAGAACGTTTTCCTTTTGTCTTCTGTTGAAATATCCGAAATGAGCAAAACCCAGTACATTATGCTGCTACATGAATTCTAGTGAATAGTGACCTGTAGTGGCTCCTTGTCCAACTTTAGCTGGGATATTAATTTGATCACGCTTAATTGTCCATGTACTCATTAATTAGGGATACTAGCAACGGCATCCCCTACTGCTCTGCTGTGGCTGCCAGGCTGTCCACGTAAGTCCTACTACTTTGAAACCACCTACTGGAATATGTCCTGTACAGTATGTAGCACAAGAACAGCTGCTGCACATGGATCCTTACTAAGAGGTATTTTGTTAAATTAACTGATGTGAATGGTGCACAGATTTAGAAATGAAATTTTACACACAGATTTCATGTTCTCCTTTTTCACTGTGATACAGCTGCCCAAATGACAGAACCACCACTGACACAGACTTAATAGGTAAATAATAACGACAATGCTGTTAGATGACCAAACTGCTAAGCCAATGCTTGAGAACCAAACCTTTATTATGCAATATGTCTCTGGTTTCAGGTATACTAACTATTCTTCTGAGAAGAAGTTCACAATACTTAACTTTATAATAAGCTCTGGAATGCAGGATGTCATCATAATCAATGCAATATAGTTTACAAATTTAAACATTCTTATATTTGAAAACAACCATTAATATTGCATATTGACTTACCTTGGCTTTTTGCAGGGGTGCCATGCGACAACACAGCACTGCAGAACAATTTCTACAAACTTCCATGAACAGTTTTTCATGTTCCCTGAGTGCAAGAGAGAGGCTGGTCCCATCCACAACCAGCCCATGCTGGATTACATGATCATCCTTTATTCTATTCAGAAAAAAGAGATCATTATTATATTGAAAACAACACTGTATTTTAATTTAGTTACAGTAAGCAAGTACTATATTCACAACAAATCACACAAGTTGAGAAAAAGAGGGTCTCTTAGACTTTCAGAAGCAACAGCTTTATTAGTGTCAGAGTAAGTTTATATATTAGGCATGTAAATAAACAAAAATGACTAATTGTTATAAAACTTGAGAAATAAAAAATAAATAATCCAGAGTTAGTAACATCATTCAGATGTCCACATATGGTACTTTACCTCCTGGCTAGCTGCCTCAGCTGCTCTGCACATGTACTGTCTGATTTGTGTTGTACAAGTTCAAGGATGTTCATGGTCCTATGGAAGTGTCCACATGATAAACTCACACTAACAGCTGTTTCATGCTTATCTCCAGTAAGCACCCACACTTTGATACCAGCCAATCTGAGTGCCTCTATAGTTTCTTGGACTTTATCTTGGAGTCTGAAAATAGAGAACATCTTCACTAACTGGTAGAACACACTACAAAGAAACAGTCCACATTATGATTGGGTTTAATATTTAAATATAACAAAGCATGTGATAAAAAGCTACACAAAATCACATTTGAAATAGGCAGTTACGATATGGTAGGATATTTAACCTGTAAATTGGCTTATCTGGATGCAATAAGAGTTTTCCTAACACTATTCACAAATGTATTCAGCCATTTTCATTTCCACCCAGTCTAATCAAGACCTCAGGAAAGTACAATCTAAAGTTTACCTCTACTAAGTGAAATGACTTCAAACTTGCAGCAGTAAAGCCTTTTAAGCTAAGATCTTCTGTAGATATTTAAAAAAATCTTTTATAAGAAAAAAGTTTTAGTTTCCTATATTCAGTATCTTTTTCTATTTTTCTTTTTTACTTTTAGCAATATTTCCATAAAATACATGAAAAACCTTTTAGAGTTCTATCTGCACCCTGAAATTATAATCTTACACAAATCACAGTACTTTATTCAGCAATCTTTTGTTAAAGAGATTATGACCTCAAATTGGGAATCATCAGAATTTATCTTGAGACTAATTAAAACAGTTTTTAAAAAATACAGCATAAAAGTAGAAGGGCCTCAAGAGTATTTACTTTTCAGGTTTTTCCCAGGAGGCATCTAGAAGCCTTACCATACATTTAAGTCAGTCTGACTGTGAATGCACTTTACAAGGTAGACATTTGAAAACCTGTCTGTAAAGCACATAGCACACTATTGGAACTACCAAGTCTCACGTTGCAAAACATGTTTAGTACATTTAAGACTTCATTGAGTGTATGTGTGCATTTATTTAAGTGAAGATAAGTAGCCACCTATTACTTCATGGTTTGTCGGGACAATTTTACAAAGAAGGGTGCACCATCATGGAATTATAAAACAGAAGCTTGCTTTGTTTTTTGTAGAGAAATCAGCAGAAGGCCCAAAACATACTTGTCCTCTACTCCTGTAGCCCCAAGTAATTCCAGATCCTTTTCTATGAAGTTGAATACATCTGCCAGTCGTTCTTCTCGTTGCTGTAAGGCAGTTCTAGCCTCATGAAGGCGTCTGTCTATTTCCTGATACTCCTCAGCTGTGAATCTTCTATAGGCTACACATAAAGTTCTTAACCCTTTCTGCAACCAAACAAGATGTCGTATGTTTTCAGGGATAATAATGTTCATAAAATGATTTAAAAGCATATGAAAGGCAGTACAAGTACAATATTTATATCCTATAAAAATACACATAATGGACACCTTAAAAAACTGACCAGTTGCTTTAGATAAGGCAGATTACTACTACCAAGCTAAAATTTGGTTAAGTGCCAAAAATGCGCTCAGCACCATACAAGACAAAAAATAAATAACTAGAAGACATTGAGGGAAGGAAACATAATGGAAAGCCTGGAAGAGGCAGAAGGAATGTATTTGACTTTAAAAGCACCAGCAGGTCAAATGCTGACTAGTGACAGAGCACTCACAGGTATTAGAAAATTGTCCATGCATTTTGAGTTGCAGTAGTACAGTGTTATGGTAACAAAAGTGTTCAGCTAAGGAAAAGCTGTCATTGGAAAGAATAGGCTAGAGATTCCTAATTAGTCAGTTTTGCAGCCAGCGCTATATGAGAGTTCAGTATCCTTGAGGAGTCTAGAAGGACTCAGACTGCGGTCTATTTTGAGGATTTGGGAACAAATTCCCTCAACAGACGATCTCAGTGTGGTTGGAAGCTTTTCTAAGCATTTCCTGTTGCTTGCGAACATAACCTCTACCTTGCTTGGGTATAGCTTCAGTCAAATCATCCTCACCTAGATCCTCGGAGAGATGGGGGCAAGGATGACATTGGCATAAAAATGTTAATAATAGAGCTCAGTGTCACCTGCAAATTGCTGGCATTTGAACTCATGGAATCTTAGAATTTCTCCCCATGTAAGTGCCTCTCCACTCTTGACTAGTCCCCCTAAATCAGTGTTCTTTCCTGCACGGCCCGCGAGCCAGTGGTGGCTCCCGTGGACCCTAAGTGAAGTTCACTGTCAATCGTGCTCTCCGATGGTAGTGAGGCTGCAGCTAAGGCAGGCTCCCTGACTGCCCCAGCCCCACGCCGCTCCCAGAAGTGGCCAGCACGCCCCCCACAGCTCTAGGGTTAAGGGGAGGAGCAGAGGTCTCTGCACGCTGCTCCTGCCTGCAAGCACCGTCCCCATGGCTCCCATTGGCCAGGAACAGGGAACTGTGGCCAATGGAAGTTGTTGGAGTCGTGCTTGCAGAGAGGGACAGCGCACAGAGCCACGTGCCCCTCCAGGGGCCACAGGTGCACGTTGGTCCTTTACTTTGGGCAGCCCCGGCCCCAAGCCACTCCTGGAAGTGCTGTTCCCCGGGGCAGGTTCTGAATAGCTCTTCCACCACCCAACCTGCAGCCTCCTGGAGCCAGCCGCCCATGCCCCCTCCTGCACCGGAAGCCCCTGCCCCAGCCCTGAGCCCCCTCCTGCACCGCAAGCCCCTGCCCCAGCCCTGAGCCCCTTTCCAGAGCTCGCACCCCATGCCCCCTCCTGGAGCCGAACATTCTGCCCCAGGCTGGAGTCTCCTCCTGCACCCAAACTTCCTCCCAGAGTTTGCACCCCTCACCCCCTCCTGCACCCCAAGCCTCTGCCCCAGCCCTGAGCTCCCTCCAAGAGCCAGCCCCCCATACCCCCTCCTGCACTCCAAGCAATATTACCAATAACTGTAATATTACCATATCTACCAACAAAGAGTGTTCAACCGTCTGTGTCGGACATGCGTTCAACCATCTGTGTCAGGCTGATGTGGCTCTCATGTTGAAGGTTTTTTCCCAAAATTGCCCCCACTTCAAAAACAGTGAAGAGCACTGCCCTAAATTATGTTTCCTTGAACATTTTTCCTAGTTTAAACCTACCTAGGGCCTTAAAGCTGCATAAACATCTTAAAGTAATCTAAAGCCTTAGATAGAGTGGTTTAATCTGTTCAAGACTAAAGCTTTTGGTTGGTTTAAGCCACTAACGCAGCTTTAAGACCCTAGATATTGTAACTGGAAGGAACAAAAAGAGCTGACCAGAGATTCAAGGGGATCGGTTAAAAGACAGCAGCCAGAAAAGGACTGAATGGGTTCCCAACTGGCTTAAGTAACAGTGACTTCTTAGGATGCAATTGCCAAATTTAAATCTGAATGAGTTTTAAACTATAAATCAATTTTTTTTTGTTTTATAAGTTACACTGAGTTATCAATCAAACCAAATTAGAAGACATACTCATTTGTTCTGATTTGGTGGTGTCAGGTTCAGATCTCGCAGAGGCAGTGCCACATACATACAATACCCCTTCCACATAACAGAGGCCCACAGTTCTTTTGTACACGTCCACTATGTTTTCTGAGCAGTAGCACGAGCAACCAAGATCTATTAGTTGGTTCAGATCTTGAACATTTTGACTTACCAAAGCAAATTCATCTACGTGAATCCTTGTTTTGTCTATTTCTCCCCCTCTACTGTGAGGAAGAATGGAAGATTCTGCTCCTTTTGTGAATAAGAGCTTTTCTCCTAAGAAAAAACAGAGTAAAAATTGAGCATATGCACCATTTAGCAGTTTACAAATTACAACTTTGAGCAAGATCTGGCTGCTTACCAGAGGGACTCTCTACGATGACACTCATTCGTCTACGATTTGGATCAAACTCCAAAACATGAAGTAATTTAAACCTGGGGAGACAGAGGGGAAAGGAAAGCAGCTTTTCTTAGAAACAAATGCCAGTAGGAAACAGTTAAATACAAGTTATAAAAATGTCTCCCAAACCCCTATTCTGCTCCAGACATTCTATAAGAACTATACTATGTACAAATGGGGACTATTATCCATGCTTTCTCACCTGCTATTTTTCAGCAGTGGTGTATTGGTAGCCTCTGTCTGGCAAGAGTTAGGTTATCAGGGTTGGAAGGGACCTCAGGAGATCATCTAGTCCAACCCCCTGCTGAAAGCAGGACCAATTCCCAATTTTTGCCCCAGATTCCTAAATGGCTCCTTCAAGGACTGAACTCACAACCCTGGGTTTAGCAGGCCAATGCTCAAACCACTGAGCTATCCCTCCCCACCATGTTCTTTTTCCCAATGGAAATCTTTGTTTACTGAATACTAGCTTTGGGTCTGGAAATTAATTTAGCTGCTAGCTTGCTGCCTTATCTTGTATTAACTTAAGGGGTAACATTTGGAAAAGTGCTAAGTCAGTTAGAAACCTAAGGCCCATTTACTTTCAATAAGATTTATGATCCTAAGTGTCTAAGTCACTTTTGAAAATGTTATTTAAGAGCTCTGAAGGAAGTTAAGAGGTTTGAAAACTTTGACTTCAGTCATGTTATTACTAAGATAGATCAGACCAAGAAAAAAAATTCTGCACATATCCATATATTCTCAACTGCTTGCTGAAAAATTTGAGACATGATCAAAATGCACATGTATGACAGTTGCCATCTTCATATATACACAGCCACACACCTTCCATTGTTACATGCATTTAATTCTCATTAAAAAAATACTGAATACTACCATTTCAAGGACATCATATGCAAAGGTTTCAGAAAAAGGGAGTTATGGGGAAAGCAAGAGGAACAAAATATTCTGTGCTTTCCAGCTAGGAAGGGTAAAGATAATATAAAGTACAATATTATACTAATCCACATGAAATAATGTTCTGTCCTTTGAGAACCACAATAAATGTGATATGAAAGAAATACCTTTCTGGTCTTCCAAGGCTTTTCACTTCCATACCTTCCCCATTAGTTCCAGTAAATACAACACCAAATCTATAATGTGCAAAAAAACAACAAAAACAAAAAAAACAGGTTTGCCTGGTATTTTCATTAACATGAGAGTCTGTGGAAGAGCCATTTTTTAAATAATGCAAAAGTATTACATATTCTGAAAAAAGATCTAATTTCCAGAAAATTAAAAATACTCTTTACTTCTATGCCTCTTTTGTAGTAAAGATGATGCAGTGCTGTGTGAAACATAGTAACATAAGGAATATGCCCTCCATTTAAATTTGAGAGAATTAGTTTCTATAAATGTTTTTAACCACTCAATGTTTAACATCGGGTGGGGGTTTCTACATCTTCTACAGATCTAGTCTACCTTAAAGTATACGATGTGCTTTATTATTCTAAACATACACTTTACATATTCCATAACAGACTAATTTGCTAAGCCTAATTATAACTGCATTTCAGCAATACCAGCATCTTCCTAAATATTAACAAAACACAGATATGACAATTAAAACAGTCTGCTTTGTTTAAGCTTGATCAACTGATTCAAAGTGTTCACAGGTCCTGGTAACGTATCCTAACTTATTTTTAAAATAACTAATGAAAGTATTAAACAGCAATCCAATTTTAAGGTTGGAGTATTATAAACTAGAGAATTAAAACAGACATTTGCAGCCAGAGTATTTAAGTATTTATTTGTAATAGTTATTAAAATATTCTGCAATGTCCCAATGCCTCATTATTAATCTAGTCTAAGACTGTGCTAGAAGGCTAATAATCAGTCTACCTGTGAAGGATGTGAGCTGCCTAAGTTTCTAAGTGGCCCAGTGGAACCGTGATGTGTAGAGACCCCATTGACCATGTCCCTGGGCTGCCTACTTTCTACCAATTAATCCAGAAGTAAAACTTTCTCTATATAAAAAAATGCCTGGATGGGGTGTGTGTGTGATATATATAAAACCCCTTTGCAGTAAACTGTAGTAATTAGCCATAGGGCTGTGAAATCTCCCTGTTCACTTTTGAAGCTGCTGTTGGCCATGCTGTGCCGGTCACAATTTTGGCCTTAGAACTCACCTGCTAGCAGCTTCAACTAAAGCCTTCTCATCTGGTGAGGAAGCATAGTACTCCAGCTGAGACACTATTCCATTGGCACGCCAGTGCCCATCACCAATGCCATCGGTTTGATCTGCACTGATATGCACTGTGTGACAGAGACAGACTGCTTTCAAGAAAAGCTCTTCCTCTTTCATCTATAAAAAGACAGAGCAGTTCATAAGCCAAGTTTATCTTTCTAAAACAAGATGCATTACTCTACAGTACCACAGAATAAGGTATTTAAAAAAAATCAAATTTCTCAAACTGCCTTACATCTACCACTCTTTCTGTAACCATTTTTACTACCTGAAATCCTTCCAGAAATTTTTCTTCTTCTACGTAACACACCAAGAAAGAATATTTAAACTGAAATATTCATCAGCATTTATTCAGTTTGAAGAAAAATAAAATCTTACAAGACTCTGTCTAATTCCGTCTGGGGAATCCTCAGTCAACCCCTCTGGAACTAGTTTGCCATTGATCTCTTGGTATTTGATGCCATTAATAGAGCATTCCCGAAACTGCATTTCATTTTCAGTTAGTGTACCAGTTTTATCTGTAAACACATACTCCACCTAGAGTAATATAAAAGAAAACAAATTGGAATCAAGTACATTTAATACAGAAAAATTACCAACTCCCCATATATCACAAACTTATTTTGCTAACATTAAAAGAGACTTCAAATATGTATTTCTGCCATCATGTCAGATATGCAGATCTTATTTTCAAACTCGTATGAGTTGCTCAAAATAGAGTCAATATGAAGTCACTAATACTTTTCCTTACTGTTTAACACTGATATTTAAACAAAAAGTAAAAAATGAACATTATTGTTACCTGTCCTAACTCCTCATTGAGATCTGAAGTATTTACTTGTGCTCTCTGGTTTGTTTCTTCATGATAGAGGTCAAGATCCCAGCCAATAAAAAAAGATCCAAGAAATTTCTGCATCTCCACAGTCACATAAAGCGAAATAGGGATGATAAAATTGTAAAGTACCAGAAAAGCAAGAAAATCTGAAATAAATCTCAGAATCTATGAGAGAGAGAGAAGGAAAGGATTATCAGAGTCATTAAGCGGAACTTGGTCACTTAAGTGTGTTTCAGCATTATGAAAGGTATCAGATAGTCTGTACTGGAGGAGACTGAAGTCCTCTATATATACAGAAGAGGTACAATACAAGTAGCAACAATGCAGACTTCACCACAGTGCCCCAGCAATGTGCCTTTAAGACTGATGCAGACAGAATGCCTTTAGTGATGAGAGGATATTTCAGTTCTCAAGCCCATCAACCCATGTCTTCTCTGCTGAGACTGTAAAGGAGGGTGCAATATTAAGTGTGCTGATGATTCTGTAATGCAAAACACTTTTTTTTTAGGAATTGGATTGAGGTGACCAACTCACATCACATACTGCACAAAACAGCCAATCACAAACTTTAACAATCCACAAGTTATGAAGGCAAAACAAGTTAAAAGCAACAGATATTCCACATTGTTACCCATTTATCTATAGTATTCATAATTTACATTTGATATTGAAGATCACATTAAAGTAGCTTTACAAAGTAACAAAAGCTAGAAATTTCTATATTAAAGGATGACAACATAGTTCAGTCATACTTTGAAAAAGGTGTGAATCAAGGATGAAATGCAATTTTAGTTTCTTTGAATATTATCTTGATAATTAGTGTGACAATCTCAGCAATAAACTTATCTTTGAGGAAATTCCTACCAATGTCTGAAAGCTTAAAAAGGGATATTTGAGACAAGAAGAACTGAAACATACCTTTTAACTCCACTGAAATATACTGGAGTAGGAGAACAATGTGCAGGAATAGAGTGGAAACGTAGTAGATATTTTGCTAATAAAAAAAAGTGTTCTTCCTAACGAGGGAATGTTGGCATAACTATTTAATCAGCACTATAAGTTTACATGGTGATTTACAAAACAGAAGCTCCCTGCCCTAAAGATTTTCAAATCTAAGAAACATGATAA
The DNA here is from genome assembly GCF_965152275.1 of Natator depressus. Taxonomy (NCBI): domain Eukaryota; kingdom Metazoa; phylum Chordata; order Testudines; family Cheloniidae; genus Natator; species Natator depressus. The sequence continues at coordinate 9,638,026 of NC_134242.1, forward strand.
ACAAAGTCATGGTACAGTGTAGTAGCTCAGAAAATGGAGGGTGTGAAGATATTTTGGGGGAAAAGGCAGCGGCAGAAGCTAGAAGGAATTCTTAAAAAACTTCACATTTAATGGAGATATAAAGGGGCGGGTGGCTGATAAGAATTGAAGAAAGATAAAGGGAGCAACAAAGTGAAAAAGAGATGATTAAGAGGGAAGGGTAGGAGGAAATGACATCAAAGAAAGGGGCAAGGTTACATATAGCCTTGAAGGTGAGGATGAGGGGATCGAATGGCTTAGTAAATACTTATCCTGTTTTTTTCCCCAACACACTACAATGGCTCCAGAAGTTCTTCTCATTTATATAGCAACTACTTTATACAAATTAAGAAAAAATATACACCTTTACTTGACTGACTACTTCAAAAAACTGGAGATTCTTGAAGTAGTTTTAGATCCTAAAAAGATGGTCACTAAGCAATTTTGAAACATCTTCAATTCATTAATATTTTGCAAAATTAAAATTTTAAATAAGATTGTTTTAAAGCTAGTACAAGAGCATTTGATAAGTTTAACACTCAACAGTAAATGTAATTTACAAAAAAGTAACATCCAGGAAGAGATTATGTTTATGTTTTTCCATTTCAATCTGGAAGAACATTCACATCATAAACCCATGGGAAAGTCACGTGTTATAATAAAGGTACCAATACAACATTAGCTGTAGGTTCCTCAATGAGAGCTCCTCATATCTTCTTCCATTTTATTTTACAGCAGCAGTGTGAAACTTGGGAGAACTCTCTTCAATCCAACAATTTGGATCCTTTTACATATTTGTATGACGACTAGTCAGCACACACCAACTGCCACTGCCTTAGAGTCTAGAGGGGAGATTTCCAAAGTTACAAAGGCAAGTTAGGTGCCTAACTCCCAAAGTAAGTAAGTGGGAAATGAGCATTTAACTCCAGTTTGTACCTCTGAAAATTTCAACCCTCTCAAACTTTCCTATAAGCTCCTGAACTGCATGGGAAGCAGGAGGCCCCCCAAAACAAGTCAGAAATTTAAAATAAAAGTAAAGTAAAAAAATGACTAAGTAGGGATATCCTCCAGAGATGTAAACTATAAGATCCAATGGAACATCTCCTCAAAGAATTCCTTCAAACTCTAAAGGGAAGAGAATTCTGTCTGGCAATGTCTTCAAAGCAGCGAAATTACAGGCAAAGGGAAGTTACTTGAAGGATACCAGCATGACAGGATTTCCCAAAGTAAAAAATATAATAAAAATCACAGGAACAGGCAGTGCACAAAATAGGCAAAATCCCAAAAATGTCTTTGTTTTAACATAAAAGGATGGGCAAGATACCATCAAACAATGTGAGATGAACACACAGAACCCTGTGACAGAGCCTTGTGAATATACCCTACTAAAAACCAAAACGATCAAAAACTAGGCCTTGCCAAAAGAAACAAAAAGTCTAGGAAATGACAGCTTGTGCTCCCCCACTTCAGAAACAGGACTAAAACTAAAGCTGGATTCCTCCAAAGGCTAAATTAAAGCAATACTGATTTCCAACTATATCTATGAAAGACTATGCAGCTGCCATGCCTAAATCCAAGAATGGCAGTATTCTCAGGTTCAGACACACTATTAGTATCTATGGGTGTATTTATTCAATACGTAGTTTTACATAACCACATATTACCTTACTGCTGTTTCTTTCATGTTCAGTTTTCTGGTCATACCAAGGTTCATCCCATTTTTCTTCAGCTTGCCATGCATATTTTAAAATTGTACTCAGGACTGCTTCAAAAAGGAGGATTATTAAATAGATAATCAAAAATGAGTTCATAGACCTAGGAGGACACAAAAATACTATTTCAGTGTATTCTGTTCTGTTTTTTCCTTAATGTATGAAAGCAATGTTAAATTTTAACTATGACAAAATGTTTTGTTGGCAAATATTTTCAGTGTGTCTGTTTCAAAGAACAGAAAAGTTTTTATGTGACAAATGGAAACAATGGCAAACAGGAATGGAAGACTACATTTGACTAGAATGTATACTAAATTACAGTAGATTTCTGCAGTTATTGTAAATTGAAGGTTAGATTAAGGTGTAACACTATCAAAATCTGTCTCCTGAAACAGCTGCTGTTTGGAGTTTTGGGAATTAACTTTTATTATCCTTGTTCCAAGGACACCCTCTCTTCTGAATACCACTTCAGAATATGAAGGAACTAAGGAAGACCAATACAGAGATCCAATCCAAGGCCACTCCCTTTTTGCTACCTGAAAATGCAGTTCCACAGCATTGCCTGTCAGTACCTTGACTGGACAGTGACCACCTTTCAACCCTGTCAGTACTCATTAAGGTCAGAGTTGATGTCAATGCATGGGAAATGTTAAACGACGGGAGGGAAAGATACAGCAGCTTCTTGTGCATCCCACAGATTTGTTTGTGTCTGACTACATTAGTATACCATATATACTCATTCATAAGCCAAATTTTTTTAGTAAAAAAGGGAAGCACCAGAGAAGGGGGTTGGCTTATGAACGGGTATGGGGGGAGAGGTGGGATACAGCCCCTCCCCCGAACAGAGGCGGCAAGGAGAGGCAGCACAGCCAGCAGAGCCAGAAGAGAAGAGGAGGGGCCAGAGTCTCTCTGCTTCTGGCTACGCTGCTCTCCCCCCAGCCTCTGAAGCAGCTGCAGCTCTGGGGCTGGCAGGCTGCGGCTGCGGCGCCCGGCCTGCCGGAGCAGCTCCAGCCAGGCCAGAGACATCCTCCCCGGCCCTCTCCAGATAAGGTGGGAAGGGATGGAATGGGGAGAGTGTGGGGGTCCTAGGCAGCACTCCCCTGATCCCCAGTTTCTCCCCCTCAAAAAATTTCCCCACCAGTTGCTGTCCTGGCCCATCAAGGTAAGCAGCTGGCACACCAGGACACTTTGTTTACTTAGGTTTACCTCCGTGCCTGCACACCCTCGAGGTAAACAAACCATCTTGACCCGCCAGCAGCTTATCCTGATGGCCCGAGAGCCAAAGTTTGCTGACCCCTAAATTATAGGGTCGGCCTATGAATCGGTCATAAAAAATTTCCATTTTTACTTATCCATCTTGGGGTGGTCGGCTTATAAATGAACCGGCTTATGATAGAGTATATATGGTAATTAACTCTTTGGTTGTAAAAGAATGTCAGCGGGACAGCCTGTACTTTTAACAACTTGCACAGAGAGAACAAATTAAATATTTTTAAGAGACAAATTTGGTATAATGAGTTCCATTTGTAGAGTTATGTCAAAACAGTACATTTAACAGCCTTTTAGACCGGAAAGACAACAAGCCAAGAATTAAAAATAGAACTTGCAATCTGTATAAGGAGTTAATATCCCACACATAATGTTTCTGGGTAAATTATTTTTTCCAGAAATTAAACAAAAAATACTTTTTTCATGGCAAACTGCATTTTCCAGTATCTTCAGATAGTGCTCCATATACACCTGAGGAGACATTCTTTTCAGAGTCTGCATCTTCTCTAATAATACCGCAGACCATGTAACAAGGACAAGCACCCACATGGAACAAAAAGGGGAGAAAATCAGAATTCAGGAGATAGAAATTAAGACTTCGACTGAGTTCATCCCACTGCAAGCGCAGGATGCAACCTCCTAATAAAGGATGTGTCAAGAGAGTAACAAAGGCTGGGACTACTGTAAAACACAGACTCCAAACCCCTGGTGAAAGGAGCACCTCACATCTCTTGAATAATCTCCTCCTGCCTACTCTGGAGTAGCATTATGGCCTTAGATAGTCTCTGTGTGAGGACTGCCAAACACGGCCTTAGAGGAAAAACTGACTTATTTTTATTATTCTAATCCTTCCTTGTAAGAGTGAGCAATCAAACTAGTTTTGCATACTATTGCAAAATGAAGCTGTAAGTAATGAAGTGATGAAATTAGATAACCAGTATTAAAAAATGAAATTTAAATTACAATTACACCAGCCTGCAGAAGGCCTAGCATTTACAATAGCTCCCTTTGTCTATGTACTGACAAAAACATAGGCAATTAATTTTTTTAATTACTGCTGAAACACCGAGTTTAGATTCTACACATAAATAAGACAGTATAACAACACATACAGTACATACTTTTCTACTGCTGATCGTTTCTGAGATTTACTCTTGTAATTTAATGCCATCTTTGTCTCCATACCCGTATACACAGCAACACCTGAAAAAAAACAGAATATTTCAGTTTCTGTTCAGGTACAGCTTGGTATTTTCTACAAAAATTAGAGGGGTTGCTACTTGTAATGTGCACTCAGACACCATGGTGAGGCTAGTTAGACTTTTCGGTGGCATTCTGTGATGATAGAGCAGAGTTTTGGAACTAATTTTAGTACTTGCTAATACTGCTCAATGTTAGGTCTGTACTGTTCCCTGATATATAATTAAGGATATAGAGGTCAGAATATAAATGCCCTAGAGTAGGTCTTAAACACTGGAAACAGACAGCAGTGTCAGAGCCACCTATCTAATGGACTCATTACTCCATTATTAAACCCAAAGACAGAATTTGATATCCCACAGGGCTCTCTGGTCATAGTCTCCTCCCCTTCAGCCATAATCATACCCCATCTACAGGTAACCCCCAGTAGGACTGTTAAAATATCTTCAATAGGAGGAAGAAAATTAGGCCACAATTCATCAACATGTTTTAAGAAGACACTGTTAAAAATGTTTCCATGTCTACAAACCAAAAATTTCTTTTGTGTTTTTTAATCTTGCTCCTCGAAGTAAAAGACTTTCAGGCCCAAGAGGTCTAAAAAGAAATAGATACATCAGCATTTTTTTTTTTAAAAGCACAATATTTAAGAATGGCTATTTTTAAAATCTAGGACATCACCACATTTTGAATTCTAAGGATCCCTTTAAATTAATTTGTATTAGCTGAAACTGGTGCTGTGGAAAGCACAGCTGTAGTTATCAGGAAGGTTAATTTAAGGTAAGAGTGGTATGTATATGTTCCATCCCAGTGTTTGTACCATCTTTGGAAATTGTCAAAAAAGTTAGCTTAAAGTCAAGCAAAAAAAGTAAAATTTCCTTATTTTGCCTGAAGTGGTTCCAACAGAAATTGAAATGGAAAAAAACTCCAGTGGAGAGGCAGACACCAGAATTAAAAACTAAACACTAAGATGTACAGCTTATTAGCCTCCTGTACAGTTTAGTGTTGATTTTTCACTCTTTCATAAGCAGTAGCAACAATAGCTCATGACTACCATTTACATAAACAAAGTACCTGATCCTTCAAGTTCAGTTGAAAACATAACCCAGATTTAAAAAACTGTGTTCTCAAGAGACAGACTTTTATGCTAGACTAACTGTAGCTACACAAGCAATTGCCATAGTTTCATCTACAACCACAGTAACCGTATGCGCAAATTATGCACTTGAGCGTGTGACATTTGCTTTAATTTTTTTCCGTATAAAATCACTGTTAGAAAGAATTCAACCCAAACCTGAGTAAAAATTCTTATAATGTAAATATTTCTTAGGCGATTTGCAAAGTTTTAATGAAAAAAAAAAAAGCAATATAGTACACTTGAAGTAGAGAAGATTTTACATGTTCAGGTAAATTATGTTCTCCTAAGAAGCCGTACCCATATTGCTGGACTCAAATGGTTTTACAGTCAATAAAACCAGTTTAGCTAGCTCAGAATACATAGTTCAATCAGTGCAGTACAGGCAAACCTGGTTTCTTTTTGATGGTAAAGAGATATGAGCTCTGTCTACTGGTGGAGTTGTAAGTGTGTCATCACACATGGTTTAAACTGGTTCTGCTATACTTTTCAACTGATTTAATTTTGAGATTAATCCTGGAGCTGAACGTGAAAAGCTTGGCCATAATATATTCTGAAGACCTGCAAATGTGGTAGCAACTGAAAGAAAACCTTTGGGAATGCCCTGTTTTTGTTGTTCAGGCATAGGCTCTGGGACTGAAAGATGTGTCTTCTGTCTCCACACTTCATGCAAGACCTTTGAAAAGAGCTCAGGCAAATCATTTATTCACCCTTTATTCAAATGTACTCATCTTTAAAACTGACATAATATTCACCAACCTCACAGAGGTATTGAGAGCATCACTTCATTCACATTTATAAAGATTTTTATAATTTTCCGATAAAAGGCACTATATAGGTGCTGAAATATAAACTTGTTTCAGAGGTTATTCAGTTAGTGAAAAAAGGGCCTTAAAAAAAAAAAAAAAAAAAAATCAGAACCAGTCCAAGAAGTTCATTCTTAACTGGTTCTGATTTTTTTAAGGCCCTTTTCCCACTTAACTGAATAATCTCTTTAAAAAGTTTATAATTGAGCACTTATATAGTGCCTTCTATCTGAAGATATAAAAATTTATTTAAACGTTAATTAAGCAAGCTTCCCAATTTGGTTGTGAGCTCAGTAAACATGTCAATTTTAAAGATGAGTAAATTGAAGTACAGGGTGAATAAATGATTTGACCAAAGTCTCAAATGAAGTGTGGAGACAGAAGATAGATCTTTCATCCCTAAGGCCTATGCCTGAACAACAAAAACAATTAAGAATGAACTTCTTGGGCATTAAAATATCAAACAAGTCATAGGAAGGAACTGGTTTGTTAATGAATACATCTATTATGTATAAAAGCACATTTTAAAGATAGAGAGGACCAACTTTTCAAGAGGTCTCAACACCTAACAGCTCTACTTTCAATCTGGGCGCTAAGTACTCTTGAAACTCTGGGCACTTCTTTTAGGTGCCTATATGGGAGCTAATATCAGTTGAAAATCCAGTCTTAAATCTCTGAACTTCTTTACTGCTTGACCCTTTTGATAATTTTTGCTGTATTTTAAATGCATATTCCATTTATTTCAATGGACAGGAAAACCTATTACACCAGGCATGTTCACTACCACAGGTGTTGTGCATTTATATGCTCTGCAACATTTAAGTAGTTAAATACCTAGTGAAAGTGCACATTTATTAAATATGTTTAAAAAAAAAAAAAGCCCCAGCAGGGTAATAAGCCAGTAGTTCCCACTGATTGCAACAGGAGCTGAGAGTGCTCAGTGCCTCTGATCATCAAGCCATGGGTATCTACTGCATTACAAGACATAGAATTGTAAGTTACAACACTTCTCACAAATATGACATGCTAACTTCATACACACATTTTAAAAACATTCAAATGCCAACTTTACAAAAAGCAAGTTAATTCAAGTGGTGAAGTTAACACTTAAAATTACCATAAACGAAACTTCGGAAAACAAGTCAGTCTAGGTTTAACTACTTCAGCTGTCTAATCTAGTTTTACTTGACTCAACCTTTACTATGGAGTTGAAGTAGCACCTGGATAATAAACTATTACCCTTTTCCATTCCATGATAATGCTCTTTTATGATGGTCATGTTCGATCACCTTAGCTTAGCTTTTAAGTTTTATTAAGTTAGCTTTACAAACATTTTACTTACCGCACAATTTCCTCAATTTGATGACTTATAGTTATTCTTCCAACAAATCTATGAAAAAAGGTCATATGCCAGAATGTTGGTGTACAAACTCCAATATAAAAAAAGACTTTATTTCATTAATGCAAGGAAAGCATGACATAAATGCGGTATGCGCCAGATGGAATATCCCGTCCTTGATTTACAGTCTGTTTTATTAATGGGCAATACATTAACCTTGGTGATAATTTTGAGGTATGTTTCAAGAAGTCATCAACAAGAGCTATGAATCATCCCCCCTTCAAGAAAATGAACTGAGTGATTTTAGAAATAACCCATACAACTCAATTTATGAAATCAGGTAAAAAATATCTTTTGTTAAGTTGGTTGAACCTCCCCCCACCAAATGATTACATGTTCCAATCAAGAAATATAATTCCTTGGGGAAAAAAAAAAAAAAAAGGCAAAGTTACCAGTACATTTTTCATCTGAAATGAATAGTAATTTCACATCTAACAAAGCAGATGAATAAACTATCCAGGTACTTTCAAATTCTTCGGTGACTGAAATGTCAAAAATATTTTGTATGCCTTATAACACCCTGATATGAAATGACTGTAAAAGTTCACTATCATTGGTTTACTAGTTCTTTACTGACATCACTAGTTCTATGACCTTTACAATCCACTTGAGATTCAGTGTTCAATAACTAGTTAAGCAAATATACATTCATGTTATGAATCTGAAATTCCACAAGGATCCAAATACTCAGTTAAAATAAGCTACTGTCCACATAATATGATAACTTTCATGTATATTCATTTTAGTAATCAGCTTCTATTAAAGCTAGTCATTAATAAAAAAAATCATGCAATGTTACTATTATGCTATGAGTAAGAAATATTTACAGGGTCATAGACCTGCACATAGCATACATTTGTTAGGAAAACACCCTTTTTAAAAGTCTATCACATTGCTTGCTGACTGTAGCTTTTAAATGAGACATGTTGGCGTAGTAAGGGTTTACTAAACTACTCTTTTGCTACTGGGAAACAGTTCAAATCCTCCTTAGGCTGTAAATGAAAGTAAATTTTGGGGTATATGGTCTTAGTAGAAAATCAAAACAAATCACACAATTTGAGACACTTTAATTTATAACCAAAGAAAGGGGAGTTAAATATTCAGGACTGAAGTGTTTTGGCAGAACCACATACAGCTCGTCTTTTTCCACAATTCCTGCTCAAGCACCATTACTTTTAAAAGTTGTGAACAAATTTACTGCTTAACAAGCGATGTAGAACCATGCTGGAGTTAAAATGTAAACAATAAAAATCAGAAGGCTCTTTCCCTTTTTGCAGCTTTAAGCAGCATAGGGATTTACGTACAAACTCCGACATTTGTTTAATAAAACCTGAAATGTACAACAATACACAGAGAGAAACTTTCCTCTCAGCAAGATCCATATAATTAATCACCATCAGAAATTTTGCGTTTCAATCAACTTCGAAATTATGAAGAATAAAATGACACCTGTATAGGTCTGCTTCTGGCTGTTGACATTCTATAACAGCTACGAGTGTGTCCAGGTTGGCAACTGACTGTAATACTGCTGTTTCTGGGACTGCAACATGAGTCTGAAAAACACACATCTCTATATATGAGAATTTCTCAATGATACAGAAAGGTACTAGTTTGTTGGCATTTCTTTGGTCAAGGAAAGCCTCTGGAACCCTGAAAAGGTCATGGATTTTGTATATGAAAGCATCACATCTTGTACACTGACAGATGTTTCACCATTATGTCACTGCAAACTACCATTTAAAGTACTGCAATAATGTTCCTTAAAAGTGATTAATGTGGGTTTTTTCTGGCCAAGTTAATTACCATTTATAACATTTCTTACATTACCAGATCAAGCAAGGTTCTTGGTCCTATTAATATACTGCAGCTCAAACCAAAAGAAAAATAAACAGGGATACTACAGTTCTGATATATTAAGACACACCTAATAACTAAAGGTCAGATTCTGCTACTCTTACTTTCACTGAGTAGTACATCTTACTTAAAAAGTAAGCCCACTGATTTCAAGGGGGGTTGGGTACTACTCAGTTTGAGTAAGGGTGGCAGAATAAGATCTTATGTGTAGCACAAGAAGGTAAAACAGCAGATTATGACGTATCGTGATATTAAAAATAGCCTTGCTATGTGCTCAAATAAGATAAAAATTAACTATATTTCGATAAGTACAGAACCTAGACACTCTCTTTACTTTTAGTGAAACTGCTAGCACATTAACAACAAGGAGTCTGGTGGCACCTTAAAGGCTAACAGATTTATTTGGGCATAAGCTTTCGTGGGTAAACCATCACTTCTTCAGATGTGAAGAAGTGGTGTTTTACTCACAAAAGCTTATGCCCAAATAAATCTGATCATCTTTAAAGGTGCCACCAGACTCCTTGTTGTTTTTGTGGATACAGACTAACACGGCTACCCCCGATACTTGCTAGCACATTGTGGGAGCTGTGAGAAATGTTTAAAAAAAGTAAAATTAGACACACAAAAACCTCCCATTTGAGTCATTAACAGAGAAATTTAAGGAAGCTGGCCTTTACTAAGTTAGCAAAGGCTGTAAGTTGATTTGACTCTTATTTCTACGTTGCATTTCATACTAGAAAACTGCATATGTTTAGATTACCAACCTTAAGATTAGTTTCTCCATCCAAGCTAGCAGTAGTAACATGACACGAACCATCCACTCTATCGGAGGACAGAAGTACAAGATCAACAGGGAAAGTCTCATCTTTGGCTACTCTGACAATATCGCCCACCTGAAAGATAAACAAAAATGAGAGTATGCTTTTGAAAAAGAATAGATTAAGAATTAATTTTAACAGTTATTCAAAATTATAATGCAATAGACCAACATAAAATTGCAATGCAGCAAATGAGCATTTTGCTGAAATGAACTGGCATAACTACAGTTCTAAAGAAGAAATACACTGTTTTCTGCTAGTTACTAGACACATACCCTAATGTTTTTTGATCTAGTTTTTACAAGGCCACCACTTCGAACGACATAAACTGGAGCTCCATTTACTTCGTTGTCTGCTTTATGTCGTAACCAGTCTTCATACCCCTGCAGAAATACAAGATTGAATGTTATATTTTAAACAGCTATATACTTTTCTAAGAGTAACAAAGTAATTTGAGGCACCATAGCTTTGCAAACAAGCAGCCAGCTGTGTGACCGAAAGCATGTCACCAGACCTCTGTTCTATTCAGGTTCGACTGCACCCATCACTGTGCAGTCGAAGCACCCTCTGTTTTCACTAGTTTCAGATTTGTTAAATAAGGATAAAAAAACATAGCAAATGTAATGTAGAATTATGGAATCTGTTATTACTATTTTAAAACAAATATCTGCGGTGAAGGTTCCATAAGAAGAGTTAAAACAACTGCTCATGCAACCTGAGAGCCTCACAATGTCTAAGTGGATTAAGGCAACTGAGTAGGGAATACAGACAATCATTCCCACAGTCTCATTTACTGATTTATTAAAATAACCCCCTTTTCTGTTGAACTATGCAATTCCCAGAGAGCTTGCTCTAGCGTCTTTCTGAGCAACAGCCGAGGCACCTGTTCTTGCAAAGAGATTTTAACTTATGGTGTGGAGTTGACATTCATGTTTTGTTGAGCAAGTGGAAATGACAGTGTATGTGAGAAAAACAGTCAGGTACAAAGTTTTAATTCATCCAGAGTGTGCCAGGGCAACGGTTTAGAGTGACTAATCAACCTGGATTTTTAATAGAGAAGACAATCCAACATTTTCCCCTCCAGATATTCAAAAATCAAATGAGGGTACATGTCCTGTTTTATATTTTCTTTGTACATCAGTTAATATATTACTTGTTTACTTGTACACCTCCCAATACATTTGTGGACAGACAGTAATAGGTATATCCTGGAAGATACTGTTGATATGCAGGAGGCAATGGATTGTCCAGCATTCATATGAATTAAACGGCTATCTGTATTCCTGAAACTAAGATTAATGTTAATATTATTTGTATTATTGTACTGCCTAGGAGTCCCAGTCATGCACCAGGACCCCATTGTGCTAAGGGTGCTCAAACACAGAACAAAAAGACAGTCCTTGCCCCAAGAAGCTTAAAATCTAAGTATATAACAGAAGTTCTTGAGCCAGTAATTCTTAGCAGCAATGTATTTTGCTGTTTCTTGGCTAACTCTGGCTATGGTTCACTGTTAAATAATTTTTCTACCAATGTTTCATTCACAAGTGTATGTGTCTTGTACTCTCAATTCAAAGTTACAAAAGTAGGCCTGGTGAGCGAGTAAGCAAGCTCACAGCTGTGCATAAAATTCAGATGTGAACATTTAAAAAAGTTTGACTTGATAAAAAGCAAAGCCTGCAGCAGATTTACCATTTCTATATAAAAAGCTCAATGCTACTCAAAGTACTAAAAGTGTGTTCATCAACTATTTCTAAAGATTACAGCAAAGGTCACAGTTTTCTGTGAAGATCTAGGGTACTTTTGATAACATAGTAAATTCAGTGAGACAAATATTCAAGGGCATTTTCATTTAATGTGGAGAAGTCACTTTCCACTGATGCTTGAGAAACAGATTCATTACCTTACTTTGCCTCAAATGGACAAAACAGCCAACCAACTCTAAAGGGCTACCTCCAGTATCTTTATAAATTTATACCACACCTTATTCACCATCATATATTCTATACTTGTCATACGCAATATTACAGAAATCTGCTTTAGGGATGTTTTAGAGGATTTTTTAGAAGTCTTATTGTGTGTATTTTCATCTCTCTCTCTCCACCTGCAAAGCTGCAGAGATTAGTTACCATGATTCCAACTGTACAGAGGTCAGAAGCAACCATAAAAAAACTGGAAAGCTATCTTTATTGCTTTTCCGTACATAAAAATATGACAAAGCAGTCTGCTTTCTTGGAACCTTGCAAGCCTAGAAGGGAGTATGGGGTCTCAGCTGGGAATATCACCACCCCAATGAGATTGTTTCTGGCCTTGGAATGCCACAAGATATTGGACCTGAATGTTTTGATATTCACATATAGAAAAGTTGTTACTGATACAGAACTAAATCTTACTTGTCCTGAACCTTGGACTAGGGTTAATTTGGCAGGGTTGACAGAGGAAATATTTCTATGGAAAGTTTATTGAGGCAGTCAAAGGGGCATGATAGGTTTATCATCTATCAACTGGTTCTTAATTTATAAAATTGATATCACCTCCATACATGGTGTTTATTATACATAAAATATAAGCATTTTGCCCAATTATACTCTTAATTCAGCCACTGAATGAGATTTTTCTTCTTTCGGGTTAAAGAGTGTCCTGGAAACAGAACACTTTATTTAAAAAATGACCTGATATTGGACGATCCCACACATGACTAATGAATGGAGAAAAAACCCGAAGTACCGTATTCGTGTTTCCAAGTTTACAGTCTTATGTTACTAATACTCAGAAGGCTAACCCAATTCTTTGAGGGTGTGGAACAATGAGTGACCTAGACAAATTGGAGGACTGGGCCAAAAGAAATCTGATGAGGTTCAACAAGGACAAGTGCAGAGACCTGCACTTAGGAAGGAAGAATCCCATGCAGGGGACTGACTGGCTAAGCAGTTCTGCAGAAAAGGACCTGCACAGTGGACGAGAAGCCGGATATGAGTCAGCAGTGTGCCCTTGTTGCCAAGAAGGCCAACGGCATATTGGGCTGTATTAGTAGGAGCACTGCCAGCAGATCAAGGGAAGAGATTATTCCCCTCTATTCAGCACTGGTGAGGCCACACCTGGAGTATTGTGTCCAGTTTTGGTCCCCCCACTACAGAAGAGATGCGGACAAACTGGAGAGAGTCCAGCGGAGGGCAACAAAAATGATTAGGGGGCTGGAGCACATGACTTATAAGGAGAGGTTGAGGGAACTGGGGTTATTTAGTCTGCAGAAGAGAAGGGGGGAGGGGGATTTGATAGCTTTCAAATACCTGAAGAGGGGTTCCAAAGAGGATGGAGCTAGGCTGTTCTCAGTGGTGGCAGATGACAGAAGCAGCAACAATGGTCTCAGGTTGCAGTGGGGGAGGTCTGGGTTGGACATTAGGGAACACTATTTCACCAGGAGGGTGGTGAAGCGTTACCTAGGGAGGTGGTAGAATCTCCATCCTTAGCGGTTTTTAAGGCCTGGCTTGACAAAGCCCTGGCTGGGATGATTTAGTTGGGGTTAGTCCTGCTTTGAGCAGGGGATTGGACTAAATGACCTCCTGAGGTCTCTTCCAACCCTAATATTCTATGATTCTAACGAAGAAGAAAGAAGAGAAGGCTTATTTGGGTCATGTAAATCCCAGTGCCATTAAAATTTTCTTGTTTCTGAGCAACACAACTGCTAAAAAGAATACACATTAGGAACTAGGGCTGTCAAGCGAACAAAAAAAAAAATTACTCATGATTAACTGGGCAATTAAAAAAAATTAATCGCAATTAATTGTGCTGTTAAACAATAATAGAATACCATTTATTTAAATATTTTTGGATGTTTTCTACATTTTCAACTATATTGATTTCAATTGCAACACCGAATACAAAGTGTATAGTGCTTACTTTATATTTATTTTTGATTACAAATATTTGCACTGTAAAAAACAAAAGAAATAGTATTTCAATTCACCTAATACACGTACTGTAGTACAGTCTCTTTATCATGAAAGTTGAACTTACAAATGTAGAATTATGTACAAAAATAACTGCAATCAAAAATAAAACAATGTAAAACTTTAGAGCCTACAAGTCCACTCAGTCCTACTTCTTGTTCAGCCAATCACGCAGACAAACAAGTTTGTTTACATTTGCAGGAAATAATGCTGCCTGCTTCTTGTTTACAATGTCACCTCAAAGTGAGAACAGGTGTTCACATGGCACTGTTGTAGTTAGCATTGCAAGGTATTTATGTGCCAGATTTGCTAAAGATTCATATATCCCTTCACGCTTCAATCACCATTCCAGAGGACATGTGTCCATGCTGATGATGGGTTCTGCTCGATAGCGATCCAAAAGCAGTGCGAACCAACGTATGTTCATTTTCATCATCTGAGTCAGATGCCACCAGCAGAAGGTTGATTTTCATTTTTGGTGGTTCCGGTTCTGTAGTTTCTGCATTGGAGTGTTGCTCTTTTAAGGCTTCTGAAAGCATGCTCCACACCTCATCCCTCTCAGATTTTGGAAGGCACTTCAGATTCTTAAACCTTGGGTCAAGTGCTGTAGCTATCTTTAGAAATTTCACACTGGTACTTTCTTAGCGTTTTGTCAAATCTGCAGTGAAGGTGTTCTTAAAGCGAACACGTGCTAGGTCATCATCCGACACTGCTATAACATGAAATATATGGCAGAATGCAGGTAAAACACAGCAGAAGACATACAATTCTCCCCCAAGGAGTTGAGTCATAAATTTAATTAATGCCCTTTTTTTTTTTTTTTTTTTAAAACGATCATCATCAGCATGTCCTCTGGAATGGTGACCGAAGCATGAAGGGGCATACAAATGTTTAGCATACCTGGCACATAAATATCTTACAATGCTGACTACAAATGTGCCATGCGAACACCTGTTCTCACCTTCAAGTGACATTGTAAATAAGAAGCGGGCATCATTATCTCCTGGAAATGTAATACCAACTTGTTTGTCTTAGTAATTAGCTGAACAAGAAGTAGGCCTGAGTGGACTTGTAGGCTCTGAAGTTTTACATTGTTTTGGTTTTGAGTGCAGTTATGTAACAAAAATGTTTTTACATTTGTAAGTTGCATTTTCATGATAAAGAGCTTGCTCTACAGTACTTCACCACAACATGCTGGTGATGCCTCACACACTATGGAATCCTGCTACAGACTGGAGATAGCCTACGGTGGTCACAAAACTTACTGGATTTAAAATATCATACCATCTTGAAGTATTTTAATACCCTAATTTTAAGAGGCACTATTTCTCTTCCCTCTACTCCCTCCACTGCAACGTTGCTACTGAATGGCTCCAGTCTAACAGAGTTACGGAGTTCTGTGATGTGTCTTGAAACGGGTGCAGCGAATGGTGGGGAGTCACACAAACAGAAAAAGATCACTTCAGCATTTCATATCCTGAATGACCGTCTTACCCTTGCCATTTGGGGAATTCCGCATATAATTCTGAAGTTCACAGAATCGTAGAACTGGAAGGGACCTTAAGAGGTCATCTAGTCCAGTCCCCTGCACTCGTGGCAGGACTAAGTATTATCTAGACCATCCCTGACAGGTGTTTGTCTAACCCGCTCTTAAAAATCTCCAAAAATCTTTCCACAACCTCCCTAGGCAATTTATTCCCATGCTTAAACATCCTGACAGTTAGGAAGTTTTTTCTAATGTCCAAGCTAAACCTCCCTTGCTGCAATTTAAAGCCCACTGCTTCTTGTTCTATCCTCAGAAGTAAAGAACAATTTTTCTTCCTCACCCTTGTAACAACCGTTTACATACTTGAAAACTGTTTTCATGTCCCCTCTCAGTCTTCTCTTTTCCAAACTAAACAAACCCAATTTTTTCAGTCTTCCCTCATAGGTCATGTTTTTTAGACCTTTTTTTGTTGCTCTTCTCTGGACTCTCTCCAGTTTGTCCACACCCTTCCTGAAATGTGGCGCACAGAACTGGACACAATACTCCAGTTGATGCCTAATCAGAGCAGAACAGAGTGGATGAATTACTTCTCATGTCTTGCTTACAACACTCCTGCTAATACATCCCAGAATTATGGTGGGTTTTTTTGCCTTTTTTTTTTTTTTTTCCCCCAACAGTTGTTATACTGTTGACTCATATTTAGCTTGCGGTCCACCATGACCGCCAGATCCCTTTCTACAGTACTCCTTCCTAGGCAGTCGTTTCTCATTTTTATGCGTGTAACCGATTGTTCCTTCCTAAATGGAGTACTTTGCATTTGTCCTTATTGAATTTCATCCTATTTACTTCAGACCATTTCTCCAGTTTGTCCAGGTCATTTTGAATTTTAATCCTATCCTCCAAAGCACTTGCAACCTCTCCCAGCTTGGTATCATCTGCAAACTTTATAGTACTCTGTATGCCATTATCTAAATCATTGATGAAGATATTAAACAGAACCAGACCCAGAACTGATCCCTGCAGGACCCCACTCGTTATGCCCTTCCAGCATGACTCTGAACCACTGGTAACTACTCTCTGGGACCGGTTTTCCAACCAGTTTTGCACCCACCTTATAGTAGCTCCCTCTAGGTTGCATTTCCCTAGTTTATTTATGAGAAGGTCATGTGGGACAGTACGAAAAGCTTTAGTAAAATCAAGATATACCACGTCTACCGCTTCACCCCATCCATAAGGCTTGTTACCCTGCCAAAGAAAGCTCTCAGGTTGGTTTGACACGATTTGTTTTTGACAAATCCATGCTGTTACTTATCACCTTATTATCTTCTAGATATTTGCAAATTGATTGCTTAATTATTTGCTTTATCATCTTTCCAGGTACAGAAGTTACGCTGACTGGTCTGTAATTCCCCAGATTGTCCTTATTTCCCCTTTTTATAGATGGGCACTATATATTTGTCCTTTTCCAGTCTTCTGGAATCTCTCCCATCTTCCATGACTTCTCAAAGATAATCACTAATGGCTCAGATATCTCGAGCTGTTGAATTTTAATCCTATTTTGCAGGTAACAATTAAGCCTTGCCAAAAGCCCTACCAGCATTAATATACTTCAGGGATAGTGAAATATAGTCAGATCTCTTTGTTTAGGTTACAAACAATATTTTTGTACGGTTAAGATATTAATTGATTTTCTGCCTCTAATCAATATGTAACTGTAAAGTGATTACCTCCATTCATCTGACAGCTGTGTGAATGCCTAGATTTCTGCCCCAGGGGAGGACTTACGCTTTTCCTACCTAGGGCACCATTCTACACTGGCAAGAAAAGCTCTCTATGCCACTCTTGGGGCTCTCTTAACTGCTGCCAAACAACATGCAGGTACTTTTAATGCATCACCCACCCCAAGTCTCTTTCCTGGTCTGTATTATGTACGAGGATTCCTTTATAATGTGTACTGAGGTGTGCCAAGGGAATAAGTGAGAGGCATTAGGAAATGGTCTTATAACAATTGACATACAAAGCCTAGACAAAAATGTCTTTTGACAGTCATTCCTGTGCATTTAAGGGTGTTACAATGAATCACTGGGTGCCTGACAGCTAAGCAGAGCTCCCCAGTTTAAGCTTCTGGCGGGCAACATTTTAAACACATTTACTGATTTCTTTCTAGAAACTATGTGTGCGCTTTACTGCTTAGAGTGTCTAACAAATCCTGACTACACTATTTAAAGAAAAGATTAAGAAACTGTTTAAAAAGGAATCATGCTATTTAGGCTAATTTCATACCTGTTTTATGGCTGTTACAGTTATGACAAAGAATAACGGCAATCCGCTTGTAATAGGACTGGTAGGTGTATCTATCATAAGCTATAGGAAAAGAGAATGAGGATAATGTTAGTACCAGATTATTCTTATAATCTTACAAAACCAAAGGCAATAACATTTTACACCACATGAGCAAAATTATGTAAGTCAGAGAGGCTCTTTATTACATATTCCATAGTCATTCTAGTGCAAAACTCCCCTTGATGTCAGAAGCAGTTCTCCTAAAAGGTGGCAATACTGACATACAGTGCAGACAGAAAATCTATGGTGAGGATCACAGAAGAGAATTTCTCTTGCAGTTGGTAGTGTGCATCACATTTTGATTTTAAGATTCTTAACCAACGAAAACAAGAATTTATTTTCTCCTACCAAGTTGAGTTAAGATATATATTATATGAAACTGCTTTTTTACACCATACAAAGAACTAGCTTACAACAAAAAAAGTAGGATAAAAGACATCTTAAATTCAGACTGAAAACTGAAAGCACAAATTTCCTAAGGCTTTATCTCTGGCACATAAATTAAAGAATCCCCTTGCACATAGTACTGCTTTCTGTCTTCCATAAGAGAACCTTGCAGATTTTACAATTTGTGCTACCACTGTTGTGGTGCCAACTTCAATGCAAACACTAAACACGTATGCACGAGTCTGTATGCGTTTTTCTCTACTGCAGGAACAGTGCTACTTCACAGGATAAACTAACTGTATTAAAGGGCTGCAGAGAAAGGATACAGAGGGAAAACAGTTATTGAAAACATTCATATTAATTTAAGAAATTTATTAGGTTTACCTGAAATTTAACTCATTGCCTTGGGAAGCACTACCAAATAAATCTTGCATAGAGTTTTAAAAAGTTAAAGGTTAGAGAAAATAGCTTGGGCAACAGCAGGGCCTGTTCATGATCTTTTTACTCTCAAATTTCCCAGAGTTAAAAAATATGGCAAATTCCAGTCTGAGCGAGAGAACTTGTGTTCTGATATTATACAGCCAGACAGGATTTCAGCCTGGAAACATATCTTATACCAAGAAGAATACTATAACATAGACAAAGATTGTGCAGAACCAAGTGGACCATGAACAGTAGTAAATAAAAATCTACTTTGATAAAGTAGATAGGAAAAGAAATGATGCTCTCAAGTTTCCAAGAGGATAAAGGATGGGCATATTGGGTCAGACCAATGGTTCATTTAGCCCAGTTCTCTGTCTTCCAACAGTGGCCAATGTCAGGTGTTTCAGAGGGAATGAACAGAACAGGCCATCATCAAGTGATCCAACCCCTGTTGTCCACTCTCAGCTTCTGGCAGTCAGAGGCTAGGGACACGCAAAGCATGGGATTACATCCCAAACCATCTTGGCTAATAAGACACTGACAGACCTATCGTCCATGAATTTATCTAATTCTTTTTTTAACCCCATTATAGTTTTGGCCCTCACTATATCCACCGACAATGAGTTCCACAGATTGACCGTGCATTGTATGAAGAAGTAGTTCCTTATGTTTTAAGCCTGCTGCCTATTAAATTTCCTTTGACCACCCATGGTTCTTGCGTTATGTGGAGCAGTAAATAAAATTTCCTTATTCACTTTTTCCACACCATTCATAATTTTATAAATCTCTGTCATGCTGCCCCCAGCCAGTTCTCTCTTTTCCAAGCTGAACAGTCCCAGTCTTTTTAATCCTGCCTCATATGGAAGCTGCTCCATACCCCTAATCATTTTTGCTGCCCTTCTCTGTACCTTTTCCAATGCCAATATATCTTTTTGAGATGGAGAACCCAGAACTGCATGCAGTATTCAAGATGTGACTGTACCATGGATTTATATAGTGGCATTATGATATTTTCTGTCTTATTATCTATCCCTTTCCTAATGGTTCCTAAGATTGTTCGTTTTTTTGACTGCTGCTGCACACTGAGCAGATGTTTTCAGAGAACTATCCACAATAACTCCATGATCTTTTTCTGAGTGGCAACAGCTAATTTAGACACCATCATTTTGTATGTATAGTTCGGATTATGTTTTCCAATGTGCATTACTTTGCATTTATCAACACTTATCATTTGCCATTTTGTTTTACAGTCACCCAGTTTTGCGAGATCCCTTTGTAACTCTAGTCATCAGAGGAGTGAAGTTCTGGAACAGCCTTCCAAGAGGTAGTGGGGGCAAAAAAACCCTAACTGTCTTCAAGACCGAGCTTGATAAATTTATGGGGGAGGATGGTATGATGAGACTGCCTACAAGGGCATGTAGCTGCAAATACTCAAAATAGTATTTCAAATTTGAGCCTAAATTCAGTGCAGTCCAAGCAGTTAAGCCTCCAACACCCTTGTGAAGTAGTTACTGTGCCTTTAAAAAAAAAAAAGATGAAAAAACTGAGACAGAGTTTAAGTGATTTGCACAAGGCAGAGAATGAGTAGCAGAACTGAGAATATAACCCAGAAAATCCTGGTTTCCAGCTCTATATTCCGACAATGGAGTCTCTCTCATGAAATTATGAGTTTTATTCAACTTACCTGAACCAAAAATATAATAAGAAAATAAAAATTGGCTACTCTTCTGAACTGCTCAAATAAATTTTTCGGAATAAAATTCCACACCGTATACTGAAAAGAAAAGAGAAGTGCGGTTATATAACATGACATTGCACAAATTTTCCACAAAAAAAACTTTTCAATCTTTTCCCAGTCTCTCCCCAACAAATCCCTCAAAACCGTCTCATTATCCTCTTCCCAAAGTGCTGTACCCTCTTCTCTGTCTTTGGGGTGAGGCAGAGCCAAGGCTTGTCCCTTCCTGTAGACAAGCCAGGAGCTAGGAGAAGCCCAGGCATCGAGGTAGCTGTGCTGGCTGCAGCAGTGCCAGCTGAAGATACCTTCCTACCGATCGGTGTGCACGCACACGCATGGGTGGGTGGGAGGGAGGGAGAGGTGTCAGAGTGGTTCCCCTGGGGACTGCTTTCTCCCTCCCGCTGAGCCAATCAGCTGGTTGCAAGCTGGCTATTGGGAAGGGGGAAAGATTTACTGAGGCTGCTGCAGCAGCAGACATTGCTATCTGCTGCGTTCTGTTCTTACCATCCAGCCAACTAAGATATTTATTCTGACCAATTAGGTCCATGCACCCCACCAACGGCCAGACTGTGCACCAGAAAGGAAACTCTGTGTGCAGCTCAATGTTCTCTACACTAACATGCTCTTTTTCACATAACAGCCTTGACAATTTGAGAGATGCCCTCTCTAAGTACAGATGTAAATATCTGGAGGTGATGCAGGGAATTGCCAGTGGATCTCATGGTTCAAGACCCATCCCCTTTCTGAGGAATTTTACCTGAGACGGTCAGTCAGTGTGCAATCAGGCTTTTGTATTTTGAAGGGCAGGGTGATGGGAGCAGAGAGGAGGAGGAGAAGGGGCCTCACTTTTTAAACATTGGTTTTGAAGTCATTTGCTGTTTTAAATGATGTGAAAACACATCACACTACCAGATGCACAGATACTCCACAACATCCTAAGTGATGTTTACTTTTTATCAAATATTTTTGACAAAGTACATGGATCCTTACCTTAGATGAAATGATTCTGTTCTCTGCAAATTTCTGAGGAATATAATGGCCATTCTGGGGGAAACGATTTGCTATGTAAATAGTTCGTG
This sequence comes from Natator depressus, assembly GCF_965152275.1. Lineage (NCBI taxonomy): Eukaryota > Metazoa > Chordata > Testudines > Cheloniidae > Natator > Natator depressus. The sequence goes on from NC_134242.1 coordinate 9,659,634, forward strand.
TATCACTTTGATGTGGTGGGTCAAAACCCTGAAAGGTAAAAGTAAAAATCAGTTGAACAACAGGCAGGACATTTTACATCAAAACTATCGTTTCAGATCACAGATGGCACACAAAATTCTGCTAATCTTTAAACTGAAATTGTGATCCAAATTTTAACAAGAGTCTTAGAATAGCAGATTATGAATTGGACACAAAGATGAACATATCTGGGCCAAAAAGGATTTTTTTCTTGCTGTTAGGAGGCTTGCTTTTTAATGTCATTTAAATGCATTTTGATTAATTTGTTTTTTTTTTAAATTTCCTATTGTGTTTAAAATTTGACATGATCAACTGAAAACAACCCTAAATTTATGTGGAGTGTGTTCATTCCTTATGGGGGACACATCACAAAAAATCTTAAGAATCAGAAGAAAGAGCACATACAGGCTATGAAAAACAAGGGTAAAAGTTACTGTCTCACAGTAAAACCAGAAAAAAACAAAACAGAGAAATGGCAGTTTGGCTGAGGGAGGGTATGAGTAAGGCAGAGAGAAGCAAAAATGGAAACCAAAATACAGGAGGAAATTAAAGATATTCAAAGCTGTACTTTTAAAAGCCATACTAATGTTGATCATAATTGAATCATATAAGGAAGTTTAAACAAACAGAAGAGAGTCACACTAACAATGCTATGGTTCAAGTTTGAAAAAAATAATCTGACCAGTGGAAAATCAAGAAACTGGCCAAACATTATTTTCCCTCTTTCCCAAGTAAGTAAATGATTTCCTGCCTCAAAGAACATAAAAGCCTTGCTTACATTCAGAGACTTTATCTTCTAAAATTTCCCACTGTTACCACCAATTCAGGTCCACCAATGATAACAGTGGGAGCACTGTGTTTTGTAGACTTGCTGAGCAGGGTTAGACAAATCTTAGAAGTGAAAATTAATCCCATAGTACTGCCTCCTCTGCAAAGCCTCTTCAAAGAGCAGATACTTCACCTGGGAGCTTGATCCTACTTCTGGTGCTGCTGTAGCCTACACTGGCAGCTGCTCTGGAATCAGAGCCAGCAAAGCCACACCAATATCTGTTGCTGCCCTAGTTTTGGTAGTAGGTCAGGAAGACTCACTATCAAAAAAGTGGGTGGAGGGGGACAGGACAGCAGTGCCTGAGTGCAATGGCTGCTCCAACAGCTGAGCGGGGACAAGTACCAGGAGTCTGCTACGAGACTGCTCTTGGCCATCTGAAATATTGAAGGAGACCCAGTCTGTTCCTGCATGCCACAACCATTTCCCTCCTTGCAGGGATTAAGCTTGCTTTTTGCCTGCTCTGTCATTTTTGCCTGTTCTCACAAGGAAACAGCAAGCATTATGCGTCAAGAAACTTATATATGCTCTTAAATTTGGTGGCCAAATCCTACAATTTGAAAGGTGACCAAATTATTTTGGGGACACATCCTGACCAAAATTGCAAGGCAGGGATGGGGGTGAGAGGGGACTCACAGTGGCACAGGTGCCATTTGTGCCACTGAGGTCAGACCATTCTGGTCAATTTTCCAGAGGGCTGGTCATTACCTCCCAAGCTCAGCAAGGCTGTGTAACCTACCTACAAGTGCTATGGAAAGAAAGACACTCCGGGAGACAACTACTTGACAAGAAGGGGAAAGAACTACTGTTACTGGTAACAAATCTCTCTCCCTCAATAACCGCCTTTATGCATCTCCACTCTTGGGAAATGCTTAGGTGAGTCTGCCCTGCGGAAGAAGAATCTCAGCACTGAGCGGCTGATTACAAGTCACAGCTCCATGCCTTCTTAGCAAGGCTCAGTGCTGAGGAAGTCTCAGCACCAAGAACTTCTTTTCCACCATATTTTCAGACTTCATACAATTCTGATCCTACAAATTTGGCATTGGGCTTAACTAGATGAGTGATATCTAAGAGTTCCTTTATGGCTCCCTTACCAGATCCTCAGCACTGGACTGCAGAATGGGGGAGCAGATTTTAAAAGCCAACAGAGGGAGTCTGAGGTAGCCCTTACACTTCCTTTGGGTCTGATGGAAAGCAAATATCAGTTTAGATCAGCAGTTCTCAAACTGTGGGTCGGGACCCCAAGTGGGTTACAACCCTATTGTAATGGGGTTGCCACGGCTGGCATTAGACTTGCTGGGGCCCAGGGTTGAAGCCAAAATCTACGCCCCACTGCCCAGGGCTAAAGCTGAAGCCTGAGGGCATCAGCCCCGGTTGGTGGGGCTCAGGTTACAGACTCCCTGCCTGATGCTGAAGCCCTTGGGCTTTGGCTGTGCCCCCCTGCCTGACTGGGGCTCAGGCTTCGGTCCCCCCTCCTGGAGTCGTGTAGTAATTTTTTTTTTTTTTTGTCAAAAGGGGATGGCGGTGCAATAAAGTTTAAGAACCCTTGGTTTAGACTGCCCTTCAGTGGACGACGGGAGACATCTCATGTGGACATTAGTAACAAACAACAAGGTATCACAGAATACACATAGCCTAACACTAGCTTTTTTATCTGCAAAAGCCATGGAATAAACTGGGTAGAGAAATGAAGGCAACAATTAATTAGTCCAAATCCAGCAGAAATAACCACAAACCAACACCAAATGAGAACTGGAGAAATAAGGGGACAATCTGACATGACCAAACCCGAATAAAGCCACAGAAGTGTTGAATTTAAAAACCCAACAAGGTAGAACAAGCAACACAGAGCAAAATATAAGCATATGCTCTAAGTTTTTCATTATTTCTTCTTTGTAGCATTCCACAGATTCCCAGTTTAGGTAAGATTTTTTTCACCTTTCTGGTAGGCTCATTCCAGTAAATTTGGGTATGTTTTTCAAGGCCTCACTAGTAATCTAGATAGGGTTGAAAAGTTCAATTCTTCTGCTTTATAAACTGTAGAGGGAATAAAGAGGCCTTTTGCAATAAAACAACTCGAAGAGGATTCCTTACTGATTAAAAACTATAATCATAGGTAATAAAGGCATCAGACCTTAAAATTAAAGAAGCAATGTCAAGTACTCTGAAAACTGTCATATTAAAATTTCTTTCAGTGCTTGACAAAACCAATTAGAGCTCTATCCCTTCATACTCAATTTGTAAGCATGAAATTGATTGCCAGCAAAAATATGTGATGGACAATGTGATAAATATAAATGCAACAAAACATGGATAAAAATCAAAATACTTTAAATCCTGAGTGTTTTGTCATACACTTACACAGTGCTTTTCATTCGTTGATCTGAAAAGCGCTATACACAATGGGTAAGTACTGCAGAACTTAATTTACTTCAGAAAACATGAAGGAAGCTAATACAGAAAGAAAGGAGCAAGAACAATTTAGGAAGATTTTACAAAAAGATTTGAAGAATAAATTTTTGGCAGACAAGAATTGAGTCTGCTCCATGTACAGTGGCAAGAAGGCAAGAAAGAAGGTATGAAGATAAAACTGGGACAAGAACACAAAGGGTATGTCTACACGGGGGGGGGGGAGTCTGTAGCAGCGAGTCTCAGAGCCCAGGTCAACTGACTCATGGGGCTAGTGCTGTGGGGCTAAAAATAGCAGTGTAGATGTTCGGGCTCAGGCTGGAGCCCGGGGTCTGAATCCTTGTGAGGGTGGCAGGCCTCAGAGCCTGGGCTCCAGCCTGAGCCTAAACATCTACACTGCTATTTTTAGCCCTGTAGCACAAGCACAAGTCAGTTTACCCAGCCTCCGAGACTCATTGCCATGGGTTCTTTTTTTGCAGTGTAGACATACACAAAGGGATTAGTCAGGGGAAAGGACTAGAAACATATTAGGAAACAAAAGAGAGGAAGAAGCTGTTCAGAGCTTTGTACGGGACAAGTTTAAAAAGCATGAATTTGAGATGGTAAAATACAGAATGATAATGAAAGGATTTTTGTTTGAATGCTGACAGAGAACAAAAGATAGAAGAATGTTTTTAATACCAATATTTTGGATAACTGGAGCTTGTGAATGAATACTTCTTAAACTATTTCTAAAACTATACTAAAGTATACTAAACTATATTATGTACTGAAATATTTGTGAGTAAGAAAGCATGTGTACCTGGTAGAGATGAAAAACGTACACAGATTTTTTTCTTTTTTTTGTTTTGTTTGGAAGGTGCATGGCAACCACAAAATGCTAGGCACTTTCCATACATAAAGCCCTGGTCTCTAGTCTGAAGAAAGAAAAGGAGTACTTGTGGCACCTTAGAGACTAACTAATTTATTTGAGCATAAGCTTTCGTGAGCTACAGCTCACTTCATCGGATGCATACTGTGGAAAGTGTAGAAGATCTTTTTATACACACAAAGTATGAAAAAATACCTCCCGCCACCCCACTCTCCTGCTGGTAATAGCTTATCTAAAGTGATCACTCTCCTTACAATGTGTATGATAATCAAGTTGGGCCATTTCCAGCACAAATCCAGGTTTTCTCACCCCCCACCCACACAAAGCCACTGCCACAAGTACTCCTTTTCTTTTTGTGAATACAGACTAACACGCCTGTTACTCTGTAGTCTGAAGAAGTTACATTAGAAAGAAAGAAAGGATGAGAGTAGGGAAAGCAGAATAAACAAACTCCCAAAGCAGATAACAACTGATGACATTCTGATAATAAAATGGTCTCACCATGCCATTACTTAGTTTTGTTTTTTTTAAAACTACGGACATTAAAAAATACAGAGGAATATTCAAAGCCACGAGGGAAGTTAGACACCCAGCTTCCCATAGTGCTTTTAATAATCTCCCCCACAATACTTGGATCCTGCAGGATCCAAGTGTGGAGGGATCCAGGTGTGGGGTGAGAGGGTTCTGTGTGGTGCAATGTGGTTGAATGGGGCTTGATGGGATAGGGGTCCGTGTGAAGCTGGTTGGGGCTCAGTGAGGCAGGGGGCTCTTCCGGGTGGTTTAGGTGTAGGGTGGGTGGGGATCTTTGGGGTGAGGGTTCAAGTGGGGGAGGTCTCACTGGGAAATGGTTTGGGTGCAGGGGTGGGGGGTCTGGATGCAGGGGGAAGGGGCTCGCTGAGGGTCTGAGTGCAGGAGGGTTCCAGATGCAGGGGGTGAGGCTCGACGGTGGGGTCTGGGTATGGCAGGGGATGCACAGGGGTTGGGCTGTCAGGGGAGCGGCTCCCCATACAGTGACCCCCTCCCCAAGTGGCTGAGGAGCGATGGGGGCAGGAAGCGGGAAGGGAGGGCGTGGAGCTTCCTGCAGCTGGGGCAGGTTTCTGGGGGTGAATTGGACCTGGCCATTCCTTGCAGGGGAAGAGCAAATCCCTAGTCCTGCCGGAGTTAGCAGCTGAGCCCAGTGCAGGGTAGAAGCCACTGGCCTGGGTGTCCCTAGCCCCTCCCTCCCCCCTACAGTGATTTACCTCCCCAGTGGCTGCTCCAGGTGCCCAAAACAACATGCCCACACTGCTGGGGAGGGGCACGTGACCGCTCTTGTGGCTTCCTTTTGCTTCCCCATCAGAAAGTAATTTTTCTGTGGGGATGCAAAAAAAATCTGCAGGGGACATGAATTCTGTGTGCACGTAATGGCACAGAATTCACCCAGGAGTAGACGATGTATCATTTGCCTCTGGAATACAGGTCACTGATTTTTTTTCTTCCATGTACAGAACTTGAATTCAACTAAGTAATACAGAAAATTCTCAGAAAGACATAGAAATAAACAGAATAAATAATATTGTCATTAAACAACACAGCAAAACATAAGTAACCATTAACATTGATCTCTGAAGGAGGAGCCAAAGACATACAATTTTTAAAACAGGACTGGTATCTGGTTATTACTTTTAGTTTACTACTATGTTACATAATTTTAAACACCTCCACAAAAGGGAACTGTATATTGCTTTCAAACTATTCAGCTGTGGTTTTGTAGATCTTGAAGTTTAGAAACTAAAGTTTCTTCTTTAGCAACACTTGCCAAGACTCTAATAAGCACTGTGAAACAAAAGCTAACCCATGAAGAAAATGTAACCTTTTTAATACAACAAATGATAATATATAAAATTCATCACACAAAAGCTTCATTAAGGTTAAGGTGCAGACTCAGTGGTTTAACTGAATATTACCTGTCAAGAGTGTTAAAGTTTACAAAAACAGAACGAAAAACTGTATAAACCCTTTGGCCATTATCCTGCAATGAACTCTGTGCAAGTGGATCCCTGTGGCTGTGCAGAAGTCATTCTAGGATTAGGGCCTTAATCAACTAGTCACTATGCCTCCGGATAACCAAAGTACTCACCCATAGCCCTGTGTAGGGGAGCCCTGAAACTGTAGGCTACTTAAGGTCCTCAAAACGGCCCATCTTGCCAAACTCTGCAGATCCTCAAGAGACTGCAGAGACTAGGTGCTAAGGGCTCCTCTCCTGTTGACTTCTGATGTATAAAGGAAGGGGAAAAAATGTAACTGTGAAAGGGTGGTGGTGAAAAAAACCTCACTACTTCTCTTGCTACTTCTCAGTCCACATTGAAGAGGTCACGAAGAGTGAACTCCCCCCCCATATCCTTACTGTACTATGGCCCAATGTAGGAATCGCCAAGGAGTGAAGACTCCCTCCCCTGCGCCCAACTTCCCCATGACCCTTAGAGGCTCTTCAACTCCATAACAACCGCCACCCCAGCAACCCAAAACAGGCTCACTAAGAAATAATAAGCCTGCTAAGGTTTGTGGAGGGTTGGAGGGGAAAGAGGAAGAAGCACTTGATAAGTATCATTGGGCCCACTGGGGACCAGCACTCCCTCTCAGCATTAGGTTCATAAGGGGTCAGGGTAACCCCCCCACAAGCTCAGGTGGATGTGGCAGGCTCCAGTGAGCCAAAGACTTGGAGGTGGCTCCCAGTGAGCCTCTTAATGCTTGCTGGGACTCGTCCCCACCTGCAGACCTCAGAAGGTCCACAGGAAGGGAAGAACACCATTAAGGATATTATCCCCTCTTCTCAGCCATCTGCAGATCTCCTAAGTTATGCATGTGCAGGGTACCCATCATTATAAATCCCAGGAGAGCCTCAGGAAGACGGGACTGGATGAGAACTTGATTCTTTGGGGAAGAGATAAGGGAAGCATAATCCCCCTTCTATTAGGCCTCCTGAGGAGGCCCCACTAAGCCTTAAGAAACGTGTCAGTTTCCCATGTGTGCCTCGGGGGGCGGGGAAATCTCATCTCCTATTGATAAGCCTGTCTGGCGTTCATGAAAAATTTCCGAGGTGTCTTTCTACAACAACAACTAGATTCATTTTAAAAAACTGTAAACTTAGTATATGATATCAAAGCACTCTTGCAAATCTAAGTTCAGACTCCCTAGTGTCATTACCAAAGAAAATGTTAACTTCAGTAATTTGACTTTAAAAATCCATTAAATTTAGGTCCTAAGCACTATAACTGTTAGAAGAGTCCAATAAAGTGGATTTCATCTCTCCTTTGTTTTCACTTCAAAGTAGCAGAAAAAAACCCTCTCTGAACTGTTTTACAGCTCTATTTTTAGGGTGGTATAGCTGAGGAAACCTTTGTCTGAGTCATTTACTTTTTTCCAGGAACAATTCAGCCAAGTCCTACATCCAGCCTTCCAATATAGGGTTTGTTTTTTTGTAGATTTTAGAATGGGTAGTGAGCTTGTATAGAAGCCCAGCTGCAACCTTAACTATGAAGCAAATGCCTTCAATCCATAATAAAGGCAGTATATATGTAGTAGTGTTCAGTTTGCTGGTGGTTGTTTCTTCCCTTAAGTTCTTTAAGTCATACAGTCAAAAAGGTTTGTGTTTAAAATGGACTGAAGTATGACTTTCAATTGAAAATGTTTTGCACAAGGATTTAAAAGTGAATGTAGGATCAGGAATTCAAAGTTTCTGGTGTACCATTCTGCATATTTAAAAAGTTAACCAAGCATGAAAATCCCACAAAATTTCTCATCTGTCAGCTGGGTCATGTGTTTATGCATATTAATACTTCTATAGCAGTACAAAAGGTCACAGCACAATAAATTTATAAGAAGAAATAAGAGTAATACCTGGACTCAAATAGGACCTTTCATTGAGGCTCTCAGAGCCCTTCACAAAGGTGGCTATCAACCATACTTCAACAGAAATGCAGACAGAAAGAGAAGAGAGTTTTTGTTTTTAAATGAAAGAGGTTACTAGCGTTTCTCCTTCCACCCCGATCTTATCTTTCCTCTCCCTAGTTTACAGGATGCCAAAAATATGATTCCCTCCAAAATAAGAAGTAGGGTCCTGTTTCTTTTCTCCATCCCATCTCACACATACTCCCCCACTAGTTCACACACTTCAAAGCTATTTTCTCCAGCCAGTTACTGCACTCCTAGGGCTATGTCTACACTACAAGCGCTCTAGCAACACAAATGCTTCCTATATCTACAGAAGTGTTTTTTTCTGTAGTTCAGTGTAGTTAATCCACCTCTCTTGAGACGTGATAACTAGGTCAACAGAAGAATTCTTCCATCAATCTAACTGCATCTTTAGTGGGGGGGGTTAGGTGGACCTAAATATAGTGTAACATTTTTCACATCCCCCGTGACATGGCCAGGTCAACCTAATTAAGTGTAGACCAGGCCCTAGTTTCACTTTAGAGGAGTGCATGTTTTCTTGGGACCAACAGGATACAAGATTTCACCCTTCCTGATTTAGACCAGTGGTTTTCAAACTGTGGGTCGCGGCATGTAAGGCACTGGGTCATGGCGGCTCTAGTCAGCACCACCAACCGGGGGCTATTAAAAATCCCATCGGCGGTGCGGCCCGGCTAAGGCAGGCTAGTCCCTACCTGTTCCAACACCGTGCTGCGCCCCGTAAGCAGCCAGGAGCAGGTCTGGCTCCTGGGTGCGGGGGCCACGAGGCTCCGGACGCTGACCCGACCACTGGCTCTGCACTCCCATTGGCCGGGAACCGGCCAATGGGAGCTGAGGGGCTGGTGCCTGAGGGCGAGAGCCACACAGAGCCGCTTGAGTACCTCCGCCTAAGAACTGGACCTGCTGCTGGCCACTTCTAGGACGCAGCATAGTCCAAGGACAGGCGGGAAGCCTGCCTCTGCACCCCGGCTGCACCGCTGCCCAGGAGCTGCCTGAGGTAAGCCTAGACCCCAATCCCCTGCCCCAGCCCTGAGCCCCCACCAAATCCAGAGTCCCTTTCTGTACCCCAATCCCCTCATCCCCAGCCCCATCCCAGAACCTGCACCCCCAGCCCAGAGCCCTGACCCCCTGCCCCAGGCCAGAGCCCCCTTCCACACCCTGAACTCCTCATTCCCAGCCCCACCCTGCAGCCCTCAACCACGCACCCTAACCCTCTGGCCCAGCCTCGACCCCTCCCACACCCCAAACCCGTCATCCCCAGCTCCACTGGGTCATGGGCATCAACAATTTTCTTCAACTAGGTTGCCAGAAAAAAAGTTTTAAAAACACTGATTTAGACAAGTCACAAGATCTCTGGTGCCTCTATTTCACCATCACTAAAAATGGACATTATGAAGCCTATTTACCTTTGTAAAGCATTAAGCCCAAAGTACTATTGTTCCCAAGCTGCTCTCTGCCTTCTCGCTGAGGAGCCACTATTCACCTCCCTCTCTTTCCTAGCACTGCTATGGTAGGAGAGACAGCTTTATAAGAATGAAAGAAAGAACAAAAGAGGTGTTACTCTAGCAGTTGTTATTTTAGGACTCAAGCAGCTTACTCTTTGAAAAACCCAAGAGCCTTCCTCCCCCCACCACCACCAATGAGAGGATACCGGGGGCTGACAGTGGTTAAAAAAAGAGATTCCTCACTGTATCTATCCACTTCTGCCAAAGAGAAAGGAGGTAAAGGATCTCAAGTCCCCCTTCCAGACCATCAATCAATCAAGTCAAAAGCCAAGTAGTCGTGAGGCGAAACATTCTACTCAGCAAGCAGCTGACACCTGGAGAGTGGAATTTTAACTGTGCTGTTTACATCAGGCAGAAGCTGAGCCCACAATCATCCACTGAATTTAAAAATCATGTGGGAAATTTTAAGTAGCTTAGCCAAAGTCAGAGTACTCAGTAACAGTCAGGAACAGATCTGAGAACTTGACCCCCGACTTGGATTCTCCCCCACTTGCCTCATGCAAGTTTCACACTACTGCTGAGGAAGTACTATTGGAGATACATATATGTTAACCCGAAAGAGAAAAGGGAGGAAGAGCTACCTACAATAGAACTGTGCAACTGATCCCCCCAAAATGCAAGCCAAGAAAAAAAACCAACTGAATTAAAGTCATGCTAGCTCAACAGCCAAAGTTTTTTGGGAAGGTGGATGTTATCCACTGCTAAGCTATCACACTTTTTATCCTTACCATCTACTATTATTTAAAGAAGCATTAAGTTTAACAAATTGCAACACTTATCAGTTAAACTAACACACACATTTTACAACACTGCCAACTGAAACAGCAGCACAAGCCCTGAAACAAAAAATCTGTCATGATCCTCTCAACTAAGATTGATGAAATATGAAACTCTTTGCCAGCGTACAACACACCAGCAGCCATGTTTCGAACTTTATAATAGAATACACAAAGGAATATTTATGGATCTGCTGTTGAACAGTAAATTTATCATTTGCATACTATCTGCCATCATGTGATGTACAAATATTATGCACTATGACAGAGTACTGGCTAGGAAACCCTGAGCCAGCCCTCTGTCATGCCAGCTCCAATCAGGAAAGGGGAATTGGAGCTGGCTGAGTGAGCCCAGACCTAAGTGGCAAGCGAGGAACAGCTGCTGGCCTGCTTAGCCAGGAGCTACATAAAGGCTGGCAGGAAGGAAGCCGGGGAGAGGAAAGGGAGGAGCCAGGGAGTTAAAGGCCACTCTCCCCTGCTGGCTGCAAGCCTGACGCTGTCTGTAGCTACAAGGTGGTGGGAACTTGTACTGTAAATAAAAAGCACAGGTGATTGCACCAAAGCAGAGGTCTCCGACTGGTTTGTGGGCGCAGAAGTGGCAGAAGATAGAGGAGACCACCTCTGGGGGCTTGTGCGGGATCCTGAGCCAATGGATGTGGTTGGCAGCCCAGAGATGGAGGAGACCTTGCAATGGCTCGTCAAACAGCAGGAGCAGATGCAGAAGGCCCTGGAAGGCTTCCAGCAGTCCCACTAGGCCGAGAGACAGGCCTTGCTAACCTGGCAGGCAGAACAGCAGAAAAGCCTACAGGACTTTATAAGAGAGCAGGCCAGCATGAGGCAGCAACTCCCGCAACAAATGGTGAGTCCCGCAGCAGGGGATGGCACCCAGCCACCAGGCTTAGGACTCTATAAAATAGGCCCGGGAGATGACCCGGATGCCTTCCTCAGTACATTCAATCAGATAGCCATGGGCACCAGATGGGATATGGCAACCTGGGCCTATGGCTGGCTCCCTACCAGGCGGGAGAAGCTCAAGCAGCCTACATGGCCTTGAGTAAGGAACTGGCCTGGAATTATGAGATGGTGAGAATGGCCATCCTAGACTGGGTGGGCCTGTCGGCAGAAAAATACCACCAAACGTTCAGGTCTGCCCAATGGACGGGGCCTGTGTGGCCTAGGCATTAGCCCAGAGACTGATGGACTGGGCCACCCGCTGGCTGAGGCCCAAGGCGCAAACAGTGGGGAAGATAATGGACACCCTCATCCTAGAACAATTGCTACAGGGCCTCCCCGAGAATATCAGAGTCCGACGACATCAGCCAAGTACGGTCAATGCAGCAGTTAAGCTGACTGAGGACTACACAAAGGCAGACGTTTCCCGAAGGGAGGGCCGACCCTATAAAGACAGAGAGTTGGAGAAGAAGCTGAAAGGCCCCGAGAGGAAGGAAGAACCCCGAGGAGTTCCCAGTAGAGCCAGCGTGATTGTTTGCTGGCTGTGCAAGCAACCAGGACACAAAAAGGGGGAATGCCCAGATATGGAATATAGGTGGGCCGAATGTGGCTGGACCAATACTGGAGGATGGACAAGGGGACAGAGGCTGTCCACCTCCTCGGGGAGGGTGGGGAGGAAACCACACAGGGGCCTGGTGGATACAGCTTCAGCCTGTTTGCTCATCCAGAGGGGGCTGATAAAACCGCACTGGATAATTCCAGGTGCACAGATGGCCCTGGAATGTTTCCACAGGGACAGGAGATACTGCCTGGTGGCCCAGGTGCCCCTAGAAGTGCGGGGCAGATTTACATGGAAGCGGGTCGGAGTAGTAGGGGGGTTACCCTACCCCATTGTGGTAGGTATGGACTGGGGCCCTCCCCTGGGAGGGAAAAAGAAAGGTTCCCCAAGGAAGGGGGCGGGGACCCCTAAACTGAGAAGCCCCGGGGAGGAAGAGGAGCAAGGTCCTCAGGGTAATGAACATGAGAACTCTAGACACCAGAGCCCGGATAGGGTAGACAGAGGGGAAGGAGGTACTGGGGAGACGGCCAGCCAAAGCCCCTTAGAGGGGAAAAAAGGGGCAACGGGAGCCCCCTGCAACGCAGCTCCCAGGAGAAGAGACAGGGACCCCGCTTGGTGGTTTGGGAGAACCTGAGGCCCAGGGTGTCCAGCAGGAGGTCAGGATTGGCCTACCAGAAGAAAAAGGGAGAAGGGATGCCTGCAGGGGTGCGACTGGTGTGAGGACCTGTGGGTGGCAGCAGAGCTATGGGGACATCCACCCCCCAACCAGTGTACTTTTTGCAGGTGGGGGATGAAGGAACCCCCTGGGAGATGACGCAGATGATCACCCGAAAGAGGGGAAGCGATTTCCACAGATGAACCCCACCGGAAGGGGGTTGAAAGGCCGACGAAAGACGAACATGGCAGTTCATAAGGGGAGAGGCGTGTGACAGGGTGCTGGCTAGGAAACCAGGAGCCAGCCCTCTGTCATGCCAGCTCCAATCAGGAAAGGGGAATTGGAGCTGGCTGAGTCCAGGCCTAAATGGCAACTGGGGAACAGCTGCCGGCCTCCTTAGCCAGGGGCTACATAAAGGCTGTCAGGAAGGAAACCAGGGGACAGGAAAGGGAGTTAGAAGCCACTCTCCCTGGCTGGCTGCAGAAGCTAGCAGGCCCTGAGGCTGTAAACCTGATGCTGTCTGTGGCTATAAGGCGGTGGGAACTTGTACTGTAAATAAAGAGAACAGGTGACTGCACCAAAGCAGAGGTCTCCAGCTGGTTTGTGGTTGCAGAAGTGGCAGAAGATAGAGGGGCCAACCTGTGCCCTGTTACACGCACCTTATATTATCTCCCACCTTCCATCAGTAATTCTCCTACTGATGATCATTCAAACTCCTGTGAGAAAGGTGTGAGACTCTCTAATTTGTTATGGAAAGAAACAAGGCAATTTCAGAATTTCATGTGTAAGTGGATGGGGCAAAAAAAGAAGAGGGCAAAGTCTTATCTGGAAACTCTTCCTTTACTCAGAAGACATGCACAACAGCAACACTAACTGAGGAAACAGAGCTCCTTCAGGAGCCCTTCAACACCACTATGTATTAACAAAAAGAGAATAAACTTGAGACCATTGCAAGAGGTCACTTCCCTAGGGAGGGGAGGAATTCTGACCCAAGATGCATGGGATCTGAACTCTTGCCCTCTGGGAAACAGTCCACTGATCTGCCTATAGATTGCTGAACCTATTCAGATTTTTTAAAAATAAAAAAAACTGAGTAAGAAAAGCCATCTTCTGAAAACTATTTTATTTAGACGACTAGTTTTCCTATATCAGAAAAGGACCTGCTCACATATACTCAGTCTATACAGATTTGTACTCACATAGCCAGCTAATAATTTTTCTAGGCATATTGGTGTACTAAAGTCAAACAAAATTTGTCAGATCAAAGATTACTGTAGAGGAAGGAAAAACCTTTCTTGCAGCAATTTTAAGCACAGCGTCAACTAGAAAAAGAGTTTCAGAGGAGTAGCTGTGTTAGTCTGTATCAGCAAAAATAACTATGAGTCCTTGTGGCACCTCAGAGACTAACAAATTTATTTGGGCATAAGCTTTCGTGGGCTGTAACCCACTTTATCAGATGCATGGAGTGGAAAATACAGTAGGCAGATATAAATATATAGCACATGAAAAGATGGGAGTTGGTTTACCAAGGGGGGGGTGCTAACGAGGCCAATTCAATCATGGTGGATTTGGCCGATTCCCAACAGTTGACAAGAAGGTGTGAGTATCAGAGGGAAAATTATTTTTTGTAGTGACTCAGTGGCTCCATGCATAGAATTTTTCACTCCATGCAACTGATGAAGTGGGTTACAGCTCACGAAAGCTTATGCTCAAATACATTTGTTAGTCTCTGAGGTGCCACAAGGACTCCTTGTTGTTTCAGAAAAAGAGTGAAGAACCCCAGGTACCCTCAGGCTTATGTGTTTCCATTCAAATTTGTTCCTGTTCTTTTAAAGAACTACTGCTGTACTCCTTCCTGTTCTAAAGATCCACAGCAGCAATCTTGTACTATTTCTGCAATTTCCTCTTCCTCCTCATCTCTATCATTGCTGTTTACCACATTTTGTAACCAATTCACATTGTATCTCATAAGATCAGATGACATTTTGGTGGGAAACACAGGTGTTCCAAGAAGTGAGGCTGAAAATTCAGTAGGCAGTACTCTATTCTGAAAAAAGAGAACAATAACTCAGCATGCTGTTTGGGAAACCGTACTGCTATCTATGATGATGTTTAGTAGACTTTTTTTTTTTTTTAATTTTTTTTTAAAAGAAGACTAAGGCTGTTAACCAAAATGACCTGGATGAATTCCAATTTAAGCAGAACTCCACTCCATGTCTAAATTACCCCTTGCATAATGACAGGTTTCAGAGTAACAGCCGTGTTAGTCTGTATTCGCAAAAAGAAAAGGAGGACTTGTGGCACCTTAGAGACTAACCAATTTATTTGAGCATGAGCTTTCGTGAGCTACAGCTCACTTCATCGGATGCATACTGTGGAAACTGCAGAAGACATTATATACACAGAGACCATGAAACAATAGCTCCTCCCACCCCACTCTCCTGCTGGTAATAGCTTATCTAAAGTGATCATCAAGTTGGGCCATTTCCAGCACAAATCCAGGTTTTCTCACCCTCCGCCCGCCCGCGCCCCCCCCCCCCAAACTCACTCTCTTGCTGGTAATAGCCCATCCAAAGTGACCACTCTCCTTACAACGTGCATGAAAATCAAGGTGGGCCATTTCCAGCACAAATACAGGTTCTCACCCACCCCCCCCTTTTCCCAAAAAACACACACACACACAAATTCACTCTCCTGCTGGCAACAGCCCATCCAAAGTGACCACTCTCCCTACAATGTGCATGATAATCAAGGCGGGCCATTTCCAGCACAAATCCAGGCTCTCACCCCCCCCACCCCCCCCCCACACACAAACTCACTCTCCTGCTGGTAATAGCTCATCCAAAGTGACCACTCTCCCTAAAATGTGCATGATAATCAAGGTGGCCCACCTTGATTATCATACCAAGGAAATGGCCCACCTTGATTATCATACACATTGTGAAGAGAGTGGTCACTTTGGATGGGCTATTACCAGCAAGAGAGTGAGTTTGGGGGGGGGGGGGGCGGGCGGAGGGTGAAAAAACCTGGATTTGTGCTGGAAATGGCCCAACTTGATGATCACTTTAGATAAGCTATTACCAGCAGGAGAGTGGGGTGGGAGGAGGTATTGTTTCATGGTCTCTGTGTATATAAATGTCTTCTGCAGTTTCCACAGTATGCATCTGATGAAGTGAGCTGTAGCTCACGAAAGCTCATGCTCAAATAAATTGGTTAGTCTCTAAGGAGCCACAAGTACTCCTTTTCTTTTTGTAAATTACCCCTGTAAGCCTTCTTCTGGATCCACCCTTCTTTCCTCAGGGTCATTCAATGATGCTGCACTTTACTCTGGCAGCTTTGCCATGGAAATAATTTTGATGTCAAACAATGGATTTCTGACATCACTAAAAACAAAAACAACAACAAAAAAGCAATCTTAGCAGGGAGACTGCTTCTGTTTACACAGACCTCTTGGTAACCAGGACTGATTGTAAAGTATGCATAAAAAGTCATAATTTAAAATAAAACAAAACTGTATTCCTAAAACTCTATAGAGCATTAAGTCATTTAAACTCCTCTGCAGCAGTAGTAAAAAAAGTTTTTACCTTAATCAATATGGCAGCATACACATACAATTTAGCTATTTTCTCTTACAAATTTTTTTCCAACAGAAATCTGATACCTTTCTCTCTCTCTCTCCCACCCAAAAATATAAGTTCTCTAGAAGAACATTAAATAGGTACAGTATAACACAAACACACATGTAATTTAAATTAACCAATTATCCATACTACACTTCTCATTAACTGCTTGAATTCAGGATACATAACTAAAATACAGATTTGAGAATTCTTCTAAACTATGTTTTGTTAACATTAATTTAAAGTCAAATGAGAATTTATAGCAAAGAAGATAATAAAGAATTAAATGACTGTTTACAAAGGTCATTCATTTAATGTAGAACATTAAATTTAATCAGTAAATAATAGATCTATTCAAGTCTTATCACAAATCAGTACATTTGCTCTAATTCTTTAGTATTCTGGGGAAGGGATTTTGGCATTTATGTGGAACTATGGACCCTTACACAAGTTCCTGTCAATTTTCCAATAAAGCTTTGGACAAAACAAAAAATTGTGGAACTGTCAATGACGGTTCATGCAAAAGTAATTCTAAAATTAAAAATTTAAACTATGTATGCTTGTTTTTTAAAAAAAAGCTTATTTTATGGGTGCCACCACAGTTGCAACTTCATTCAATGTCCTCCAACATATGATCTTGTCCTATTTCACACAGTTGCTAGATAAGGAGTAGCCTCTCTGGCCCTATGGGAAGAAAATATGACTCTGGCAACAAAATAAGGTCTAGTAGGAGCACACCAAAGAGGAGTGCTAAGTATGGAGCTTGTCTTTCAACAGGGCTTTTAACAAGAGTCCAAGATATGCTGAACAAACTGGTTACCATCAGAGATGGCAGACTAGCAGGCAGGGCTTACAACTGAGATATCCTCAACTCTAACAACGGGGTGAAACTGAACACAGTTCACAGGTTCCAGAATGCAATATTTAGTCTTACTCCGATAGGCAACTGTGGTCTAGTGGTTTAAGCATGGGATTCAAGATGCCTTGAAGAATTAGGTATTATTTATCCCAGTGCTATCTTCAGTTGCCTTTGTGCTCTCGAGCAAATAATTTAACCTCAGTTTCCCCATCTACAGCATAACAACTTCCTTCCCAGAAGAGTGTGATAACTAGATAATGGCCAAGATCTTCAAAAGTGACTAGCAATTTCTGGATGCTCACCTTGGAGCACCTGAAAGGTATCTTATTTTCAGAAGGTGGCTGTTCAGCACTTCTTGAAAATCAAACACATTTAACATGCCTCAAGTTAGGCACACAAAATTTGGTATTTGAATAGCCACTTTGGAAAATATTACCCAAAATACATAAAGCACTTTGAATGTTAAGTATTATTATTCTAATATTTCCTTGTGCTCATAGAATCATAGACTATCAGGGTTGGAAGGGACCTCAGGAGGTCATCTAGTCCAACCCCCTGCTTAAAGCAGGACCAATCCCCAACTAAACCATCCCAGCCAGGCCTTTGTCAAGCCTGACCTTAAAAACTTCTGAGGAAGGAGATTCCACCACCTCCCTAGGTAACGCATTCCAGTGTTTCACCACCCTCTTAGTGAAAAAGCTTTTCCTAATATCCAACCTAAACCTCCCTCACTGCAACTTGAGACCATTACTCCTCGTTCTGTCATCTGCTACCACTGAGAACAGTCTAGAGCCATCCTCTTTGGAACCCCTGTTCAGGTAGTTGAAAGCAGCTATCAAATCCCCCCTCATTCTTCTCTTCCGCAGACTAAACATCCCCAGTTCCCTCAGCCTCTCCTCATAAGTCAAGTGTTCCAGTCCCCTAATCATTTTTGTTGCCTTCCGCTTGACGTTTTCCAATTTTTTCACATCCTTCTTGTAGTATCTCTCATGTTATATATGGTGAAAGACTTGCATGGTTTCTAAGCATATGAAAGAATAAAAGAATATGCCTTCTTTTCTTCTCAGTAATAAAAAATCCATTTCTTTCAACACCTGTCTTTCCTACATCTGGAGTAATTATATTGTCTTGAAAAATCCAATTGTGTACTCCTCCCACAACTATCAGGCAGCTATCATCATCCTGTGTGTTGAAAGTCAGAGAAAAATTTCTACAGGGACAAAGGACAATCCAAATTTGTGCCATACCATGAGCTTTCTTCTAATTTAAAATTAGAATGAAATTTCAAACTCTTTCACTTGCAGAGATCAATTTCATAATGCAAAAATTCATTTATCTTGTCGGGTCTATACCATGACAGATGCACAACCACAAAGGGGGATGCACTTCCATTGATTTCATGTATGTATTGTGACGCGGTCAGATGGCTATAGAAAAGTAGTGGGAAATAGATATATTAGCTCCAGGCGAAACAAATCCCTGGTACCAAGATAAGTGAAATGGCAGCAGCTCCAGGTCAATTAAGACACCTGGGGCCAATTAAGAACTTTCCAGAAGGCAGGGAGAAGCCTAGGTTGATTGGGACACCTGCAGCCAATCAGGGGCTGGCTGAAACTAGTTAAAAGCCTCCCAAGTCAGTCAGGTGGGCATGCATGTCAGGAGCTGTGGGAGGAAGTTGTGCTGTTGGAGAGACTGAGTAGTACACACCATATCAGGCACAAGAAAGGAGGCCCTGAGGTAAGGGTGAATTGGAGCTTGAGGAAGTGAGGGCTGCTGTTGGGGAAGTAGCCCAGGGAATTGTACATGTCATGTTTCTAAAAGGTCAGCTACCATAGCTGATGCTATTAGGGTCCCTGGGCTGGAGCCCGGAGTAGAGGGTGGGCCCGGGCTCCCCCCACCCCGCTTTGCCCCCTGATTAATCACCGAGACTGGGAGACAACAGAGACTGTGCAAGGAAGGATAACTTCCCCTCACCTCCCTCTCTGGCTTATGATGAAAATGGCTCAGTAGACTGTGACCCTTGTTTCTAGAGAGAGAAGGGTTACGTGGAGGGTAACAGTGAGCCTCTGAGGATAGCGAAATCCGCCAGGAAACGCAGGACCCACGGAGGCAAGGACAGAGCTTTGTCACAACTGGTGTGAGGAGTGGGATTTCGTTCACAGCGTGGTGGAAGAAAGCGGTTTTTTAAAAAGAAAAAGGTGCACTGGGGTTTTGGATTTTTTTTTTGTTTGGGTTTGTTTGTTTGCTTTGTACCACAATGGAGAAGGTGGTGGTCAGAGCTCTGGTACAAGCCATGGCAGCCCAGCAGGAGGCCACCCGTGTTCAGGCAATGGCACAACAGGAGTCTATGAGGCTACAGCAGGAAACCAATCAATTATTGATGAGCCAGGGGACCCAAGATCATGCCCTCTTGAGAGAGGCGGTGGACCAGCTGAAGATCCTCACCACCCAGGCCCAGGGATCCGACGGGACGCGAACCCTGAGGGCCACTGGTTGTCTGCCAAAGATGACGTCAGGAGATGATGTAGAGGCATATCTCCTCTCATTCGAAAGGACTGCTCAGCGTGAGCTGTGGCCCCAGGAACAGCGGGCCAGCATTCTTGCCCCTTTTTTGGGCGGAGAGGCCCAGAAGGCCTACTTTGACTTGCCTGCCACGGATGCCACTGACTAGACCCGTCTGAAGGCAGAGATCCTAGCACGATCAGGGGTAATGGCAGCGGTAAGGACCCAGAGGTTCCATGAGTGAAAATACCAGGAGAACAAAACCCCACGGTCCCAGCTATTTGACCTCATACACATCGCGCGGAAGCGGTTACAGCCTGAGGTGTGCAGGCTGGAGGAGATTTTGGAAACCCTGGTCATAGACCATTACATGCGGGGACTGCCGCCAGATCTCCGCAAATGGGTAGGCCAGAACGATCCACCCACGGACGACAAGATGATCACGCTGGCAGAAAGACAGATGACAGCCAGGGAACTGACCTGACTACCCAAGGAAGGCCCCTTTCGAAGCAAGCACCCAACCCCAACCCTGGAAGGTTGGGCAGCCAAACCCCCGGGGAGTCCTAGGTGGAAGAAGGGCGGGTGAGGGGGGGACCGGGGGGGGCTGAAAACCAGCAGGGACCCCAGAAGGAAGGGATTGGCCTGAGTGGGGGGAACCCCGGGACTAAACCCCTTAACCCCCAGGATAGGGGAGTGATTAAAAGCAATTATAGATGTTATGCGTGTGGGGAGTGGGGACACATAGCAGCACAGTGTCCCAGCACCAAGGAGCCTATGCAAAGTAACTTGGGGGATTGGGAGGTCCCATGCTCCCTTACCCACATCGCGGGGGTCGCATTAGCCCTGCATAATTACACCAGGCCCGTGAGGATAAATGGAACAGAGACTACAGCGCTTGTGGACTCTGGGAGTGCTATCACCCTCATATTGGGTAAGCTGGTAAAAAGTAGTCAGCTGCTACAAGCCAAACGCGTAGCAGTGATGTGAGTGCATGGGGCCGTGAGCCACTACCCCACCATCCCAGTGGAGATAGAGGTTCAGGGAAACCCCATTGAGTGACCGTGGGCGTAGTTCCTAAACTCCCATATCCTGTAGTCATTGCGAGGGACTATCCAAAGTTTGATAATTTACTCCCCCCGGAGAGGCTGGAGGGAGGTGGGGACCCTGAGGACAGCAACTCGTCACTGGGGGAATGTCAACCCCCCGATGTTCGCTGAGATTTCTCAGGATCTGTTCTCAGCCCCCCGGAAGACCCAGAAGACAAAAAAAAAAAAAAAAAGAGAGGAAGGCCGCGAAGGCCTTGGGAACCTGGATCCTGACACAGGGCCAGAAGACCTCCCCAGTAGGCAGATGGAGACGAGGAGCCAACAGAGAAACTTCCACCACAGAAGGTGAGCCAGAGGCTGCCCCCAGCCATGATGGCGACGAGCCGTTGGAAGAAGCAGAAGCCAGCCCCTGGGAGCTTGGGCAGGTTAGTCCTGGGAGAGAGACTTTTGGGTGGGACCAGGCAGAGGACCCCAGATATGATAACGCCAGGAAAGAGGTGGCAGAGATCCATCGGATACCCGTGGATGGGAAGGTCCGGAGTCCCAGACCTTACTTTATAGTGAAGAAAGATCTCCTGTACCATGTGGTGCAAATGCAGGAGCAAGAGAGACAACAACTTCTGGTGCCACGAAAACATCAAAAAGCCATATTGAGTCTCGCCCACAGTCACCTGTTTGGAGGACACCTAGGGGTAGAGAAAACCCAGGCACAGATCCTGCAGCGGTTCTTCTGGCCAGGAGTACATGAAGATGTCCGGCGATACTGCACCTCTTGTCCGGAGTGTCAGTTACATAGCCCTCGTCCACACTTGCAGGCTCCTTTGATACCTCTTCCAATAACAGAGGTTCCTTTTGAACGGATAGCCATGGATCTGGTAGGGCCCCTAGAGATGCCAGCTCGGGGCCACCAACATGTGCTTGTTGTACTGGTCTATGCAACTTGGTATTCGGAAGCTGTTCCCCTGCGCAACACAGCTTCCAAGACAATAACTAAGGAGCTAGTACAGATCTTTGCCTGGGTTGGGCTACCCAAGGAGATATTGACCAAGGGACACCTTTTGTGTCCAAGTTGATGAAAGATCTCTGTTCATTGCTCCATGTACAAGCCCTATGGACCTCTGTATACCACCCGCAAACAGATGGCCTTGTGGAAAGGTTCAATGGGACCCTCAAGGCCATGATTAGGAAAGTGGTGAGCCAGGATAGGAAAGATTGGGATACCCTATTGCCTTACCTCATGTTCGCCATCCGGGAAGTTCCGCAAGTCTCTACGGGTTTCTCTCCATTCGAACTACTATATGGGCGCCATCCTCGGGGCATATTGGATATAGCCAGAGAAGCCTGGGAAGAGGAGCCAAATCCCAGAAGTAACATAGTTGAGCATGTACTGCAGATGAGAGATCGGATAGCCCAAGTTACGCCCATTGTATGGGAACACTTGGAGAGAGCACAGGAGACCCAAAGAACCCATTATAACCACTAAGTGAAGCTTCGACGGTTCCAAGCAGGGGATGGGGTGATTGTACTGGTGCCCACAGCAGAAAGTAAACTGTTGGCCCAGTGGCAGGGACCCTACGAAGTAATCGAAGCCGTGGGAGAGGTGAACTATAAGGTGCCGCAGCCAGGCCGCCAGAAATCAGAGCAAATTTACCACATCAATCTTCTAAAACCTTGGCACGATCAAGAGGCATGCTTAGTCATGCAGGAGACCCTTCCCCAGGAGGATAACTTACACGAGCAAGTGAGGATATCATCCGACTTGACGCCGATCCAAAAGATCGAGGCAGCCGACATGATTAATTGCAACCGAGATGTGTTCTCTACAAAACCAGGGCGGACGACTGAGACCTATCACCACATCCGCACGACCCCCGGAGCCAAGGTAACATTGACACACTCCCGAATCCCAGCAGCCAAAAAAGAGAAGAAATCAAGGCCGAAGTAAAGAAAATGTTAGAATGAGGGGTTATTGAAGAATCTTACAGTCAGTGGTGCAGTCCAATTGTTCTAGTGCCTAAACTTGACAGTACCATGAGATTCTGTAATGACTTTCGCCGACTGAATGAAATATCCCAGTTTGACGCATACCCCATACCACGCATCGACGAACTGGGTGACCGACTGGGTAGTGCCCGATTCTTGACTACACTGGATCTGACAAAAGAAAATTCCTCTGACCAAAGAAGCTAAAGAAGACAGCATTCTCCACCCCGGATGGGCTATTCCAGGACACTGTCCTCCCTTTTAGGCTACATGGGGCCCCAGCCACATTCCAGTGCCTCACGGATAAGCTGCTGTGCCCCCATACTAGTTATGCAGCTGCATACCTAGATAATGTCATCATCCATATGCCAGACTGGGGAACCCACTTGGAGAAAGTTGAGGCAGTACTGCGCACCTTAAAGTGGGCTGGCCTCACTGCTAATCCCGCTAAATGCGCCATGGGGCTAGCAGAGGCTAGGTACCTGGGATATATTGTGGGAACGGGCATAGTGAAGCCCCAAACGAATAAGCTAGAGGCAATTCAAAACTGGCCCCGACCAACCCGAAAGAAGCAGGTCCATGCGTTCCTAGGCGTGGTAGGCTACTACCAACTTTTTATTCCCCACTTCGCCACTACGGCAAGTCCCCTAATGGACCTGGCGAAGGCCCGAGGTCCAGACGTGGTAAAGTGGACCAACGCAGCAGAGGGGGCATTCACAGACCTTCGGACGGCCCTCTGTAATGTCCCCATAGTCATAGCCCCGGATTTTAACAGGGAATTTATTTTACAAACAGACGCTTCCAAGGTGGGGTTGGGGGCAGTTCTGTCGCAAATGGTGGGAGAAGAGGAACACCCGATCCTCTCTACCTAAGCAGAAAGCTTCTCCCAAGAGAACAGAAATACGCAGTAGTTGAGAGAGAATGCCTTGCTGTCAAATGGGCTATGGAGACACTGCGTTATTACCTCTTAGGCCAGTGATTTACTCTTGTGACGGACTATGCACCCCTCCAGTGGATGCAGCAGAATAAGGAAAAGAATGCAAGGGTCACCAGGTGGTTCTTATCCCTCCGATTCCAGTTCTGCATATGGCACAGGGCTGAATGCCACCATGGCAACGCTGTCTGTCACGAGCATACTGCCTGGCGTCCCAAGTTGCCTAACTCTATGGTGTTGACCGGGGTGGGGGGGGGGGGGAGAAGAGGAGGAAGAGAATATATGTATTGTGACGCAGCCAGATGCCTATAGAAAAGTAGTGGAAGACAGATATATTAGCTCCAGGCGAAACAAATCCCTGGTACCAGGATAAGTGAAATGGCAGCAGCTCCAGGTCAATTAAGACACCGGGGCCAATTAAGAACTTTCCAGAAGGCAGGGAGAAGGTTAGGTTGATTGGGACACCTAAAGCCAATCAGGGGCTGGCTGAAACTAGTTAAAAGCCTCCCAGGTAGTCAGGTGGGTGTGCATGTCAGGAGCTGTGGGAGGAAGTTGTGCTGTTGGAGAGACTGAGTAGTACAAACCATATCAGGCACAAGGAAGGAGGCCCTGAGGTAAGGGTGAAGTGGAGCTTGAGGAAGGGTGGGCTGCTGTGGGGGAAGTAGCCCAGGGAACTGTACATGTCATGTTTCTAAAAGGTCAGCTACCATAGCTGATGCTATTAGGGTCCCTGGGCTGGAGCTCGGAGTAGAGGGTGGGCCCGGGCTCCCCCCGCCCCGCTTTGCCCCCTGATTAATCACTGAGACTGGGAGACAACAGAGACTGTGCAAGGAAGGATAACTTCCCCTCACCTCCCTCTCTGGCTTATGATGAAAATGGCTCAGTAGACTGAACCTTGTCTCTAGAGAGAGAAGGGTTACATGGAGGGTCACAGTGAGCCTCTGAGGATAGCGAAATCTGCCAGGAAACACGGGACCCATGGAGGCAAGGACAGAGCTTTGTCACAGTATTTACTTGTAATGTTGATTACACCAACTAAAGAACAATTCTGCCCTATTCACTTCTGAATGACATCCCAGACAAATCCTCTAAATGTGCAGCCCAGTGTTACTCAACAAGCTTATCACTATATGTCTCTATGGATCATTCAAACAGACACTTATGAATGGCTCACCAAAAACATTTTATAGTTCTCATTTCCAATATTTTGTCTTAATTTAGTAGATAATTTAGACTAATATGTTTAGTTTGGAAATAAGTAAAGCAGTTCCTGCTCTCCCCCAAAATCTATTCAGATTTTCCCTCATTCACAGAAAGGGAGAGCTGAAGATTTTACCCTGATTAAAATTCCTAAACACAGTCACAAGAAATGAAGAGCTTTCAGATTTAGGCCAAATTAGAGTGGCAACTGCACTTATGGTTATTGCTCAACAAATTTCAAAGGAAAATAATTTAGTTAGTAGTTCAAACTGCCTAGTTCTTCCTTTTAATATACTTTGATAAAGGATGCACTGTCACCTAACATTTAGGTCAGAGCCTATTCTGTTCTTTTATCAACATGCCACTTTTGTCTCAGTTTTTAATTCAGCATTTTCAACCATGATTATTTAAATATCAGTACAATGTGCTACTTTCAGACATGTCCATGAACAATTTCCTCCTGAAGGCTTGCTAAACCTTAACTTTTCTTGGCATTTTGTGACTACTCTTTTTTTCCAAGTCAATATTTAAATATCCTGAGAAATTAACAGTTCTGGGTAGAAAGCTTAAACTCAATGCTAATTAACCACCAGAATAAAGTTATACATGCATAAAAAGAGGGAGGAACATGCCTCAGACAATAATAAACTGAAGACTTATTTGCAAAAAACCCCCAAAATTAAATTCCAGCTCTATGATATGAAAGTTACTCAGCAATTGTCTATTACAGGGGCGACCAACCTGTGGCCCCGGAGCCACATGCGGCTCTTCAGAAGTTAATATGCGGCTCCTTGTATAGGCACCGACACCGGGGCTGGAGCTACAGGCGCCAACTTTCCAATGTGCTGGGGGGTGCTCACTGCTCAACCCCTGGCTCTGCCCCCACTCCACCCCTTCCCCTGAGCCTGCTATTCCCTCGCTCCTCCCCCCCCTCCTCCCAACCTCCCACATGCCACAAAACAGCTGATCGTAAGGTGCGGGGAGGCGCTGATTGGCAGGGCTGCTGGTGAGCGGGAGGCGCTGGGAGCAGGGGGGAGCTGATGCGGGGCTGCTGACGTATTACTGTGACTCTTTGGCAATGTACACTGGTAAACTCTGGCTCCTTCTCAGGCTCAGGTTGGCCATCCCTGGTCTATTATTGCATTGAAGTTCAGATGTTGCATAGACAAAAGGCAATACTAATTTTAGTCTTCAATATACAGTGCACTAATATCAGATGGAGCGCTGTTCTCTGAGGGTTAGACGCTACCTAATAAGAATTATAATTTTTAAAATATTTTAAGCTTCCTGGTAGTATAGGAACAAATATCTTTTCCCATTTTCTTCATAAAAAACAAAACATTTCAGAAGAGAAATATGTAACATGCTGAAGGTATACCCCCTCTCAATGTCCCTAAACCACTGGTTTTCTTACTTCATTTACAGGAAAATTCCCCCTAGCTGATCCTAAAGAAAAAACAAAAAATAATCCTGTTCAATTTTGGAGGCCAGATAAGTTTAGACTTTTTAAAAAAAACGATACTGTTGCTGTTATTCCTATTATTCATTCTCACTACAGTTTCGGTTTTTCCCTAAAATCCTTTCAATGGAAGAGAGGTAAGAAAAGAAGAATTTACATAAAACAATGTAGCCTAGTTGCAAATCTGTCACCTGTACTTTGCTAGCAGAAATGACCTTGTATTTCCAGAACTGCTTTGTCAGATCAACTCTTACCGCTCTTATCTGCTGGCTCTCAAGTCTTCATGCAAGCAACTAAAGGATTTTGTGTGCCTTTTCAAGGCATTGATATCAATGCCAGGTTCCTACAGAATTAGTTAAATGGTGTCAAAACTATACAGGACACAACAGCAGAGTTAAGAGAAACCAGACACAAATAATTCACTATTGACTGCTGCAAGTCAGGATTCTTTCAATTTAATTAAAATAACGAAGGAATTATTTCGTATTCTGCATCTTCCTCCCACCTCCACTGGAAAATGAAACAAGAATTTAAGTTGCAAGCATATTCGACTAAATGATAGGGGAAAAATAACACCACAAAAAACACCTGCCTGTAATTTCAAAGAAAAAAAATTAAATTGTAATCCAGACTGCAGTAACATTGAATTATTAAACTAATACATGTTTTGCATGATTTGGGTCATACCTTCACATTTTTGAAAGATATTCCCTTGGCCTTGTATTTAAAGATACTTAACGAATATATAACAGCCTAGTAAAACAAAGTTTTGTCTTAACATATTTGTTCTAAGTGTCAGTTAGGATTCATTGTGTCAATCCATATAAAAAAGAAAAGGGTTCATTGCTAGACCTGGACTTTAAATATACTTTTATCTTCATCCAAAAAACACTATCTAGGCTTTCTAACCGCAGGATAAATACCCTACCTGCACACTAGAACAAAACGGACTGACCAAGTATAGTAGGTATTTGTTTGTATATGCTAGAGTATACTATATGTATAGTTCTTTTTATCTTCCAGTGATTTTATAGAACAGTAAACTCCAGTGCCCTAGTTTGTCACCATATACTCACCTAGTTGGGTACATGGCGTTTTTCATACATCACACCTTCCATTCTGAGAACTAATATAATAGTCCAGGTACAGTAGTACAAAAGAAAGCATGCTATTTTAAAGGAAGATTATACTTTAGGACTGCCCACCTTAACAGTGATCCTTTAATTATTTTTCTGCTTTCTATTTTTTTTTTAGTGCAGTCTTAATTTTTACTTTCTAAGTGTATAATGGATTTTTTGTTCGAACCTCACATGATTAGGTGTAGGGACTTCAACTACTCTTTTTTCAGGGACCCTCAAGAATTTAGCTTCTATTTAAAGCCTGTCATCCAGGCAAAATAGGCCAGTGCATTGTGTCTCCACCTTCTCCTTCAAGTCCCACCTTAAAAATCATTCTTCCATGAAGCCTCTAATCCCTAGGACTCCTTTCAAAAAAGAAAAAAACAATGTTTCACCAAAGAGATCCTCAAAAACAAAAGAAAAAACTGATAAGCTTAACAAATTAACTTGGTTTTTATTATATTGCATCTCTCATCTACAAGTAATCTGTTTAGACTAAGCTCCTTGTGACAAACACATTGTCCTGTAACTTGACTATGAAGCGTCTAACATGTCTGATGCTGCCTATGTGTTTCTACATGATTGTACTCACCTAGGACACTGGAACCCTGATCCAGATTGAGGCCTTCTGGCACTACCCCATACGATTAATCACTAGAAATACGTTATAACAGTAACAGAAACCTATTAAAAACTGATCTGTGGTTCAAATATTTTGACTTATTAAGAGGGTGCTTTTCCCCCGCCCCAGGCTGGGTACTCTTAAATAATCTATTAAAGCTAAGTTTTAAAATTAAAACTTACTGGAAACTGCAGATGCAACAATAACAAGTCTCTCCAAGTTCTGGAAGTTAGTTGCAAATCTGATTTAAAATCATGTACTGGCACTACCTTAAATTATTCAAGCTCTACAAAACTGAAAACTAGCTCCTCCCTTGTAAGCAAATTTACATAGTAGAACAACCATTTACTGTAACTTATTTTACTGGTATTTTGTGCATCGGCCAGAATGTACAAGAAATTCTTCATTTTTATCAGAGTAACATTTTTGGTGAACACTTTAGCCAACAACATTATAATATAAACTTAGAGTGGACACCTAGTTGATAGGATTGGGTTAATGCAGGAGTCTTGCGCATAGAGCCACGCAATCTATGTAATGGTCACAGTCTACTAGTCACTGGTTTAAGTATCCATCATTTAAGTCACAAAAATCAAAACCAAAAAAGTTTGACACAATTAGAGATTGATGTTTAGAAGAGGCTCATGACTAGAGCAAAAGATGAGACAAGATACAAGTGGAAAAAAACAAACCCAAAGTATATAATTAAAATGCCAAACCCTATCCAGAATCTCCAATCTCAGTTTTGAAACTCTTCTTTAACAATAATCTCATCAAAAAATCACACTGTTCTGCAAGTCAATTTAAAATTTAGAGTTTTATGAAATGGGATACAAGTCATATATGAGGCAGGCAACTGATGTTTCTCTGTGGAGCAGACAGCTGGTTGAATATAGGACCATTGCTACATGCTTCTGGAACACACTGTACTGAAAAAAACCCTGGCCAGCAGTTAAAACAGACAATAAAAGAGAAATTAGAAGGAGAAAATACTCAGCAAGTTCAACTTTTGTAACATGATTAAAAGACAACATATTCATTGGGTGACAGAATGTGCCCATTCAAAGACACAGGGCGAGATTCTCTCCTGTGTGGAGATCCATGAGGGAAACTGTTCGCATTGGTTATAGCCCCCTGATTCTCATGATGCCTGTGTCCCAACACAAGTTAGAGGAGCTGAGAAGCTGCTCTAACTTACAACACTATAATCTGTGAGGGATCATATACCAGCTATGAATTGGTGAAGCTGAGCCAAGGGAATACTCAGCTAAGCAGGGGTGGCAAGATTCTTCCACTTTTGCATTGCTCAGGCAATGCAAAGAAGCCGCTTATGCCCAAATAAATTTGTTAGTCTCTAAAGTGCCACAAGGACTCCTCGTTGTTTTTGCTGATACAGACTAACACGGCTACCACTCTGAAACCTGAGCAATCAGACATTTTGTTGATGACTTCAGAAATTAAGAATCCTTAGTAATAATGTTTTAGTTCAAAATATAGCACTTACACTACAATACAGAAAAACAAGAACAATGTATAAAAAATAAAAGCAGTGAAATTACTTAGTGACAAAATGAAACTACTATGAAAGGCCTTTAGTGCCAAAACAGGCAATATGGCCAAATGCTAGTCAACTTGCTACGGTTGTACAAAAAAATGTGAATTACCTCATAACTCCTTCCACCCTACTCAAAAAGTCTAAATAGAGTCCAACACATAGATTCCCCCCCCCCCCTTCTATCTCCTACCAGCCAGTCAGGCTTTGCTCGTTGTATGTATGGTACTAGATGAAAGCCCATTTAATGATATATTAAGAAAACCTTTGCTAAGCAGCAACTAAAATTTAGAACCAAGTAATAATCCCTAAATTGAGATGCTAGATGAAGAAGTCTACTAAAATTAAATTAGATAACTAAACAGTACAGGTGGTAGGGGAAAAAAAATAATCTCCTCCCCATGTAGGGATATAGGAAATAAAGCGTAGACGTATATTACAGCACCCTTTTCAAGGAACGATGTCACGAAGGTTTAGGGGTTTTCCGTCTGCTAGGAGAAAAATATAAAACTCATAGTTTGGACTAGCCTGCTAGGAATGTCAATTACCAATATGAAAAGAGTCTTCAATCACCCTGCAACTCCCATTCTCAAAAGTATGGAATGTGTTACAATATCTAAGTCTGGCAGTACTAAAGGAAAATTATTAATTTTTAATTATATTTTAAAAAACACACAACACTGACTTATTCCTAAGGATTGCTCCATAAATTTTGTCCATTTTCTAGGTAAGCCCACTAGGGCAGGTACTGTCTTGATTCATGTCTTGCACAGTGTCAAATGCATTGTCAGTGCATGATAATATTCAGGTTTGCTGGACACAGGAAGAAGATACTTTGCCAACTGCAGCATGCTGGTACTCTTGGATTATTGCTTGCGAAAATTTAGAGTCCAGGTAGCTCTCAGCGTCTTCCCTGGATCTGCTCCTAGGTAGATTTTTTTTTTTTTTAATTCATTTGAATAGTGGAAGAATATAATAGCATGAGAAGCTCAAGAACTCCACAGAACAGCAGCTAGCAAAGAGATCCAGAGAGCTTCTCTCACTCGACAGGGCTTTTCAAAAGGACTTCTTGCAGGGCAGTTTAATGAAAGTATCACAAGTTTGCCATTCTTTTCAGCTACTCACATTGCAATGACTTATTAAAACAAACATGCATAAACACTGCCCAAATAGCATTATGGCCAAATCAGGCCACACACAGTTATAAATAGTTATAAATATTTATAAAACCAATAAACACTGATAAAACACCCCTGATTTAATAAAAATTAAATTGGTGTTTATCCAACAAACACCGGAAAAACAGCAGAAATAGTGACTTGTATCTAAGGCAGTGGTTTTCAATCTTTGTTCCACAGACTATGTCTAAGATTTCCGAAGGGGTCTGCCCCTCCATCTGAAATTTTTTAGTGGTCCATAAATGAAAAAAGGTTGAAAACAACTGATCTAAAGGTTTGTCTCTACATAGAGCAGCAATGTGGATTATGGGGGTGTGATTTCTACAACACACTGATGTGTTGTGCATTAATTTGTCCATGTAGAAACTGCTGGTAAGCACTGAAGGCTCCCTAGTAGGTTTGCCAGGTGTCCAATTTTTAACCAGAATGCCCGGTCAAAAAGGGATCCTGGTGACTCCGGTCAGCGCTAAAAATCCGGTCGGTGGTGCAGCTGGGCTAAGGTAGGCTTCCTGCCGACCCTGGCTCCAGAAGCGACTGGCATGTCCAGCTCCTAGGCGCAAGGGTGCCCACGGGGGCTCCACATGCTGCCCCCGCCCCAATCGCTGGTCTGCAGCTCCCACTGGCTGGGAACCGCAGCCCATGGGAATTGCAGGGGCGGCGTCTGCGGGCAGCATGCAGAGCCAGGGTAGGTAGGGAGCCTGCCTTAGGCCCGCAGACCAGGAGCCACCTGAGGTAAGCACCACCTGCATCCAGAGCCCACACTCCAAACCCCCTTCCACACCCCAACCCCTGCCCTAGTCCTGAGCTGCCCTCCTGCACCCAAACTCCCTCCCTGCACCCACACCCTTCCTGCATCCCTGCCCCATTCCAGAGCCCACACCTCCTCCCTCACCCCAACCCCAGCCCTGAACCCCCTCCTGCACGCCAAACCCCTCAGCCCCAG
This sequence comes from Natator depressus, assembly GCF_965152275.1. Taxonomy (NCBI): domain Eukaryota; kingdom Metazoa; phylum Chordata; order Testudines; family Cheloniidae; genus Natator; species Natator depressus. Next base: position 9,691,172 of record NC_134242.1, read on the forward strand.
CCTGGAGAGCCCTCCTGCACCCCAAACTCCTTGTCCCCAGAGCTTGCGCCGCACCGCCTCCCCCAGCCGGAGCTCTCACCCCCTCCCGCACCCCAACCCCCTGCTGCAGACTGGTGAAAGTGAGTGAGGGTGGGGGACAGCAAGCAAGCAGAGGGAGGGGGGATGCAGTGCGTGGGGCCTCGGAGAAGGGGCAGGGACGGCGTAAGGGTGTTCAGTTTTGTGTGATTAGAAAGTTGGCAACCCTACCTTGTACACTTCAGTATAGCGCTGTTTGAAACAGTACTACATTAAAGTGCATGAGAGAACATTAGAAAAAGAGATTACTCATTACACTATACACAAAGACAAAGCCCCCAAGCCCCCTAATTTTTGGACTTCTACATAAAACTCAAAATTGTGAAAAATAAACCTGAAAAACTAAATTAACGAACCCTGAAAAACAGAAAGCCTTGCTATAAATGGATTAACATTTCTACAACTTTATATTCAAAGCCACAGCTTCATGATACCTTGTTCATCCAGACTGGATCAGGCGAACTACAGTAGTACTTCGCTGTATAGAGACAAGCATAATATAATTATTGAATAAGACATCCCATGCCTTATAAATGCCTGATATGCACCAGTTAATCTCAGGCATACCACAAAGAAGAAATATCATGGAAAATAATATTCCTGGTTGCTTTTTTGGAAGGTTTTTGTTTTTTAAAACAGGGTTTTCTTTTCAAAACTAGACAGTTAACTCCAAATTGGCAACATGATGGCTATATCCTTGGCTATGTCCTATGGCAGGGGTGGGAAAACTTTTTGGCCCGAGGGACACATTTGGGTATGGAAATTGTATGGCAGGCCATAAATGCTCACTAAACTGGGGTTGGGGTGAAGAGGGGGGTGAGGGCTCTGGGTGGGGGTGCGGGTTCTGGGGTGGAGCCAGAAATGAGGAGTTCAGGATGCAGGAGGGAGCTCTGGGCTGGGGCTCCAGGCTCTGGGGTGGGACTGGGGATGGGGGTTTGGGGTGCGGAAAGGTGTTCTGGGTTGGGATCGAGGGGTTTGGAGGGCAGGAGAGGGATCAGCGCTGGGGCAAGAAGTTGGGGTGCAGGCTCCCGGAGGTGCTTACCTCAAGCAGCTCCCGGAAGTAGCATTGTATCCCCACTCTGGGTCCTGTGCGGAGGCGCAGCCAGGCGGCTCTATGCGCTGCCCCGTCCGCCGGCACCGCCCCTGCAGCTCCCATTGGCTGGGAACTGCGGCCAATGGGAGCTGCTGGGATGGCGCTTGGGGAGGGGGCAGCGTGCAAAGCCCTCTGGCTGCCCCTAAACATAGGAGCCAGAGAGGGGCCATGCCGCTGCTTCTGGTAGTGGCGCAGAGCATCTGCTGACTCTGCTTCCCGGCTGGCCCACAGGAGCGGGACAAGCCCCATACCCCGCTCCCCAGCGAGAGTTTGAGGGCCGGATTAAATCTATTGGTGGGCCAGATGTGGCCCGCAGGCCATCGTTTGCCCACTCCTGTCCTAGGGCATCCTCTCTCAACCACATTTTTAGTTCAAAATCATGATTAAGAACATCTTAGGGCAGATCTACAACGTAGCACTTCAGTGAAGATGCTACTGTGCAGACGGGAAAGCTTCTCCCCATCAGCATAGTTAATCTATTTCCGTGAGAGGCAGTAGCTATGTTGATAGGAGAAGCCCTCCTGTCGACTTAGCACTATCTACAGTGGGGGTAGGTCGGTATAACTGCATCACTCAGGCATGTGGATTTTTCACACCCCTGAGCAACACAGTTATACTGATGTACATTTACAATGTAGACCTGGTCTTGGAACATAATTAATATACAAAAAGAAAAGGAGTACTTGTGGCACCTTAGAGACTAACCAATTTATTTGAGCATAAGCTTTTGTGAGCTACAGCTCACTTCATCGGATGCATACTGTGGAAAGTCAATCCGATGAAGTGAGCTGTAGCTCACAAAAGCTTATGCTCAAATAAATTGGTTAGTCTCTAAGGTGCCACAAGTACTCCTTTTCTTTTTGCGAATACAGACTAACACGGCTGTTACTCCGAAACCAATTAATATACATTTATTAGGAATCTGACTCCGCATACTGCACCTATATGCTTGGGTAGATCTTCTATTCACTTTTGGGTAAAAGAGAAACAAGTATCCTAGATGACAAACTTATATTTATGCTTCACTTAGATGCAACAGAGTGGTCAATCACATATAAACCAAAGAATAGGCAATTCTAGAGCCTGCCAGAAAGGAAACAGTTGCAGGCTCATAGCATCTACTGAATAACCCAATGGGAAATACTCAAATTATTCACATACTCTTAAAAAAAATCTTTTAGCCAGTTACACCAAAATCAGAGTAATTTCTGACAGGCTACCTGTCTGATTTTTCACATCTAAATACTCAAAGATATGCAAGATTTGAACTACAACGCTTTGTTTAATATATTATAAATTATTACTAACTAAACTGCTTTCGAATTTGACACATTTCACTCCAGAACACTAGCATTTCAAATGAAGTATGTAGAACTTTAAAAATGTATTGTCTTAAAGTACCATCATTACTGTTTAAAAGCAAAGTGACACTTTTCATTCTGTGTTAATGCAGTGTTCTATTAACTGCTCTTTACCAACCTGGCTGTATTTTTCTGCAGAGTTGGTTGCACCTATGAAATTAAGCAATCCTCAACAAATCCACCCACCGACTCTCTGTGTGTAATCAAAAGATTAGATATAGTGAGGGCACCAGCATCTTTGCTGCTGCTTCCAAGATAGAAAAGCACATTCCACGCTCCATACCCCATTCCTATCACTATTGATTGTGCTGGTCCCACATCCACCTCCTCTCCCACACATCCAATATATACATTAACTGGCAGCTAGTAGCGTAACCTAGTTAGAAACCTACTTCACAACTTGTTGCATGTTGGCATTATGTAAATGAAAACAACTGAAGATGCTGCATTTTTTAAAGTTTTACTAATTAGGCTAACAACGCAGAGAGTTATTAATGTAATATGCAGAAATTTAGCACAGTACCTAACAGAACAGAACTTAGTGATTGGTATTACAGATTCACGTGTGTACACTGAACACTGACCTCTAGTCTTACCAACATTATCTTGCTCTGTGTTCATCAATAATATTATCTCTAAGAACACAGTTATCTTATAGGACTAGTTAATTGGAAAACATATTTAAAACAATGTATAAATATTAATGCAGATATAGGTACAGTTTTGCAATTCTGTAAAGTGTTTATAGGCTTGTGAGAAATACTGTATAGCAATATACTAACATTATCTTGAAGGAAAACTATATTTTAAAACAATAGTTTTAGATTACATCTCGACAACAAAAGTATTTTCAAATTGGATTGTTCTCTCCTTTTCTGCAAAATAGTTCTGCAAATTATTCTGTTTATACCCCCTCATGCTTGTTGTTCATGTGCATTAGAAAGGTAACATACATGTTCATACACCATAATGAAAAACTATATATATACATACACACACCTTGAAAGACCAGAGGGACAGAGTAGAACAATTACTCTCTTCATGGTGATGAATGCTAATAAGTTTATTATACATTGTACTGTGTTCATTTTTTAAAGTTGCTGCTTCTCCTGCTTCTTTTATATGCTTCCCTTTTTTTTTTTTTTAAACACACACTACATTTTCAGTCTCTTCAAATCCAGTCCTCCTGAGAAGCTACTGCTAATTTCTATTTATGGCCTTCCCAGTCATGAGGGCTCCACAGCCCTCCCAACACAAGAGAGATCTAGGCCAATGACTTAGCTGTACAAAACTAGAGGTTTGCATAGACCTTCACAGACAAAAATGAGGCAAAGTCACCACTCTGAGGAATTTACTATCTAATTCTTCAGCTAAGAATCAGGTTCTATCAGTAACCCATTTCCCCTACCATCCTTCCTACATCTCAGGGCACACCAGTCTTCCTGCTGTTTTCCTTGTGCACACAGGTGTTCAGGTACTACGGTGATCCTATTTCTGCATATTTCACCAGTAACAATAGGCAGTACTGGACTGTCAGTAAAACAAAAACTGTTAACTTTATATTCACATAAAATCTAGACAGATGCAGCCTTAGCAGGATATCTGCCCTGCCCACTGATACCCATTCCCACACTGCTTCCCTGCTATTTTCCATACTCTTCTTTCATATTTATTTCAGTACTCCCACTCACTGAAATAAGGCTCACTCAGACACTCAAGGTTCCAAACTTCCCATCTACAGGCATAGTTTGTTTCAAGACCCATTGCCACACCCAACACATGTGCAGCAGATAGCCAAAACAAAGTATATTTCCTCCTACCCACATCAAATTAGATTCTGCCTCTACCTCCCCACAATAACCCCAGTTCTCCTTGAACCTCTATGCCATCCATGGCACAATCAAAACTATTTCTCTTGCAGCTCACCTGTTTCCCTAATACCTTCTCACTATTTCACCCCAGCTATTCAGCACTACTATGTTCTCTTCTAATACATCTGTTTGCTGAACCTTTATTAACATTAAAAAGTTACATCAATATGTATGTACGGGCACCAGTGAGGGAGCGAGCTGTGAGAGAACGCAGACTGGCAGCTCGCATATACTGAATTTCAATGTAAGGAGTTGTTGTGAAACCTCATGCGGAGGTTAAAAACAAAAGAAAAAAACATGACTCATCCTTCCCATCATTCAGGTTTGCTTTCTTAGCACCCTTTTTCAACCCAATCCTTTCCCCCTTGCATCATGATTCCTCTTTTCCTGATTTCCTCCACTGTTAAAGCAACTTTGACCAGCCACCCCTTCTTTTCTTCAGAACATTCTTTAAAACATAACTGTTTAGCTGAATTTTGTGGTATAGATGTTTGTACTTTTTAGAATAAAGTTTTACAGTGACATAGTAACATTGACAAAAACTACAAATAAAATGAATCTTATGGGCCATTTATTATTTTTATAGAAATGAGAGATCACAGCTTCATCTTCAGATAATCTGAAAAAATACCTTTAATTCACCTGATTTTTTTTTAGTTTACAGTATTTTAAATATTAAGGACCTTCTTAAGAAAATTGCCATTGTCAACTTGCAACGTGAAGTTCGATACCTGCAGTGGCTGAGCTGTGGGCTCAGACAACCCAATGTCTAACTTTAAAAATAAACAGCAGGTTAAGTAATTAAAAATCTAGGATAGCGCTACAATTTTTGCATATAAAGTCACTTTTTAGCCACACTTTAAGCAGTTACCTTAAATCTACTGGATCTTGAGCATGCAGACTATGACACAATTTACCTTTCTACTCCAAGACTAAAAATCTTTAAAGAACTGCTCAGTATTACAGTGCACTTGAACAAAGAAAACCATATCTTATATATTAATATCCAGAACTGATTATACTATTTCAAGGTACACTTACTGTGAATACTCTCCTAAAAAACCAACCTTCCACACAAACTTCCTCGTGGCTGGATTTTACTAAAACTAGACAAGCCATTTACAACGCACACTTTACTTCTCTACAAAAGAAAAAGGACACTAAACTTTCTAAACTACTACAGGCTACAAGGGGCCACAACAATGGTTCCCTAAACCCACCCAGCAATATTGTTAACCTATCCAACTATACTCTCAGCCCAGCAGAAGCAGCTGTCCTATCTCGGGGTCTCTCCTTCTGCCCCTCCACCCCCTCGAACATGATACAGTTCTGTGGTGACCTAGAATCCTATTTTCGACGTCTCCGACTCAAGGAATATTTCCAAAATACCTCTGAACAACATAATGATCCACAGAGGCCTGCCTACCAACATTACAAAAAGAAGGATTCTAGGTGGACTCCTCCTGAAGGTCGAAACAGCAGACTGGACTTCTACATAGAGTGCTTCCGCCGACGTGCACGGGCTGAAATTGTGGAAAAGCAGCATCACTTGCCCCATAACCTCAGCCGTGCAGAACACAATGCCATCCACAGCCTCAGAAACAACTCTGACATCATAATCAAAAAGGCTGACAAAGGAGGTGCTGTTGTCATCATGAATAGGTCGGAATATGAACAAGAGGCTGCTCGGCAGCTCTCCGAAACCACTTTCTACAAGCCATTACCCTCTGATCCCACTGAGAGTTACCAAAAGCATCTACAGCATTTGCTCAAGAAACTTCCTGAAAAAGCACAAGATCAAATCCGCACAGACACACCCCTGGAACCCCGACCTGGGATATTCTATCTACTACCCAAGATCCATAAACCTGGAAATCCTGGGCGCCCCATCATCTCAGGCATTGGCACCCTGACAGCAGGATTGTCCGGCTATGTAGACTCACTCCTCAGGCCCTACGCTACCAGCACTCCCAGCTACCTTCGAGACACCACTGACTTCCTGAGGAAACTACAATCCATTGGTGATCTTCCTGATAACACCATCCTGGCCACTATGGATGTAGAAGCCCTCTACACCAACATTCCACACAAAGATGGACTACAAGCCATCAAGAACACTATCCCCGATAATGTCACGGCTAACCTGGTGGCTGAACTTTGTGACTTTGTCCTTACCCATAACTATTTTACATTTGGGGACAATGTATACCTTCAGATCAGCAGCACTGCTATGGGTACCCGCATGGCCCCACAGTGTGCCAACATTTTTATGGCTGATTTAGAACAACGCTTCCTCAGCTCTCGTCCCCTAACGCCCCTACTTTACTTGCGCTATATTGATGACATCTTCATCATCTGGACCCATGGAAAAGAAGCCCTTGAGGAATTCCACCATGATTTCAACAATTTCCATCCCACCATCAACCTCAGCCTGGTCCAGTCCACACAAGAGATCCACTTCCTGGACACTACAGTGCTAATAAACGATGGTCACATAAACACCACCCTATACCGGAAACCTACTGACCGCTATTCCTACCTACATGCCTCCAGCTTTCACCCTGACCACACCACACGATCCATTGTCTACAGCCAAGCTCTGCGATACAACCGCATTTGCTCCAACCCCTCAGACAGAGACAAACACCTACAAGATCTCTATCAAGCATTCTTACAACTACAATACCCACCTGCGGAAGTGAAGAAACAGATTGATAGAGCCAGAAGAATTCCCAGAAGTCACCTACTACAGGACAGGCCTAACAAAGAAAATAACAGAACGCCACTAGCCGTCACCTTCAGCCCCCAACTAAAACCCCTCCAACGCATTATTAAGGATCTACAACCTATCCTGAAGGATGACCCAACACTCTCACAAATCTTGGGAGACAGGCCAGTCCTTGCCTACAGACAGCCCCCCAACCTGAAGCGAATACTCACCAACAACCACATACCACACAACAGAACCACTAACCCAGGAACCTATCCTTGCAACAAAGCCCGTTGCCAACTGTGCCCACATATCTATTCAGGGAACACCATCACAGGGCCTAACAACATCAGCCACACTATCAGAGGCTCGTTCACCTGCACATCCACCAATGTGATATATGCCATCATGTGCCAGCAATGCCCCTCTGCCATGTACATTGGTCAAACTGGACAGTCTCTACGTAAAAGAATAAATGGACACAAATCAGATGTTAAGAATTATAACATTCATAAACCAGTGGGAGAACACTTCAATCTCTCTGGTCACGCAATCACAGACATGAGGGTCGCTATCTTAAAGCAAAAAAACTTCAAATCCAGACTCCAGCGAGAAACTGCTGAATTGGAATTCATTTGCAAATTGGATACTATTAATTTGGGCTTGAATAGAGACTGGGAGTGGCTAAGTCATTATGCAAGGTAGCCTATCTCCCCTTGTTTTTTTCCTACAAAACCCCCCCCAAGACGTTCTGGTTAAACTTGGATTATTGCTGTGCACATTGTAAGATGAGCTATTGCCAGCAGGAGAGTGAGTTTGTGTGTGTAGTTTTTGGAGGGGGGTGTGTGTGGGGGGGTGGTGGTGGTGGTGAGAAAACCTGGATTAGTGCTGGAAATGACCCACCTTGATTATCATGCGCATTATAAAGAGAGGTTTCAAAGAGGGATGGGCTATTACCAGCAGGAGAGTGAGTTTGTATGTGGGGGGGGGGGGGGGGGGAAGGGTGAGAAAACCTGGATTTGTGCTGGAAATGGCCCTACTTGAAGATCACTTTACCAGCAGGAGAGTGGGGTGGGAGGAAGTTTTGTTTCATGGTCTCTGTGTGTATATAATGTCTTCTGCAGTTTCCACGATATGCTATGCATCCGATGAAGTGAGCTGTAGCTCACGAAAGCTCATGCTCAAATAAACTGGTTAGTCTCTAAGGTGCCACAAGTACTCCTTTTCTTTTTTCTTTTTGTGAAAGACTAGACATTTTAAAAAAAACCCAACCTATTTACAGGCAGGCTCTACAGTAATCCCATCTTCACAGTAAACATGAAAGACAACTGCACTACATCGAAGTCTTCATTCTTGATGAGACAAAGAGACTAGCAAACCTTTTGTGTGTGGATGCAATAAAACAAAAAAGTGCGTATAGCCAGAACTGAGATAAAACAATTAATTTCCAGGGACATAAAACTTCAGCATCACACCAAAGCAATAAAAACAGTCAAAACTGGCAATCATAGTGTCACTGGCTGCTCTATGCTTCAAATAATTAAATCAGAAATAATCTAAAATATAGGTCTCTTCATGACTATCAACTAGTTCAAAAAAAGCAAATGATGTCCACAAACAAGACAGTCTTGGCGTTGTTTTTCTTTACATCATAAAAAAGCGACAGCTTGCAATTAAACAAACTAGAATAAATAATAAGAGAAGCTCTAGCCACACTAACATGTTGTATAAAGCATGCCATCCATAAGATAAGTGCAATGAAATAAATAAGTGTTTAAAAATAATAGAAGCATCTATCCACAGGACACTCGAAAAACATTTCTTTAATTGGGAGTGTGCATTTCACTTTGCATTATGAATTGGAAGGCATTCAAGGGCTGCTGACATTTTATTGACAAATGATTTAAAGGGAGACAGCAAACATCAAATTTATGTTTATTTCTGAACTGGCAGAGAATGTGTGCGTTACTGTACAGTTGCCTTGTGTTCCTATCAGAGTACTGTGCAACAGGCATACCAACTCTTGCTCATTTGAAGGAGTCTCTCTACACTAGTCTGTCATAAGGCAGTTTTTAATCAAGAGTGTCTGACTTAAAATGGAAGATTTTGTTTTATGTTAGGTTACCAATCAGGTTTAAAATCTTATTCATTCAGTTATCTCAGCTTCTAAGAGCCCATGTATTGAGAACTGGGACAGGCAAGGATTCAAAAGAGAAGACTCAAAAGGTTTTGTGCTAGGAAAGGAGAGTCCCAGAATTTGTCCAGCCACTGAAAATGACATTTTTCAGAGCAGCAGCCGTGTTAGTCCGTATTCGTACTTTGCATCCAGTGAAGTATTCACTTTGCATCCAGTGAAGTGAGCTGTAGCTCACGAAAGCTTATGCTCAAATAAATTTGTTAGTCTCTACGGTGCCACAAGTCCTCCTTTTCTTTTTTTGAAAATGAACATTGTCATTCTTCTCTAAAGAGTGTGAACATCCCCGCTCCCCTCCCCCCCCCCCCCAAAAAAAGATAACAGCTGCAGGAACATATCTTATTCAAGACAAAACAAAAATCCACCCCGATTTCAGCCGCCCTGCCACATTTCACGCCTCTGAGCCCTATTTTATACACATCCCGCATTCAGGAGGAAAGACTCGCTCGTTTCCTTAACCACCGTCAAACTGCACCACGCCTGCCATGGTGGGAGGGGGAGCCCGCCTCTGACTTCCTTCGCTGTAAGACAGGCTGAGGAGCGAGAGTCCCGGACTACTTCAGCCCTGCCTCAAGTCACCCTCACTCGCCGCGGGAGACGCCTGGATTGAGCGCGGCCCCGCTTGGGGCGGAAGGGCTCGGGCCGGGCGCGCTTCAGACGGAACTCGGGATTGCGGGACCCGAGGTGAGGCTCCCCGCGGGCCAGCCGCCCTGGAGGCCCGGCGGGGGTCCAGGCACACGGGGCAAGTGGGGGGGGGGGGCTGGTGGAGGGGCGAGGCGGGAAAGTTCCGCCCTCAGGGGCGGCTCTGAGGTGAGGGCAAAAGGCGGCCGCCCCCGCCGCCTACCAGTGGGCGGGGCGGCCCCCCTCGCCCTACGGCCGCTCCCCTCCGCCGCCCCGGGCGAGGCCTAGCGCTGCTCGGCCCCTCTCGCTCCGGCCGGCCCAGAACCTACCAGCTGCTGGCGGATCCACCGTAACATCCCCCCGGCCTGGCAGGTCCCGGAGTGGGGTCTCCCCTCGAAAGTGCCGCTCGGTCCCGCCGCCTCAGTGCAGCCGCCCGCCGCTGCTCCGCCTCCCCATGGCGCAGAGACGCGGCGCCTCCTTAGGCGCGGCGCAGCCCGCCCAGCACCCGGAGCCGGCGGGGCCGCGGCCACCCGACAGCCGCCATCAAAGAGCCGCTGTGGTCACCGCGGCAGGTTCTCCCGGCGGTCCGCCCCGCCTCCAGGAAATGACGAGGGAGCAGCAACACAGAGCGAGGGGCGGGGCCTGAAGAAAGGCGGGGGCGGGGGCGGGGAAGTTGGTCCAGAAGAAGGTGGCGGGAGCTGAAGCTGAGGAGGGGGAGGGAAAAGCTGGAGTGGGGGATGCTGGGGGAGGAACAGGGGTTGCTGAGGAACATGTTCAAACCAGTACTTTTGTGCTGCCCCTCACGCTCCCTTTCAACGTCTTGAAAAATCAACTCCTCTTGCTTCAAAACCCCCTTTGGGGTGATGCCTACAAAACCCTCAACAAGAAGTAAGCAGGTGCTGTGCTGAGGCCACTGCTTATCATGCTGACCGAAACTGTCTCATTGTTTCCATGACAGGTTTCAGAGTAACAGCCGTGTTAGTCTGTATTCGTAAAAAGAAAAAAGAAAAGGAGTACTTGTGGCACCTTAGAGACTAACCAGTTTATTTGAGCATGAGCTTTCGTGAGCTACAGCTCACTTCATCAGATGCACGCTCACAAACAAATTGTTTCCATGTACTCCCCCCCGCCCATGCATCCAGCTGTTGTCCGCTCTCTCAAACTTAATTGTATAGTCTGGGGCAGGGACTGTGTTTTTGTGCTATGTTTGTACAGGGCCTACACAATGGGGTCCGTGTCCACTACTAGGGCTCTTAAACACTACAATACCATAAGTAATAAAGCTGGGAAGGAGCTGGCCAAAAGCAGAGGAAGCAGTTAGGCAAAGTATAGCAACCTACAGGGAGCAAACCATGGGGAAGAGGGAAAGAAGCAGGGGACCAGAAGTTAAATGGAGAAAAGAGAAAGTTACATCTATACAATGTGCTGCGGCAAAATAAAACATTCGGCTTTGCTGGAGTAGAAATGCCAGCTTGTGTGTTTGATTTTTTTTTTTTTATTAAATGTGTGTGTTTTGCAGAATTCTGGGAATTATTCAAACTAAAATAGCAATGTTTAAAAGGTTTCAGAGTAGCAGCCGTGTTAGTCTGTATTCGCAAAAAGAAAAGGAGTACTTGTGGCACCTTAGAGACTGACAGATTTATTTGAGCATAAGCTTTCATGAGCTACAGCTTACTTCATCGGATGTTTAAAGGCAAATTGAAAGTCTTTAGGCCTGCGTCTCCTTTTTGTTGTACTACATGGTATAAAGTATTGTAATGCAGTGGAGAGTTTGACTGGTTCGTCATCTTAATCTGTACTGAAACATTTATAGAAGCCTGTTTAAAAAAAAATTACTGTTTGATTAAAAGTGGATATTAACACATTTTCATAAAATGTAATGTTCTCCATGAAATCTCTATTTTGTTCTATTAAAAATAGAACTTCTAATTGTGAAAATTAAATACAGTATTCAGCCCCGAGCCTCCAAACACTTACATGTTTAACCATACGCACATACGTATTTGTAGGATGAGGGACTTGCTCCAACGCTCTTTACTGCAAACAGTTAAAAGAGAATTATTTTAAGTAGTAAAAGCCTGGGCTTTTGGGACCTGATCCAGCTCCCGTTAAAGTCAAGGAGAGCTTTGTCATTGATTAAAATAGAAAAAGGTTCTCTGTGAAGGAAGATCTGAGTTCTATCCCTGCTGCTACCCTGAAGTTCCAAATTACTATAATAGAAATGTAGGGATGGAAGGGACCTTGAGAGATCATCTAGTCCAGTTGTGCTGAGGCAGGAGTAATGTAGTCCTGCCTACCACTTTAGTCCAACACAATAATGTGCAGTATTGCATGATGACTGTATTTGTCACAGATCTTTTGTGTAGGTTTCAGCGTTTGATTAGAGATTTAGGCAGAATACAACTTATTTTGGACATTTAGTGTGGCAGATGGATGGTTTGAGTAGTGAGATCTCTCCTCTCCCATGCAGTTTTAAGGGTATGAATTTATAATTAGAAAAATATTTATCCTTAATTTTTATTAGAGGCACCTCAAACTTTGTAAAGTTCTATATTAAATGCTAGGTATTATTGAAAAGATTCAAATACAGCTAAGTTGAATTTCAAACAGTATTACAAACTAAATTAATGTTAAATCAATCCACTTCTGAACTACCAAAGTGATTTCACAGCTGTGGAACATTGCCCAGATAGCAGTCGTATTGGAAAGCTTCCAGCCAAAAGCTTAACTGATCTGATCAGCATTCTTGTGCTGGTGTCTTTCAGGGAAGAAGTAAAAACAAGGTCCTGACCACTAGTTATTAAAGATCATAGTGTTTTTCTGAAGAATGAGAGCGTTTAGTTGTACCCTTAGCAAATTCAAATAAGAGTAGCAACATTCTGAAAGCCTACATTTCAACCTGCAGTTTCGGTTAGATGAAGATATTCTTCACGTCCTATTAGGTTACTCTAGCGGTGCACTGCATCAAAAATAACTTGAAAGCACCTGACAAACTAATTGATTCCAACATCACTTATATATATTTTGCTTAAAAATGGAGTAAAAGTTAGTGGAAGAAAGTGCATTAGAGGAATTAAGTTATTAATTACCATAACAGGCTCTGAACACTCTACCTTTTACAATATTAAGCAAACACTTGATCCATCATAATAATTTTACCCTTGAGAAAAATAAAACTTTGTACTTCTGGAGTGTCCCTTCTCAGTTGTTCAAAAGCAATGTGTGTTGTTCAAAATCTTAATGAATTAAGCTTCACAATACACTTGTGTGGCTCACATTTTACCAAAGAGGAAAACTGAAGTAAAACAAGATCTGCAGCAGAATTTTCAAAAGCGGAGCCTGAGATTTCAGGTCATAATTTTGGGGGTTTCTCAACTTAGACACTAAAGGCCTGACTTGCAGAAGGCAGTGAGTCTTCAGCACTTCTGATAATGAAGCCTCAGCTGTCTGGATGTGGGCACCCAAAAACTGAGGCTACGTCTACACAACCGCTGGATCAATGCTCCAGCAACTGATGCACCAGGGGTCGATTTGGCGGGTCTAGGACCCGCCAAATCGACCGCAGATTGCTTTCTGCTCAACCCCCATACTCCACCCCGAGCGAGAAGAATAAGGTAAGTCAAAGGGAGAGTGTCTCCCATCAACCCAGTGCAGTGTAGACACTGCAGTAAGTCTACCTAAGCTATGTCGACTCCAGCTACATTATTCATGTAGCTGAAACTGCATAACTTAGGTCGACTTACCAGGGTAGTGTACATATAGCCTGAGAACAAAAGTGGCCTCTGATTTTGAAACATTTTGATCTGAAGACTTGCTCAACTTTGCACAGTAAATCTGTGTTGAAGCAAGAAATAGAACAAAGGTCCCACCCACCTTGACTTCAACATGAGTAACTATCCTGCAGGGAAAGAATAAGATCCCAGATACTCTGAACCTCAGTCATATGCTTTAGCCACTTGACTAGGCTTCCCAATCCATGGGGAAGATGCTTTCAATTGTTTACTTAGCAACAGAGGACTTCACTGTCCGCTGATATTAACAAAAATGTATAATGATAAAAGGACACTTTCAAAAATTAAATATAAGAAGTTAGAGTTCAGATACACAATCCTGCAAACCTTTATGCACATTAGCAGTCCCAGTGAAGTCAATGGTACTACTCATGTATAAAATTAAGCATGCATAAAAACTTGCAGGACCCAGCCCTGAGTGATGCGGGCCCCGGTATCAGGGGCAGTAAAGATTCCTTAGGATCCAATGTTTTCCCACTGGAAAATGCTTGTTTTTTCCATTTTAAAATTAATAACTTTGTAATTCTTGAAAATGTTAATCTGCAAAATTTATATTGGCAACTAAGATGCCAATTGAAAAAAAAAACCTATGTACTAAATATATAGAACACTAGTGATTTCATTTCCAGATCCAAAGGTCAAACTGTCTAGAGTGGCTCATGACCATGAGTGACAACCTCAGGGCAGACTGTTAATAAACAGGCCACAAACCCCAATCTGGCTGTGTGTTCTATACTTAGATTTCACCAATCAAGTATCAAGCGTGAGCTCCTCAAGCATTACAACAGCCTTAATATGGAGTCACAGACAGTCCCCTTGGGTACTCTGGTCTATCTTGCCACCTAGGCAAGCTTGCTTCCATGACAGATGGCTCCTTCCACCAAAAATCACAACAATATTCAGGTTACGGCCAGTCCCAAAGGACCAGTTACCTACCCTAGGTCAATTGTACCCCAGATCTCAAACTAAAGATGCTTGTAGCCAATCCTATAATACTCAGAAAAAAATTAGTGTTATGTACAAAGTAAAAGCAGGTAAACATATGCAAATGAGTTTACAGTCTTCGGTTCCAAAAAGGGGGTAATAGTTGCTATATATGCAAGTTCTATATGTCCTTCAGGGCTAACCCAATCTAAGCAGCTTGGGGATCCCTTGTTTATGCTTAGAAGTATTGCCCTCTCCAAATTCCAAGCAGCATAGCAATACAGGTCCTTCGTCTCAAGTATTTATATCAGGAGTGGGCAAACTACGGCTCCTCCTCTGCCCCAATCCCTTGCCCTGAGCCCTTTCCTGCACACCGCACCCCCTCCCACACCCTGCACTCCCTCCCGCACCCCAACCACGTGCCCTGGCCCTGCATACAATTTCCCCACCCAGATGTGGTCCTCGGTCCAAAAAGTTTGACCACCCCTGATTTATATTCTGTTCCCACAGAGTTCAAGTTTATGGGATGAGTTCACGTGCATGTCCCTTCTTCATGGGTGTGTGCGAGAGCAATAAACAAAGTCTTTGTCCTTCGATGTTTTGCAATGGCTCATGTGGTTTCAGTGGGTGTTCTTGTGTGCAGGACCAGCCCTTTACATTCATGCTTCTTTCCTGTTTGGTGAGTTACACAATTACAGAGATTTACAGTGCAATCAATATAACTTTATATCATGGGTTACAGAGGTTATGAGATCAATATTGCACCATCCTGGAATCAGTTCATCAAGTCTAAAGACAGTCTTATCAACTTAACATTTGTTTTAACAATGCTAACACATAGCAGGAAACCAGTCTGCCTCACCTATGTATTTGTCAGTGTTCAGTGAGGCCTAGGGTCCTTGGAATGAGCTGGCACCTAGTCTGCCAGCATCACAGCATAGTCAAAAAGTCTGCATCAGAGATACAGGGTTACTTTAACACATCCTTATTCTGCAGGCATTCAATTACCTGGCTGGAGCACCAATTATATAGATAATCAGTGGCTGATTTCCAGTCACAAGGCCGTGAATCTAAATACACATGCAGACCGTTGCCTAGGGCAATCAATCTTCAGGAAAAAGTACAAAGAGACTCTTATCAAATGAATAGAGCTTTTAAAAAAGAAAATATTCTGTCAAGCTTGTTGTTGCTTTTTTGCTGCTTGCAAGAAATAAGATCTGATGAACAAAAGTAATATATGTTTTAAATAGCAACATTTACAAGATTATATAAATGCAACAGAGTTTATCTTTTCATTTCTTTTTGCTACATCTGCTCTTGTATATTGGAAGCTGGATCCTTTGCTTTACCCCACCCCCTATTACTGCTTTTTAGACTTGAAAAATCTGTTTTACAGTGTAAAGCTTCAACTGCTATCCCGACACAACATATATATACTTTTATCTTCTCAATTTGATTTAATAACAAGGCAAATTGAGGAGATTAATTTATTACTAGCAAACAAAAGGAGAGTCACAGATCTTTGGGATTAACAGAACTCTCACCCAGCCTGGTAACAGTTCAATAAAACCTTATTAAAATTAAAATGCTGTGGGCCTCAGACTGTCAGTTGTGATCACTAACGGCCCTAATCCTAGAAGTTGTTCCCTTCAGGCATGTGTGAAGGAGTTCATCTGTACAGAGCTCATGGCAGAACTGGGGTACTATTGGTCACACAGTAGGAAATTTGTAACAGATAAGTAACAGCCACTTTCAATTAATATTTGTGGCCATGGGATGGGGGTTCTATATTCTAGTTAATCCCAGCTACCAGAATGGCCCCTAAGGGTCATAGGCAGCTGAGTGCACATCAGAGCACCTTCTGGCTTTGTCCTAAGGCTGTTCCTATGTCAGCTGAAGAACCTCAGAATAGAGGCAGTGGAAAGATAGGTTAGAGCACTCTTCTCCCTGCACTTCTACATTAGGCATAGTTCTGCCAGAACAGAGAATCAAGCTCTAGCTCTAGAAACATTTTTCCATCTCTAATAATTTTGGGCCCAGTTCTGTAAGGTGCTGAGCCTCTCAACACTCATTGATTTGTGGAACTGAGGGCACCCAGCACCTTGCAAGATAGGACTCTGTAAATGGTTATATTAATATTTGGCAATTAATTGCCATCTATGCTACTTAATATTGTTTTGCAATTATACACTGTACATACAGGCATCTAACTTATATGCAGAACAGGAAAGGCATTGACTAAATGGAGAGAAGTGAGCAGACTGATCTGTGATAGGAAAATGTCTTTCAAATTGAAAAGTAAGATCTACAAGATGATAGTTACAAAAGTGCATGCCTATAGCTCTGATTGCTGGTTACTGAGGAAGACACAGGAGCAGATCTTGAATACAGCAGAAAGGAAAAAGTTAAAAATGGATGTTTTGGAAGAATGGACCATGTTTGGAACAAATGAATTAGAGTAAGTGTGAAGACGGTATCAATTATAGAAAAGATCAGGGAATCCAGGCTTAGATGTTTGGGCATGTGAAAAGAAGTTTGAAAGAGTATTTAGGAAACAGGGTGTTCAACTGAGAAGTGCAGGGTAAAGGAAAGGTTGGGTGACCCAAAACTAGATGGATGGATGTCATAGAAAAGGATTTGATTAGCTGCAGAATTTCCAAGGAACCGTTTCAATACAGATGGGAATGGAGAAGAAAAACTCAAAGAGTTGACCCCATGTAGATGGAACTAAGGCTAGAAGAAGAAGAAATACAGATATCTATATGAAATATGGGTTAATCTTCAGATTCTTTAATGATTTGTAAGAATATAGGTGTCATAGTGGTACAATTTTATAATTGCCCTCCTGTAAATTTTATAATCTGATAATTAGCACCAGTTAGTAGATGAATGTGTCATACAGTATTTTACAGTCAGCCCCTATTCTTATGCAAAATAGCATAGGACATAGCTCAGTATTCTGATTGCTTAATGAAAGCTCATATCATAATATATTCTTGCAAGGAGGTCTTTCCATACTGTAGCATCTCAGTTAAGGTTGCTATGTGGATAATCCTTAACATTTGAAAAGAGGACAGCACCTTTGCATCAGCATTCTGAATGGATAGGAATGGGGCAAGATTGCATTTGTCAAGGCCAGACAGAAGATGTGACACTGCACCCCATATTCGTCATAAAAAGTATTGCTATGATAAGAATATGACATAACTAAGATATGTTTTATGCAAGATGGGTCATGTGAGGTATCATTGGAAAGGTTATGATTTACTGAATGTGATTATCCAATTTGTATGCATGTATCATTTCTGTATGTGAAATTAGGAATACTGACTATGTAGCAATTACAACTGTGTGTGTGCTTGGGGGAATTCCCACCAGACAGTAGGTAATCAGCCTGGATGGGCCATTAAGAAGGACAACAGAACTTTGAAGATACTAATCTCCCACCTTCCTGAGACACTTCCTGGGATGCTACTTTAATACTGCAAGGTCATGTGATCATGTCACCTGGTACAGGGTCTGATCTTGAGCTGGTATTTTTCCACTGGAAGGGGTGGGCTAGGAAATAAAAGATTGCCACCATATGTGAATCCTATTTAAGGCTGGGGAGTGAGTTAAACTAGGCTCTTCTCAACTGTTTCTCTGCCCAAGAAGGAAGACTGCTGAAAACACCTGAAGAAACAAAAGGAACTAAGCTGGGGGAGGTAGGGAGTGAGCCCAGGCGAGACAGATCAGCCTGTAAAAGGAATACCTGGAGATTCAAGCTGCAAGCAGTGCAGTTTACCTTCAAGAAACTCTGCAACCTGCTTGAAACAACATTTAGGGTGAGAAATTATTATTTGTAGCCAGTATTCTTTAGTGTATTAAGCTTAGTTTATGTGTTTTGTTTTATTTGCTCAGTAATCTGCTTTGTTCTGTTTGCTATCTCTTATAGTCACATAACATTTACCTTTTGTAGTTAATAAACTTGTTCTTTATTCCAAAACCCAGTTTCTGCAATCCATAACGGGGGGCGGGGGGGGGGGGGGGCAAAAAGCTGTGTATATCTTCCTCCACATTGAGGGAGGGGGCAATTTTCATGAGCTTACGCTGTATAGAACTCTATACAGTGCAAGACCATATAATTTTGGGTTGACATCTCAAAGGAGGTGTGCACTTGAGTGCTGGGCAATCCCTGATCTGATTCTTCCCACACAGAACTGATCTCAGTGTCTCTGTGTCCATTTGCAGCTGGGTGTATCCCTACCAGTGTGTGTGTCCTGGAGAAGGCTTGAGGGCCTGGCACAGCGGAACGGGTGGGCTCAGCACATCAGGTGGCATCCCAAAAAGGGGTACAACCCATCACAGAAGGATGTTGCAGTAATCTAGATGTGAGCTGATGAGAGCTTGGAGCAGAGTTTTAGCTGTGTGGATGGATAAGAAAAGCTGTATCTTAGACATGTTATGCAGAAAGATTGGCAAGACTGAGACACAGCTTGGATATGAGGACCTAGAAATAGATCTGAGTTGAAAATCTGATGTGCAGGTCATGACCCTAAGTGTCTGGCATGATGGTGGTGTCCATAGCAATCAAGCAAGGAGGTAGCGAGGAGGGGAAGATTAGGATCTCTGTTCTAGCTATGTTGATCTTGAGCTGTTGACTAGACAGTCACAAGGAGATGTCAGAAAGGCAGGCTGAGAGTTGTTCAGATAGGAGGAGACAGGTCTGTGAGTCATCAGCATAGAGATGATAATTTAATTTGGTTTGTGGAAGACATTACTCAAAGATAAGGTGTATGGGGAGAACAGGAAGGACCAAGGACTGAGCCCTGAGGAACCCCACAGAAAGTTGGTCCTCCTAAGGACATGCTAAAGGAGCAATCAGAGACATAGGAGGAGAACCAGGACCCAGAGTCATGGAAATCAAGAGAGGACAAGATTTCAAGAAGAAGAGCATGGTTAACAGTGTCAAAGGTAGCTGACAGCTCAAGGAGGATGAGGATGGAGTACTGGTTCTGATCTTTAGGTAGAAAAAGAGACTTTGGTGAGAGCAGTTTCAGTTGAGTGCAAGGGCCAGAAGCCGGATTGGAGAGAATGTAGGATGGAATTGGAGGAGAGGAACTTCAGACAGTGATTGTAATCAATGTGCAATGAATTTAGAGAGAGATGGGGCAGTAGTTGGAGAAGCAAGTGAGGTCAAGAGTGGGTGTGGTGCTTTCCAGGGGTACCCAAGGTTGTGAGACACCTTGGTACCACCTGCCCTCAGTGTGAGGAAGCGTTGTCTGTGCCTGCTGGGGGTCATCTCCCCAATGTCAATGGCCAAGGGCAACACAAGCACTCTCCTTTAGGCCTTGTAGGTCCCACTGTCACTCTACAGATTAGCGATAGACACACTCCAACCCTTGAGCCATCTGAGCATCTCCCTGGAGCATGCAACCTCTGGTTCACTGGACACTTGCAGTATTTACTGATCTACTGTTTCCAAAGAAGCAGTATACCCCAGCTTACCAGTTTTACCAAATCATCACTCTGCTTAATTCACAGCACATACGTTTGTTTATACTGAAATCAAGTAGAAGTTTATTTAAAAAAGCATAGAGATTCAAGTTGCAGCAAGTGGAAGTATAGGAAACAAATGGTTACATATAAAATAAAAATCACAACACATTCTAGAGCCTAGACTTAATTAACAAGATACTCATGTCTGAAAGTATTGCTCACCCACAATCCCTGCAGTACTTTACAGCCAGGCAGGCTGTGATCCTTCTTTCATGAGACATACACACGGTCAGTTTGCCTCCCTAGCAAAAGATTCAGTGTGTTTCTTTGCACTCTAAGATATACCATATCAATTCCTTTGTCTTTATTCATAAACACGACACTGCTGTTGGTTTCTTCCTGTAGATTTCCTCGCTTGTAGGTTTTACAATCTCTCAATTCGTCCCTGGCTCAGTATGCAAACACGCAAACTATGTGAAGTATAAAATACACAAATGGCCAGACAGGGAGATAAGTGTCAGTTACCTTGGAAATGTGCCTCTCAGGCAGGAGGTCTGTCATCTCCTGGTGACCTGCCTTAACTCCCAAACTGTAAGGACATACTTTTTAGTATAGATACATAACTCCTTAAATATTATCTGTAAGTATATTTTGCAAAGATTATGACCAGCAGTGGGCTTCTGGCTCTCTCACATGCCAGCTTTTGACGAACTATTATGCAGATCCCTGTAAAACCCTATGCACCCCCCTATGCCAGTTGGCACCAATGGGTCCCTGGATCACAGTGGGTTTTTTAAGATCAGAGAAACTTAAGCATGCTTGTATTGTGACTAGAAAGAGTCAGAGGAGAATGAGAGGTCAAGGAGAAGAGTAAGGGAGGGGATGAGAGTGGGCACAAGGAAGATCAGGAGATAGGATGGGGTAAGTGGGACAATGGAGGGGTTAGATGAGGAGAGCAGACGAAAAACATCTGTGACGGGAGAAAGAGGCGAGAGCTGTTGAAGAGGAAGAAAGAAAGGAAGACAAGCTGTGGGGAGGGTGAAGCTCATGTCATATTTTGTTCCCTTTTTAGGGGGTGCAAAAGATGTAGTTGGTATACAGTGGCTGTTGCCCTGTACCAGCTTCTCAAAACTGGCACAAAGGATTGCAGCCACTCCATTGTGCTAGCTGCACTGTGCGCATTCCAGGAGGAGGCTCCAGAGCGTCACGACTTAATCGAATAACTGGCCAGCCAGAGCAGAGCAATGAAGGACAAGATAAGATTAAAAAAAACAAATTTCAGTGCCTCCACTAAAACGGACACAGAGCCGCCACTGTCCAGCGGTCTTTGCCAGAGAATTTGCTATAAAGACAGGTTTCAGATTAAGCGGTGTGAAAAGATGTAAGCGATCTAGTTTTAATTTGTAAGTAAGTTAGCAATGTGTACCCCAGACATTTGCATATGAAATTTTTTACCTCCCACTACTAGGTTCAGTTGGAGGTCATAGGTATCTCCCCCATCAGTACATTTTGTGTCGTCATGTTTTCTCAGAGCTGCTGTTGCACATATGTCACGGAGTCCTGCACCTCCACTTCCTGCGATTCACTGTGACTGTCAGCCAGCCAGTAAAATAGAAGGTTTATTAGATGACAGGAACATGGTCTAAAACAGAGCTTGTAGGTAAAAGAAACAGGACCCCTCAGTCAGGTCCCACTTGGGGGGCAGGGAGCCCAGCGCCCCGCCTGGGCCTGGGCCTCCCTCCATATCCCCAGCCGGCTCCAAACA